>NC_041388.1:52362349-52405079 GCF_002162155.2 Triticum dicoccoides
GAGGCTTAGCCGCAGTCCAGTACTCGCCTAAGTTTGAAAAAATCCTACCAAGTGGAGAGCAATCCTCCCACTCGGAGGCTTAGCTGCAGTCCAGTACTCGCCTAAGTTCTCTCACTAGGAGGCTTAGCTGCAGTCCAGTACTCGCCTAAGTTTGAAAAAATCCTACCGAGTGAGAGCAATCCTCCCACTCGGGGGCTTAGCTACAGTCCAGTACTCTCCCAGGTTCTCCCACTAGGAGACTTAGCTGCATTCCAGTACTCGCCTAAGTTTGAAAAAATCTTACCGAGTGGAGAGCAGTCCTCCCAGTCGGGGGTCTTAGCTGCAGTCCAATACTCGCGTAAGTCCGAAACATACCCCTATCCGCAAGGACGACGAGGTGCAGGTCGACTGCAACCTTCTCCTTCGGAGCTATGGCAAAAGTACAACATACGCTCCATCCCTATCCGCAAGGACAACAAGGTGCAGGTCGACTGCAACCTTCTCCTTCGGAGCTACGGCACAAGTACAACGTACGCTCCATCCCTATCCGCAAGGACGATGAGGTGCAGGTCGACTGCAACCTTCTCCTTTGGAGCTACGGCACAAGTAAAACGTCCGCTCCATCCCTATCCGCAAGGACGACGAAGCGCGGGTCGACTGGAGCTGCCACCTCAGAGCTGCGTCTCCAGCGCAAAGACTATTCCAAGCAGTGAGCAAAGTCCATTCGAAGGCAAATGCAAGCACATTCGGAGACAAACCAAATTCAGATAAATCCTTAAAGTTCCAAGCAGCAAATCAAAAGTACTCGGGCATCAAGCCCGAAGGAGTTCAACGGTTACAGCAATCACTCGGCATTCCGAGGCAAATTTAAAGCAGATCCAAGTTTCATAAGTTTGTTCACTCGGCTGGAGGAGGGCTGGCAGGCTCCACGAATGAGTCCAGGTCGATCCCATCAGTGATCCGAGTGGCGGCGGCAATGAAAGTCTCCATGAAGGACTGGAAGTCATGCTTTTTGGTGTTAGCGACTTTGATCGCGGCCAGCTTGTCTTCACGAGCCTCCTTGCAATGGACTCGCACCAAGGATAGCGTCACGTCAGCACCACACCGGGCGGAGGATTTCTTCCATTCTTGCACTCGGTCAGGGATCTCGTTCAGTCGAGTCATCAGGGATTCCAGGTCATTTTGAAGCATCGCCCTCGGCCAAAGTGATGAGTCGATTCGGGAGACTACCTCCTTCAGGCGCACGAGGTAGCTTGTGGCACTAGCGATACGGGACTCCAGTCGGAGCATGTTCATTGCAGTTTCATCGCAGACTAGAGAAGCGATAGGGTCCAGACCCGTCTCGACCCTTCCAGTTTCCTCGTCGAAGTCTTGGCAGAATTTTGCGGCCAAAAATTAGTGAATTGACCGAGCAAGATCCGATCGCAAGAATCAACACAGTCGGTTTAGAAGAAATACCTTCCAGTGTGAGATAGAGCTTCTTGGCAAGAGTCCTTAGATAAGTTTCCATGTCATTCCTCTTGCGGATCGCAGACTCCAACTTTTCATTTAGGACAACCTTGTCCTTCTTCAGACTGGTCACTTCGCGGTTAGCTTCATTAAGACAAGATTTCAGTTTGTTCACCTCCCCTTCTAGCGTTCCGATTGAAGCAAGCTTCTGGTCTGTGAGAGCAGTTTTATCTTGGGCTGCTTTTTGCGCGGAGGCGAGGTCCAAGTCCTTCTTCTCCAGAGCCAACTTCATTTTCTCTGCAAAAGAAACAATCGAATCAAAGAAGAGATTAAAGAAATATATTGAAAGTCAGTCGACAGTCAGTTACCTTCCATACTAGCGGCTTCGCCTTGAGCTTTCTTCAGATTCTGCTGGGCCAATTCCAAGTCGAGGTTGAGTTGCCTCTGCTTCTCCTCAAGTTCAGCAAACTTAGAAATAAGAGTACAAGACTTCTGCAGAAGGCGAAAGACGGATCAGTCGATAAGATCAAAGGTTGTTTACTTCTGAGTGAATAAAACCTAAAGAAGTTTGCTTAGATCCCAGCCGACTGCACACAGTTGACTGCGGTCTCAGGGGCTACACCAGCGGGTGCACTTGGCGTGCCCCCGCTGACTAAGACTCAAATCGACCGGTCCGCCTGGACCAAGTCAAAAAAAGCTGTTCAGACCACAGTCGACTGCCAGCAGTCGACTGCGGTCTCGGGGACTACACCCAGTGGGTGCACTTGGCGTGCCCCCACCGGTTCGGATCCTACTCGACCGGTCCGCCTGAGTCGAGTGTAAGGAGTGAAAAAGAAAGAAAAGTAGAACTCAGACCCCAGTCGACTGCCAGCAGTTGACCGCGGCCTCGGGGACTACACCCAGTGGGTGCACTTAGCGTGCCCCCACCGGTTCAGATCCCACTCGCCCAGACCGAGTGGAAGAACGAAACTACCAAAAACAACAAAACACCCAGCAGGTGCTCTAATTCGACGCAAACAACAGGAGATTTTATAGAAGAGGATTTTTCGGGTAACATTTCCTCATAGAGCAAAAACAGTCGGAAAGTCTACTCACCTGGACATTGGCCCGAAGAGCAGCACTGGCGTCGTAGGCAGCCTGGCTGTTCTCATGCACCGTCTTCACCCGCTCCATCATCATGTCAGCCTGTCGGATGGCTTCCGCAGCCGCTTCCGACTGGTTGTCCGGGACGGGATAGCTGGTGAAAAAGTGACCAGACAACCCAGGTGCGGTGGCTTGGAGCTCCATGGCGTGGAGTTGGACGACTGAAGGAATCATAGGCGCAGTCGACAGTGCGGGGTGTTGATACGTCTCCAACGTATCTATAATTTTTGATTGCTCCATGCTATATTATCTACTATTTTGGGCAATATTGGGCTTTATTATCCACTTTTATATTACTTTCGGGACTAACCTATTAACTGGAGGCCCAACCCAAATTTGCTGTTTTATGCCTATTTCAGTGTTTTGAAGAAAAGGAATATCAGACGGAGTCGAAACGGAACGAAATCAACTAGAGAAGTTATTTTTGGAACGAAAGCCACCCGATGGACTTGGACCCCACGTCAAGGAAGGAAGGAGGAGCTCACGAGGGTAGGGGGCACGCCCACCCCCCTGGGGCGCGCCCCCCTGCCTCGTGGGGCCCTCATGGCTCCCCTGACGTACTTCTTCAGCCTATATAACTCTACGTACCCTAAAACTTCCAGAACAGAGATTAGATCGGAGTTCCGCCGCCAGAAACCTCCGTAGCCACCGAAAACCAATCTAGACCTGTTCCGGCACCCTGCCGGAGGGGGCAATCCTTCTCCGGTGGTCATCTTCATCATCCCGGTGCTCTCCATGACGAGGAGGGAGTAGTTCTCCCTCGGGGCTGAGGGTATGTACCAGTAGCTATGTGTTTGATCTCTCTCTCTCTCTCTCTCTCTCTCTCTCTCTCTCTCTCTCGTGTTCTTGATTTGGCACGATCTTGATGTATCGCGAGCTTTGCTATTATAGTTGGATCTTATGTTTCTCCTCCCCCTCTTCTCTCTTGTAATGAATTGAGTTTCCCCTTTGAAGTAATCTTATCGGATTGAGTCTTTAAAGATTTGAGAACACGTGATGTATGTCTTGCCGTGGATATATGTGGTGACAATGGGATACGACGTGCCACTTGATGTATGTTTTGGTGATCAACTTGCGGGTTTTGTGACATTGGGAACCTATGCATAGGGGTTGGCACACGTTTTCGTCGTGATTCTCCCGTAGGAACTTTGGGGCACTCTTTGAGGTCCTTTGTGTTGGTTGAATAGATGAATCTGAGATTGTGTGATGCATATCGTATAATCATACCCACGGATACTTGAGGTGACATTGGAGTATCTAGGTGACATTAGGGTTTTGGTTGATTTGTGTCTTAAGGTGTTATTCTAGTACGAACTCGAGGGCTGTTTGTGACACTTATAGGAATAGCCCAACAGATTGATTGGAAAGAATAACTTTGAGGTGGTTTCGTACCCTACCATAATCTCTTCGTTCGTTCTCCGCTATTAGTGACTTTGGAGTGACTCTTTGTTTGCATGTTGAGGGATAGTTATGTGATCCAATTATGATATCATTGTTGAGGGAACTTACACTAGCGAAAGTATGAACCCTAGGCCTTGTTTCCTAGCATTGCAATACCGTTTACGCTCACTTTTATCACTTGTTACCTTGCTGTTTTTATATTTTCAGATTACAAAAACTATTATCTACTATCCATATACCACTTGTATCACCATCTCTTCGCCAAACTAGTGCACCTATACAATTTACCATTGTATTGGGTGTGTTGGGGACACAAGAGACTCTTTGTTATTTGGTTGCAGGGTCGCTTGAGAGAGACCATCTTCATCCCACGCCTCCTACGGATTGATAAACCTTAGGTCATCCACTTGAGGGAAATTTGCTACTGTCCTACAAACCTCTGCACTTGGAGGCCCAACAACGTCTACAAGAAGAAGGTTGTGTAGTAGACATCAAGCTCTTTTCTGGTGCCGTTGCCGGGGAGGTTAGCGCTTGAAGGTATATCTTTAGATCTTGCAATCGATTCTTTTAGTTTCTTGTTTTATCACTAGTCTAGTTTATAAAAGAAAACTACCAAAAAATGGAATTGAGTTTGTCTCATACCTTCATCTTTTTAATATCTTTCGTGAGTATGATGGAAAGGAAAATTGTGCCAAAGTGTTAGAAGAAGAATGCATTAAATTGTTTGTCACTAAATATGTGAATGATGAGCATGATTCCAATGTTGTTAGTACGAATTCTTTGAATATCCATGATGCTAATGATGATTGCACTAGTTATGATGAAAATGCCTCCTATAAACTTGTCAATTTTTGTGGAGTGCATTGGGTTTGCAAGTACGGACCAAATAGGGAAGATAGATATTGCGAGAGGCATAAGTATTTAGAAACTAAATTGTTGCAAGAAAGTCTTGATGTGAGTGCTGAAAATTTAAAATATCTTTACTGTACTTGTGAACTTTGCAATGAACATGGTCATTTAAATATCAAATGCAAATTGTTTCATGATCGAATCATGTCCAAAAATTGTGATGGCTTGATTTCCCTTGCGCATTATAATGAACTGAGTTTTCTTTTGGGTTATGAAGAATTAAAGCATCAAACTAAGCATATTCCAGAATATAACCTCAAGAAATTCCTCGATATTGATCTGGAAGAGATTTATATGTATTGTGCGGTGAATTGCATTGAAAATCCTTATATTGCCAATTACATAAAGAAAAGAAAACAAATAGAAGATGAAGAGAATACTAATGAAAGGGAAGAGACTTCCCAATATCCTCCTATTATTTCTTATGATGAATCAGGTAACGAGGAGGAGCCTTCTACTCAACCAATCTCATTAATAAGGAGCTCCAAAAAGAGGATTGAACCCCCACATGATGTGGTGAAGAGGAAGAAAAGAAAAAGGAAGAGAGGTAAAAAGGTATCTCTCCCAAATAAATTTGCTCCTATTATTGTTGTGCCTCATGAAAATGAAGATGATACACTTTATGATGATCTCGTTATGCCTATTGCTTGTTGTGATGATTATGATTGGGAAGATAATGATACTTCTTATGATCTTGAAAATCTTTTTGGCACTTGCTTGGAAGAATATGATGATTGATATACTATTGGTGCTATCCATACTATTAATTATGAGAATGATTATGCTTATGATATGAAAAGTCCCAAGCTTGGGGAAGCTATGATTAATGAAGATGGTATTTTTAGTCTCCCAAGTTTTGATGTGCAAATTTATTATGATGAGAGCATGCCCTCTATCTATGATGATTATTGTGATGACTTGTATGCTATAAAGAATAATTATATCCATGAAAATTTTCATCATGATTTTAACTTTCAATTGGATTATGCCTCACATGATAGTTACTTTGTTGAGTTTGCTCCCACTACTATTCATGAGAAGAATTTTGCTTGTGTGGAGAGTAGTAAATTTTCTATGCTTGTAGATCATGAAAGGAATGCTTTAGGTGCTGGTTATATTGTTGAATTCATTCATGATTCTACTGAAAATTATTATGAGGGAGGAACATATGCTTGTAGGAATTGCAATAATATCAAGTTTCCTCTCTATGTGCTTAAAGTTTTGAAGTTATGCTTGTTTTACCGTCCTATGCAAGTTGAATCTTGTTCCCACAAGTTGTTTTCTCACAAAATCCCTATGCATAGGAAGAGGGTTATACTTAAATGTGCTAGTCATATTCTTCATGATGCTCTCTTTATGTTTCAATTCTTATCTTTTATGTGAGCATCATTGAAATCATCATGCCTAGCTAGGGGCGTTAAACGATAGCGCTTGTTGGGAGGCAACCCATCTTTATTTTTGTTCCTTTATTTTTGCTCCTGTTTAGTAATAAATAATTCATCTAGCCTCTGTTTAGATGTGGTTTAATTAGTGTTTGTGCCAAGTAGAACCTTTGGGAAGACTTGGGTGAAGTCTTATTGATCATGCTGTAAAAAACAGAAACTTTAGTGCTCACGAGAACTTCTGTCATTTTTATTTGAAGAGTGATATTTGGTTAATTATTTTTTCAGATGATTAATAGATAAATTCCTCAGGTCCACCAATTTATTTGAGAATTTTATGAGTTACATAAGTATACATTTGATCCAGATTACTACAGACTGTTCTGTTTTTGACAGATTCTGTTTTTCATGTGTTGTTTACTTATTTTGATGAATCTATGGCTAGTAAAATAGTTTATAAACCATAGATAAGTTGGAATACAGTAGGTTTAACACCAATATAAATAAAGAATGAGTTCATTACAGTACCTTGAAGTGGTGATTTATTTTCTTATACTAACGGAGCTTACGAGTTTTCTGTTGTGAAGTTTTCAAGTTTTGGGTAAGGATTCGATGGACTATGGAATAAGGAGTGGCAAGAGCCTAAGCTTGGGGATGCCCAAGGCACCCCAAGGTAATTTTCAAGGATAGCCAAGAGCCTAAGCTTGGGGATGCCCCGGAAGGCATCCCCTCTTTCGTCTTCGTTCATCGGTAACTTTACTTGGGGCTATATTTTTATTCACCACATGATATGTGTTTTGCTTGGAGCATCAATTTATTTTGTTAGGATTTTCTTTCTATTATTTAGAACATTGTCTTTCATCTTTTATTTCAATAAAAGTGGCATTGATAGTCTTTACTATGCCTATGTTACAAGTATACATGTTGCTGTTCGAAAACAGAAAGTTTACCGCTGTTGCAATAATTCCCTAGAAAAGTCAGAATGTGATAAAATGTTTAAACCTTTTGCATATTAAGCTCTGATAAATTTACTACAGTGGGAATTTTCTTTAATAATTTTTGGAGCTAGGGAAGTATGGATGTTGCAGCATTCTTTACAGACTATCCTGTTTAGGCAGATTGCTGTTATGTTTGCATTGTTTGCATATGTTTGCTTCTTTAATGATTCTTTTTGAGGATAGGACTATTAAATATGCAGAGGAATTTAGTATTAAATGTTGAATAATAATTTTAGGGATTTTCTACAGTAGAGTATGATAAGGTTTTTGCAATGGTTTATACTAACTTATCTCACGAGTCCTTGTTGAGTTTTGTGTGGATGAAGCTTTTGAGATTTAGGGAGACCATGATATGAGAGGAATTAAGGAGACACAAAAGCTCAAGCTTGGGGATGCCCAAGGCACCCCAAGATAACATTTCAAGAAGTCTCAAGCGTCTAAGCTTGGGGATGCCCCGGTTGGCATCCCACCTTTCTTCTTCAACAACTATCGGTTAGTATCGGTTGATCCTAAGTTTTTGCTTCTTCACATGATGTTTGCCATTCTTAGAATGTCATTTTATTTTGCTTTGCTTGCTGTTTGAATAGAATACTAAGATCTGAAATTCTTAAATGTTAGAGAGTCTTCACATAGTTGCATAATTATTCAACTACTCATTGATCTTCACTTATATCTTTCGGAGTAGTTTGTCATTTGCTCTAGTACTTCACTTATATCTTTTAGAGCACGGTGGTGGATTTGTTTTATAGAAACTATTGATCTCTCATGCTTCACTTAGATTATTTTGAGAGTCTTGATAGCATGGTAATTTTCTTAAAATCCTAATATGCTAGGTATTCAAGAATAATAAAATTCTCTTATGAGTGTGTTGAATACTATGAGAAGTTTGATACTTGATAATTGTTTTGAGATATGGAGATGGTGATATTAGAGTCATGCTAGTTGAGTAGTTGTGAATTTGAGAAATACTTGTGTTGAAGTTTGTGATTCCCGTAGCATGCACGTATGGTGAACCGTTATGTGATGAAGTCGGAGCATGATTTATTTATTGATTGTCCTCCTTATGAGTGGCGGTCGGGGACGAGCGATGGTCTTTTCCTACCAATCTATCCCCCTAGGAGCATGCGCGTAGTACTTTGTTTCGATAACTAATAGATTTTTGCAATAAGTATGTGAGTTCTTTATGACTAATGTTGAGTCCATGGATTATACGCACTCTCATCCTTCCACCATTGCTAGCCTCTCTAGTACCGCGCAACTTTCGCCGGTACCATAAACCCACCATATACCTTCCTCAAAACAGCCACCATACCTACCTATTATGGCATTTCCATAGCCATTCCGAGATATATTGCCATGCAAATTTCCACCATCCAGTTTATCATGATGCTTCATCATTGTCATATTGCTATGCATGATCATGTAGTTGACATTGTATTTGTGGCAAAGCCACCGTTCATAATTCTTTCATACATGTCACTCATGCATCATCGCACATCCCGGTACACCGCCGGAGGCATCATATAGTCATACTTTGTTCTAGTATCGAGTTGTATCATTGAGTTGTAAATAAATAGAAGTGTGATGATCATCATTCAATAGAGCATTGTCCCAAAAAAACAGAAAGGCCATAAAAAAGAGGAAAGGCCAAATAAAAAAATAAAGGCCAAATAAAAAAAGGAAGGCCAAATAAATAAAAATAATATAAAAGGGACAATGCTCTATCCTTTTACCACACTTGTGCTTCAAAGTAGCACCATGATCTTCATGATAGAGAGTCTCCTATGTTGTCACTTTCATATACTAGTGGGAATCTTTCATTATAGAACTTGGCTTGTATATTCCAATGATGGGCTTCCTCAAAATGCCCTAGGTCTTCATGAGCAAGCGAGTTGGATGCACACCCACTAAGTTTCTTTTGTTGAGCTTTCACACACTTATAGCTCTAGTGCATCCGTTGCATGGCAATCCCTACTCACTCACATTGATATCTATTGATGGGCATCTCCATAGCCCATTGATACGCCTAGTTGATGTGAGACTATCTTCTCCCTTTTTGTCTTCTAAACAACCACCATTCTATTCCACCTATAGTGCTATGTCCATGGCTCACGCTCATGTATTGCGTGAAGATTGAAAAAGTTTGAGAACATCAAAAGTATGAAACAATTGCTTGGCTTGTCATCAGGGTTGTGCATGATTTAAATATTTTGTGTGGTGAAGATGGAGCATAGCCAGACTATATGATTTTGTAGGGATAACTTTCTTTAGCCATGTTATTTTGAGAAGACATGATTGCTTAGTTAGTATGCTTGAAGTATTATTATTTTTATGTCAATATGAACTTTTTGTCTTGAATCTTTTGAATCTGAATATTCATATCACAAGTAAGAAGAATTACATTGAAATTATGCCAACTAGCATACCACATCAAAAATTATCTTTTTATCATTTACCTACTCGAGGATAAGCAGGAATTAAGCTTGGGGATGCTTGATACGTCTCCAACGTATCTATAATTTTTGATTGCTCCATGCTATATTATCTACTGTTCTGGGCAATATTGGGCTTTATTATCCACTTTTATATTACTTTCAGGACTAACCTATTAACCGGAGGCCCAACCCAGATTTGCTGTTTTATGCCTATTTCAATGTTTCGAAGAAAAGGAATATCGGACGGAGTCGAAACGGAACGAAATCAACTAGAGAAGTTATTTTTGGAACGAAAGCCACCCGATGGACTTGGACCCCACGTCAAGGAAGGAAGGAGAGCTCATGAGGGTAGGGGGCGTGCCCACCCCCTTGGGGCACGCCCCCTGCCTCGTGGGGCCCTCGTGGCTCCCCTGACGTACTTCTTCAGCCTATATAACTCCACGTACCCTAAAACTTCCAAAATAGAGATTAGATCGGGAGTTCCGCCGCCAAAAGCCTCCGTAGCCACCGAAAACCAATCTAGACCCGTTCCGGCACCCTGCCGGAGGGGCCAATCCTTCTCCGGTGGCCATCTTCATCATCCCGGTGCTCTCCATGACGAGAAGGGAGTAGTTCTCCCTCGGGGCTGAGGGTATGTACCAGTAGCTATGTGTTTGATCTCTCTCTCTCTCTTTCTCGTGTTCTTGATTTGGCACGATCTTGATGTATCGCCAGCTTTGCTATTATAGTTGGATCTTATGTTCCCCCCCCCCTCTTCTCTCTTGTAATGAATTGAGTTTCCCCTTTGAAGTAATCTTATCGGATTGAGTCTTTAAAGATTTGAGAACACTTGATGTATGTCTTGCCGTGGATATCTGTGGTGACAATGGGATACCACATGCCACTTGATGTATGTTTTGGTGATCAACTTGCGGGTTTCGTGACATTGGGAACCTATGCATAGGGGTTGGCACACGTTTTCGTCGTGATTCTCCGGTAGGAACTTTGGGGCACTCTTTGAGGTCTTTTGTGTTGGTTGAATAGATGAATCTGAGATTGTGTGATGCATATCATATAATCATACCCACGGATACTTGAGGTGACATTGGAGTATCTAGGTGACATTAGGGTTTTGGTTGATTTGTGTCTTAAGGTGTTATTCTAGTACGAACTCGAGGGCTGTTTGTGACACTTATAGGAATAGCCCAACAGATTGATTGGAAAGAATAACTTTGAGGTGGTTTTGTACCCTACCATAATCTCTTCGTTCGTTCTCCGGTATTAGTGACTTTGGAGTGACTCTTTGTTGCATGTTGAGGGATAGTTATGTGATCCAATTATGATATCATTGTTGAGGGAACTTACACTAGCAAAAGTATGAACCCTAGGCCTTGTTTTCTAGCATTGCAATACCGTTTACGCTCACTTTTATCACTTGTTACCTTGCTGTTTTTATATTTTCAGATTACAAAAACTATTATCTACTATCCATATACCACTTGTATCACCATCTCTTCGCCGAACTAGTGCACCTATACAATTTACCATTGTATTGGGTGTGTTGGGGACACAAGAGACTCTTTGTTATTTGGTTGCAGGGTCGCTTGAGAGAGACCATCTTCATCCTACGCCTCCTACGGATTGATAAACCTTAGGTCATCCACTTGAGGGAAATTTTCTATTGTCCTACAAACCTCTACACTTGGAGGCCCAACAACGTCTACAAGAAGAAGGTTGTGTAGTAGACATCAGGTGCTCACTCGACAAGGGTGCAGCGAAGGTCACAGAGGCCCTGCCCGCCTCTTCAGGTTGACGGATAGGAGGTGTCGTTGTTGGTTCTTGTCGAGACATCCTACCAGCTGCTACCTTCTTGCTCTTCCTGGGCTTAAGAGCCACATCTTCATAGTCATCTGGAAGATCGATGACGTTGGGTGGAGCTGCAAGGCAGATCATTCGACCCCAAGTGAACCACTAGAATGCAATCGACCAAGGAATCAAGAACAAAATCGCAAGAGTTTATACCTGGGTTGGAGGTTACCGCATCTTCCATCTCCTCGTCCCGGTACGGGAGAGAAGAGGTTCCTGACGTAGCAGCACTGCAAAGACCCGCATTCAATCGGTTACATCTGGTTAATCGAGTCGACGAAAGGGACAAGTCAGATGATTACCCGGAGATAGTAGGGACGGTCACTTTGATCCTGGGCAAAGCTTTTGGCAGTTTGGAGGAGGTGGCTTTCGGTGCTTGAGGCGGCACAACTTTGGACTGCTTTGGAGCCTTCTCAGTCGGCGTTGGGGAAGACGTCCTGGGACGCTTCGAAGACTGTCCAATCGGCGCGGCCACCAAGTCTGGAGAGCTCGCCGGGTCGTGAGCGTGTTTGGATCTCCTCTCCCTGCAAGGAGGCGAGTTGACTTCTTCATCATCAGTCGATTCGTCGCTCTCCTCGTCCTCCTCGGCATCCGAGTGCCCCTCGCCGCTCTCGCCCCCGCTCGCTTCTTCCTCGACATATTGCTCCTGTACTCCGTTGGGCATTGAGTACATGTCGATGAGGGCGTGAAAAGACAACAATCAAAGGAAATTCAGTCGACCATAAACAAGATGTCACACGGTGAATCAGAAAGATACTTGATAAAACAAAATTATACCTGCTCCGGCTGGTGCGAGTTGTCGAATGGAATCACCCTCCTAGACCCCCGAGGGTTGTCTTTGTTGCTGGTGATCCCCATCAACCACTTCTCCAAGGTATCCTCGCTGACATCCTCCGGGTGGATCCGAGTGGAATCCTCGAGCCCAGAGTACATCCACATCGGATGATCACGCGCCTGAAGCGGTTGGATGCGTCGACCGAGAAAGACCTCCAGCAGGTCCATCCCGGTCACCCCATCACGGACGAATTGGATGACCCGCTCTACCAGCACTTTGACCTGCGCCTTCTCTTCTGGAACTACCTTCAGGGGGCGGGATTCTCCACTCGAGCCAAGGAAAAGGGAGGAAGTCCAGTCGACTGACCCGGGGTCGGCTGATCCTTGCAGTAGAACCAAGTCGACTGCCAGCCCCGGACTGAGTCGGGAAGGATCATGGCTGGGAAGGTACTCTTGCTCATCATCTGGATCCCCAGAACCCCACACATCTGGATCACTTGTGTCCTCTCGTCACTCGGATTGGACTTTTTGACCGACTGGGAGCGGCAGGTGAAGATGTGTTTGAAAAGACCCCAGTGCGGTTGACAGCCCAAGAAATTTTCACACATCGACACGAAAGCAGCCAGATAGACTATGGTGTTTGGAGTGAAATGGTGAAGTTGAGCCCCAAAGAAGTTCAAAAAACCCCGGAAGAAAGGATGGGGAGGCAGTGAGAATCTGCGATCTACGTGGGTGGCGAGGAGAACACACTCACCCTTGTTGGGGAACGTAGTAATTTCAAAATTTTCCTACGCACACGCAAGATCATGGTGATGCATAGAAATGATAGAGGAGAGTGTTTGTCTACTTACCCTCGTAGACCGGCAACGGAAGCGTTGACACAACATAGAGGAAGTAGTCATACGTCTTCCCGATCCGACCGATCCAAGTACAGAACGTACGGCACCTCCGAGTTCTGCACACGTTCAACTCGGTGACGTCTCTCGAGCTCCGATCCAGCAAAGTGTTGAGGGAGAGTTTTGTCAGCACGACGGCATGATGACCGTGATGATGTTCTACCAACGCAGGGCTTCGCTAAGCACCGCTACGATATGACCGAGGTGGAATATGGTGGAAGGGGGCACCGCACACGGCTAAGGAACGATCACGAAGATCAACTTGTGTCTATGGGGTGCCCCCCACCCCCGTATATAAAGGAGTGGAGGAAGGGGAGAGGGCCGTCCCCTATGGCGCGCCCTGGAGGAGTCCTACTCCCACCGGGAGTAGGATTCCCCCCTTCCCTAGTTGGAGTAGGAGAGGAAGGGAAGGAGGAGTAGGAGAGAAGTAAAGGGGGGGGGCGCACCCCCCAAACCTTCTCCAATTCGGCCTCCTGCCCAAAGGGGGCGCACCAGCCCCTTTTGGGCTGGTGTGCTTCCTTCTTATGGCCCATAAGGCCCATAACTTCTCTCGGGGGGTTCCGGTAACCTCCCGGTACTCCGGAAAAAATGCCTGAACCACTCGGAACCCTTCCGATGTCCAAACATAGTCATCCAATATATCAATCTTTACGTCTCGACCATTTTGAGACTCCTCGTCATGTCCCCGATCTCATCTGGGACACCGAACAACCTTCGGTACATCAAAACACGAAAACTCTTATTACGATCGTCACTGAACTTTAAGCGTGCGGACCCTACGGGTTTGAGAACTATGTAGACATGACCGAGACACGTCTCCGGTCAATAACCAATAGCGGAACCTGGATACTCATATTGGCCCGAGATTCGATCTTCGTGCATATAACATCAAGTCTCTTTACTCATGCATATAACATCAAGTCTCTTTACTCGTGCATATAAACCACATATTCTACATGATCACACCTTTGTCATCGGTATGTTACTTGCCCGAGATTCGATCGTCAGTATCTCAATACCTAGTTCAATCTCATTACTGGCAAGTCTCTTTACTCGTTCCGTAATACATCATCCCGCAACTAACTTATTAGTTGCAATGCTTGCAAGGCTTGAGTGATGTGCATTACCGAGAGGGCCCAGAGATACCTCTCCGATAATCGGAGTGACAAATCCTAATCTCGAAATACGCCAACCCAACAAGTACCTTCGGAGACACCTGTAGAGCACCTTTGTAATCACCCAGTTACGTTGTGACGTTTGGTAGCACACAAAGTGTTCCTCCGGTAAATGGGAGTTGCATAATCTCATAGTCATAGGAACATGTATAAGTCATGAAGAAATCAATAGCAACAAACTAAACGATCAAGTGCTATGCTAACGGAATGGGTCAAGTCAATCACATCATTCTCCTAATGATGTGATCCCGTTAATCAAATGACAACTCATGTCTATGGTTAGGAAACATAACCATCTTTGATCAACGAGCTAGTCAAGTAGAGGCATACTAGTGACACTCTGTTTGTCTATGTATTCAAACATGTATTATGTTTCCGGTTAATACAATTCTAGCATGAATAATAAACATTTATCATGATATAAGGAAATAAATAATAACTTTATTATTGCCTCTAGGGCATATTTCCTTTAGTCTCCCACTTGCACTAGTGTCAATAATCTAGTTCATATCGCCATGTGATTTAATACCAATAGTTCACATCACCATGTGATTAACACCCATAGTTCACATCGACATGTGACCAACACCCAAAGGGTTTACTAGAGTCAATAATCTAGTTCACATCGCTATGTGATTAACACCCAAAGAGTACTAAGGTGTGATCATGTTTTGCTTGTGAGAGAAGTTTAGTCAACGGGTCTGCCACATTCAGATCCGTACGTATTTTGTAAATTTCTATGTCAACAATGCTCTGCATGGAGCTACTCTAGCTAATTGCTCCCATTTTCAATATGTATCCAGATTGAGGCTTAGAGTCATCTGGATCAGTGTCAAAACTTGCATCGACGTAACCCTTTACGACGAACCTTTTGTCACCTCCATAATTGAGAAACATATCCTTATTCCACTAAGGATAATTTTGACCAATGTCCAGTGATCTACTCCTAGATCACTATTGTACTCCCTTGCCAAACTCAGGGCAGGGTATACAATAGGTCTGGTACACAGCATGGTATACTTTATAGAACCTATGGCTGAGGCATAGTGAATGAGTTTCATTCTCTCTCTATCTTATGCTGTGGTCGGGTTTTGAGTCTTACTCAACTTCACACCTTGTAACACAGGCAAGAACTCCTTTTTGACTGTTCCATTTTGAACTACTTCAAAATTTTGTCAAGGTATGTACTCATTGAAAAACTTATCAAGCGTCTTGATCTATCTCTATAGATCTTGATGCTCAATATATAAGCAGCTTCACTGAGGTCTTTCTTTGAAAAACTCCTTTCAAACATTCCTTTATGCTTTGCAGAATAATTCTACATTATCTCCGATCAACAATATGTCATTCACATATACTTATCAGAAATGTCGTAATGCTCCCACTCACTTTCTTGTAAATACAGGCTTCACCGCAAGTCTGTATAAAACTATATGCTTTGATCAACTTATCAAAGCGTATATTCCAACTCCGAGATGCTTGCACCAGTCCATAGATGGATCCCTGGAGCTTGCATATTTTTTTAGTACCTTTAGGATTGACAAAACCTTCTGGTTGCATCATATACAACTCTTCTTTAATAAATCCATTAAGGAATGTAGTTTTGTTTATCCATTTGCCAGATTTCATAAAATGCGGCAATTGCTAACATGATTCGGACAGACTTAAGCATAGATACGAGTGAGAAACTCTCATCGTAGTCAACACCTTGAACTTGTTGAAAATCTTTTTGTGACAATTCTAGCTTTGTAGATAGTAACACTACTATCAGCGTTCGTCTTCCTCTTGAAGATCCATTTAATCTCAATGGCTCGCCGATCAATGGGAAAGTCAATCAAAGTATATACTTTGTTCTCATACATGGATCTCATCTTAGATTTCATGGCCTCAAGCCATTTCGCGGAATCTGGGCTCATCATCGCTTCCTCATACTTTGTAGGCTCATCATGGTCAAGTAACATGACCTCCAGAACATGATTACCGTACCACTCTGGTGCGGATCTCACTCTGGTTTACCTACGAGGTTCGGTAGTAACTTGATCTGAAGTTACATGATCATCATCATTAGCTTCCTCACTAATTGGTCTAGTAGTCACAGGAACAGATTTCTGTGATGAACTACTTTCCAATAAGGGAGCAGGTACAGTTACCTCATCAAGTTCTACTTTTCTCCCACTCACTTATTTCGAGAGAAACTCCTTCTCTAGAAAGGATCCATTCTCAGCAATGAATATCTTGCCTTCGGATCTGTGATAGAAGGTGTACCCAAAATTTTTCTTTTGGGTATCCTATGAAGATGCACTTCTCCGATTTGGGTTTGAGCTTATCAGGTTGAAACTTTTTCACATAAGCATTGCAACCTCAAACTTTAAGAAACGACAGCTTTCATACGGTGTCGTCTCAACGGATTTAGATGGTGCCCTATTTAACGTGAATGTAGCTGTCTCTAATGCATAACCCCAAAATGATAGTGGTAAATCGGTAAGAGACATCATAGATCGCACCATATCTAATAAAGTACGGTTACGATGTTCGGACACACCATTACACAGTGGTTTTCCAGGTGGCGTGAGTAGTGAAACTATTTCACATTGTTTTAACTAAAGGCCAAACTCGTAACTCAAATATTTTACTTCTGCGATCATATCGTAGAAACTTTTATTTTTGTTACAGTGATTCTCCACTTCACTCTGAAATTCTTTGAACTTTTCAATTGTTTCAGACTTATGTTTCATCAAGTAGATATACCCATATCTCCTCAAATCATCTGTGAAGGTCAGAAAATAACGATACCCGCCACGAGCCTCAACACTCATCGGACTGCATACATCAGTATGTATTATTTCCAATATGTCAGTTGCTCGCTCCATTGTTCCGGAGAACGGAGTCTTAGTCATCTTGCCCATGAGGCATGGTTCGCAAGCATCAAAATGATTCATAATCAAGTGATTCCAAAAGCCCATCAGCATGGATTTTCTTCATGCACTTTAGACCAATATGACCTAAACGGCAGTGCCACAAATAAGTTGCACTATCATTATTAACTTTGCATCTTTTGGCTTCAATATTATGAGAATGTGTATCACCACAATCGAGATCCAACAAACCATTTTCATTGGGTGTGTGTGACCATAGAAGGTTTTATTCATGTAAACAGAACAACAATTTATTCTCTTACTTAAATGAATAACCGTATTGCAATAAACATGATCAAATCATATTCATGCTCAAAGCAAACACCAAATAACACTTATTTAGGTTCAACACTAATCCCGAAAGTATAGGGAGTGTGCGATGATGATCATATCAATCTTGGAACCACTTCCAACACACATCGTCACTTCACCCTTAACTAGTCTTTGTTCATTCTGCAACTCCCGTTTAGAGTTACTACTCTTAGCAACTAAACCAGTATCAAATACCGAGGGGTTGCTACGAACACTAGTAAAATACACATCAATAATTTGTATATCAAATATACCTTTGTTCACTTTGCCATCCTTCTTATCCGCCAAATACTTGGGGCAGTTCCGCTTCCAGTGACCAGTCCCTTTGCAGTAGAAGCACTTAGTCTCAGGCTTAGGACCAGACTTGGGCTTCTTCACTTGAGCAGCAACTTGCTTGCCGTTCTTCTTGAAGTTCCCTTTCTTTCCATTTGCCCTTTTCTTGAAACTAGTGGTCTTGTTAATCATCAACACTTGATGCTCTTTATTGATTTCTACCTTCATCGATTTCATCATCATGAAAAGCTCGGGAATCGTTTTCATCATCCCTTGCATACTATAGTTCATCACGAAGTTCTACTAACTTGGTGATGGTGACTAGAGAATTCTGTCAATCACTATTTTATCTGGAAGATTAACTCCCACTTGATTCAAGCGATTGTAGTACCCAGACAATCTAAACACATGCTCACTGCTTGAGCTATTCTCCTCCATCTTTTAGCTATAGAACTTGTTGGAGACTTCATATCTCTCAACTCGGGTATTTGCTTGAAATATTAACTTCAACTCCTGGAACATCCATATGATCCATGACGTTCAAAACATCTTTGAAGTCCCGATTCTAAGCCGTTTAAGCATGGTGCACTAAACTATCAAGTAGTCATCATATTGAGCTAGCCAAACGTTCATAACGTCTGCATCTGCTCTTGCAATAGGTCTGTCACCTAGCGGTGCATTAAGGACACAATTCTTCTGTGCAGCAATGAGGATAATCCTCAGATCACGGATCCAATCCGCATCATTGCTACTAACATCTTTCAACTTAATTTTCTCTAGGAACATATCAAAAATAAAACAGGGGAGCTAAACGCGAGCTATTGGTCTACAATATAGATATGCTAATACTATCAGGACTAAGTTCATGATAAATTAAAGTTCAATTAATCATATTACTTAAGAACTCCCACTTAGAAAGACATCCCTCTAATCTTCTAAGTGATCACGTTATCCAAATCAACTAAACCATACCCGATCATCACGTGGTGTCTCAGCACGAAGAACTTTCGCAACGGTGCATACTCAGGGAGAATACTTATACTTTGATAATTTAGTGAGGGATCATCTTATAATGCTACCGTCAATCAAAGCAAGATAAGATGCATAAAAGATAAACATCACATGCAATTAATATAAGTGATATGATATGGCCATCATCATCTTGTACTTGTGATATCCATCTCTGAAGTACCGTCATGATCACCATCGTCACCGGCGCGACACCTTGATCTCCATCGTAGCATCATTGTCATCTCGCCAATCTTATGCTTCCACGACTATCGCTACCGCTTAGTGATAAAGTAAAGCATTACAATGCGATCGTATTGCATACAATAAAGCGACAACCATATGGCTCCTGCCAGTTGCCGATAACTCGGTTACAAAACATGATCATCTCATACAATAAAATTTAGCATCATGTCTTGACCATATCACATCACAACATGCCCTGCAAAAACAAGTTAGACGTCCTCTACTTTGTTGTTGCAAGTTTCACGTGGCTGCTACGGGCTTAGCAAGAACCGTTCTTACCTACGCATCAAAACCACAACGATAGTTTGTCAAGTTGGTGTTGTTTTAACCTTCACAAGGACCGGGCGTAGCCACACTCGGTTCAACTAAAGTTGGAGAAACTGACACCCGCCAGCCACCTATGTGCAAAGCACATCGGTAGAACCAGTCTCGCGTAAGCGTACGCGTAATGTCGGTCCGGGCCACTTCATCCAACAATACCGCCGAACCAAAGTATGACATGCTAGTAAGCAGTATGACTTATATCGCCCACAACTCACTTGTGTTCTACTCGTGCATATAACATCAACGCATAAAACCTAGGCTCGGATGCCACTGTTGGGGAACGTAGTAATTTCAAAATTTTCCTACGCACACGCAAGATCATGGTGATGCATAGCAACAAGAGAGGAGAGTGTTTGTCTACGTACCCTCGTAGACCGGCAACGAAAGCGTTGACACAACATAGAGGAAGTAGTCGTACGTCTTCCCAATCCGACCGATCCAAGTACCGAACGTACGACACCTCCAAGTTCTGCACACGTTCAACTCGGTGACGTCCCTCGAGCTCCGATCCAGCAAAGTGTTGAGAGAGAGTTTCGTCAGCATGACATCGTGATGACGGTGATGATGTTCTACCAACGCAGGGCTTCGCCTAAGCACCGCTACGATATGACCGAGGTGGAATATGGTGGAAGGGGGCACCACACAGGGCTAAGGAACGATCACGGAGATCAACTTGTGTCTATGGGGTGCCCCCACCCCTGTATATAAAGGAGTGGAGGAGGGGGAGAGGGTCGGCCCCTATGGCGCGCCCTGGAGGAGTCCTACTCCCACCGGGAGTAGGATTCCCCCCTTCCCTAGTTGGAGTAGGAGAGGAGGGAAGGAGGAGTAGGAGAGAAGGAAAGGGGGGGCCGCACCCCCCAAACCTTCTCCAATTCGGCCTCCTGCCCAAAGGGGGCGCACCAGCCCCTTGTGGGCTGGTTTGCTTCCTTCTTATGGCCCATAAGGCCCATAACTTCTCCCGGGGGGTTCCGGTAACCTCCCGGTACTCAAAAAAAAATGCCTGAACCACTTGGAACCCTTCCGATGTCCAAACATAGTCATCCAATATATCAATCTTTACGTCTCGACCATTTCGAGACTCCTCGTCGTGTCCCCGATCTCATCTGGGACTCCGAACAACCTTCGGTACATCAAAACACAAAATCTCTTATTACGATCGTCACCGAACTTTAAGCGTGCGGACCCTACGGGTTCGAGAACTATGTAGACATGACCGAGACACGTCTCCGGTCAATAACCAATAGTGGAACCTGGATGCTCATATTGGCTCCCACATATTCTAAGAAGATCTTTATCGGTCAAACGCATAACAACATACGTTGTTCCCTTTGTCATCGGTATGTTACTTGCCCGAGATTCGATTGTCAGTATCTCAATACCTAGTTCAATCTCGTTACCGGCAAGTCTCTTTACTCGTTCCATAATACATCATCCCGCAACTGACTTATTAGTTGCAATGCTTGCAAGGCTTGAGTGATGTGCATTACCGAGAGGGCCCAGAGATACCTCTCCGACAATCGGAGTGACAAATCCTAATCTCGAAATACGCCAACCCAACAAGTACCTTCGGAGACACCTGTAGAGCACCTATATAATCACCCAGTTACATTGTGACATTTGGTAGCACACAATGTGTTCCTCCGATAAACGGGAGTTGCATAATCTCATAGTCATAGGAACATGTATAAGTCATGAAGAAAGCAATAGCAACAAACTAAACAATCAAGTGCTATGCTAACGGAATGGGTAAAGTCAATCACATCATTCTCCTAATGATGTGATCCCGTTAATCAAATGACAACTCATGTCTATGGTTAGGAAACATAACCATCTTTGATCAACGAACTAGTCAAGTAGAGGCATACTAGTGACACTCTATTTGTCTATGTATTCACACATGTATTATGTTTTCGGTTAATACAATTCTAGCATGAATAATAAACATTTATCATGATATAAGGAAATAAATAATAACTTTATTATTGCCTCTAGGGCATATTTCCTTCAACCCTCCCTTGGCTGCGGCTCGGTTTCGTTCCCCAGGAGCCGTGCCGACTTGTGGGGGATCAGTTCCCCCTCCACCAGGTCGTCGAGGTCGTCCTGGGTGATTGTCGAGTGGATCCAGTCGCCCTGGATCTAGCCCGGCGGCAGGCCGGATCTCGACGAGGATCTGCCCCGGCTGGTCCGCTTGCCCTTCGCCTTCGCGGTCGCCTTCTTCGCGCGCTCCAGCGCGATCGTCTTCTCTTTCCCCATGGCGACGGGTCGAGCTCGAGCGAGAGTCCGGCGACGAGAGCGGAAGCGAGCGTGGCGGAGAGATCGGGAGAAGAAGAAGCGAGAATGGGAGCGCACGGGGCAGAGGCCTGGTCCGGGGCCTTTTATAAGGTCGTCCCCTGAGTGACTAACTGGTGGACCTAAACGATCTAAACAAATCCCGCAACAGTTGTGCGCGCAGTACGTGGCGAAAAAGGGTGGCACGGGGATCGAGGAGACTTGCCTAATCCATCCCGATAACCTCGGTTCCGTCCGTCTGGCGCACTTCCCAAAATTCGAATCCCGCGAAATCCGCGGAGAGCAGAGCAACCTGTCAGACTGAAGACAAACATCCTCTACATTATCATTCGAAATTCTACCGTGAAAATTCACTCGATAAAAACCAAGAATGGACCAAGGCGACTGAGAAAGGAGTCGACGTCGTCACCTCAACTCATTGTTCCAGAACAAGATATACTCATAGCACAAAGAATGGGTCGGAAGTGTTCCCAACTCCTTCCTCACTCAAACCCTGATCCATTCGGGGGCTAATGATGAAGCTATGTACCTAGGGTAGGGTCATGGATCTGTCCATCATACCCTCCCCAAGGACATCTCTACAAAGAATCAGAAGCAGTCGAAGAGAAATCATCATCCACTCGACCATGAAGATGTGCTCACTCGACCACCTTGAAGACACTCGACCACCAGAAGATGAGAAACCCTCCACTCTACAAAGTTAGGACTTAAACCATAGCTTTATGGGCATTTGCAACACCTTACTGCAGATGTTACCAGTAACGCCCCTCCTTTATGAGCATTGAACCTTGTGTAACGAAGGGGAGCTGGGGTCCTGGCGTACTCTATATAAGCCACCCCCCTCCTCTGGGACATGGGTTCGCACTTTCTGTAATTCACACGCATATATTCAGTCGACCGCCTCCGGGCTCCGAGACATAGGGCTGTTACTTCCTCCGAGAAGGGCCTGAACTCGTAAAACTCGTGTGTACAACTCCTCCATAGCTAGGATCTTGCCTCTACATTCCTACCCCCCCTATTCTACTGTCAGTCTTAGAACCACAACAAGAGGGGCTGTGAAACATTAGGATAAGGCAGATTCTTTTGGTTATTCAGTTGTAACCTCCCTTTGTAATGCTACCTATTTCTCTCTCTCTCTCTCATGGTTGTTGTAGCTATCACATGTAATCTTACCAGTATATACCGAGGTATATATAGTGGTGCCCGACTCCAAGGATGAGTATGAGTCAACCTTCCCAAACCAATCTCTACCTCTCACACTGCATGTCGCGAACTTTCCACAACAAGCAAGTACCCATGTGAGGTGTACTTCTCCCTCAAGCATAAAGAGGTTGCAAGTGTTACAATCAATCCCGTACCAGATGACATTATAACCGTTGCCAACAATAGTGTTCTCGCAGATAATTTTGTTGTCTAAGAAAATGTTTTTTTCTAGAAGTTACTCAAATATGCCCCCTAGGTCATGCATATGCGCACATTGGTTCCTGTATTGATCGAATTGTCTAGTAGATAACATTTTGTATAACTTCCACTCCTTGCAACTAGAGATTTTTTAAGCATAATGCTAGAATAATCATAAGCGCGGATACCATATGGAGTTGTATGAACCAAACAGTTCACCCAAAAGCCTAGGTGTTGGGCAAAAGTTGGCCATATATTTCAAGAAAGGAGACCTGTGTAGCAAATGGCCAAATACTAAAAATTCATTTATTCACCTTCAATCATTTTTTTCTAGAGATGCATCGAATTTTCTTCAAAGTTATTTCATGCGCCATTACACGTAAAAAGCACATCCTAGTTTTTCAAGGAGATGTACCCATTCTTGATCATCCACTCCATACTCCAGTGGTTGTTTACATTCTTGAGAGTCCAATAAGCCCATCCAAACGTTGCCTTCCCATACACATCCATTTGTGCATTTGCTAACATTTGGAGCTCTTCCTTCGTTGCATTGGGCACCTGCCACTCAGCCACCCATTCACCTATGGAAAACAATGCCATCCATGACACAACGGACATTTTAACTGAAGTCTTGCAGGAATGGGAACGAAAAAAATCCATGCTCCAAAACCAAAAGGCACCAAATTATTAGTTACACATACCTACAAAGGTGAGAGGACCGTTCTGCTTCGTGACAGTGCTAAGAGCGCTTGAGTAGTTGGTCTTGATGAAATCGATATTCTGCTGCACGGTGAAAGTATCAAACATGCTATTGAACAACACATAGTAGTGCACGTCGATGACGGTCTTGGATAACCCGCCGGCAAACTCGAGGAGCTCCGTCGGGTCTGGGGATGACAACCGATTGGACATGATCACGTAGGCCTCCGACGAGTGCTTCCTGACGGCATTGTACCCGTCGCGGTAGTACGTTTTCAGGCTCTCAAGGGACGCGCCTGGCGCTAGCGGCTCGTTCAGCAGCTCCACTGCGAGGAGGCTCGGGCTCGCAGCGTACCTGGATGCAAGGAAATCTATCACTTGTACGGTTTGTGCGATGTTAGCGGCGCTGGTGCCCCAGTCCTGCGAGCCATCCTTGGAGGCGCTGTGCTCGAAGGGGTTTTGTGACCCAGGAGCTGCGTGTAGGTCGATGATGACCCCCAGATTGTACTCCCTGTCCATGCAGAAAAAATGAGCATTTATTTCAGAAATAATAATTAGGTAATGTAAGCTTTATTGATGTTGCTAAAAATTATGCCAAGATCAAACATGGAGTCTGCTTACTCTGCCCATTTGAATGCCTTGTCCAAGGTTTGAAGCGAACCTTCGACGTAAGGTGCTGGAGGACTGGGGTCGCTAGCGATCCACCATCCCACTGGTATCCTCACCGCGGTCAGCCCGCTTTCAGATATGAACCTGAAGTCATCTTCCACTATATACGTGCTCCAGTGGTTCTGCCAAACATGCAACATTCCACAAAACAATGATACTTGTTCCTAACTGAGAGAGAGAGAGAGAGAGATGGTACTTATTCCTAGCTATATTAACCACAATCAGTTTATAATGTTACTATACTGCGAACACCAAACACTTAGTATCTCTTTTTTAGTATGAATAAATTCCTTCCCAAATTGTTCTGTATGCAATTATTTGAAACTAGGTATATCTGCTGAAGTCATTCGTTGTACTATCGTGGCCACTACTCGTTCTTGTTTCCTTGTGCAAGTGGGCATGCATAGACACGAGTCACATGGTACACAAGAAACAAATGAGGAGGGGAACCACTGCACCGAGGGCAGTGATATCCACATCATGATAAGCATAATCTGCAAGTGCTGTTCACCACGCTTGTTTTGATTTAAAACAGTAGCAATCAGCAAGTGGGCACATGATGCATGTTCAATAATGTCTTTACCTTGAGAATTGGCGTGGCCTTTGCCGTCCCATATCCGTTGCAGATTTGGTACTCCCCTTGTAGCCCCGTCACTCTGGTCACCGCGAACACCGACGGGTCGTCGTCGCCCCAGCTTGTGCTCTTCCCGTAGTCCGCTGTCACTGTACTGTCTTTGTTTGCCTGCCATCAATGGAATTTGACTGCTAGTTTCTATGGAAGAGAATGAGCTTTCTAACTTATTGGTGTACTAGTCAAATATCCTAGACGACTAGACAAGTCAACATTGGTGTACTTGTTGCCTCTTTCGCAAATATGAGTAGTGACATAGTACATATATTACATTAAAATCTTACCTGCAAGAAGAGTCCGTTTGCCACCATAATCCGCATCCTGTCCTTGCCGGCGTTGCGCACCAACCGGAACGTCTCAGACTTCCCCGGCGACGTCGCCGTGGCCACCACCGAGCCGTCGCTCTGGACGCCGACGAACTGGTTCCCGAACACCTTCAAATTGAACGTCGTCTCGTTGATCCGCCATAGCTTGAAGGTCTCCCAGCCAGACGCCTGAGACCGGTTCGCCACCAGCCCCGCGCCGCCGCCCTTCTCCGCGGCCACATAGCCGTTCTGCGTCACCGACTTGAACTGTAGCTGCGTGCCGTCCTGCACGTACGTATGCCGCGCGCCAATCGCTCAAGAAACTGAAAACAGAGAGCCATGGCGGCGGCGGCGGGCGGCGGAGACCTCCCACATCCACATGTGTTGGCGTGTATGCGTATGCAAAGTTATACGTTGATTACCAAGAGGTCTTTGTTGGGGATGCCGTCGAAGAGGGACGGCAGGATCCAGCCCTCCGTCACGAGCCAGCCGCCGAGGTTCACCGCTCGCACGGGGAGACGAGGATCAGCCGCCGCGCGCCGGTAGAGGAAGCACAGCGCGACGAGGAGCCAGAAGCAGTGGGAGAGGTGGCTCCTCATTTGGCTGCTACGTACTGCTGCTCTCTCGGTGCTGTGCCCTGCCCTGCTGTGCTCTGCTCGCTTATATAGGCCAAGATGACTAGTGATTAATTAGGATACTATTTGACTTCTTCGGTGGAGACAAGATCAGAACGGGAGGGTTTCCGGTTTCCACTGACAATCTCGTGGGTCAGAGTTAGCGACTATCATGAATTAAGTTTGACAAATTTTGCTGGGTTCAAACTTCAAACCGAACCCATCAACGCTGGCTGCGCCCTTGCCCTGTTAATACTACATTAAGTAATTCATGGAACTTCGATCGATTCAAGCGTATGGGAAAATGCACGGAAAACTTTTTATAATGTTAAAAATAATTTTGTGAATATAAACGCATTAAAAATCATAAAACTCTCCCGAGAAGAGCACTTTGGCCAGTCTTGTCTTAAAACATGATGAACCGGTCACAACACTCCATTTACGAGCAAACATGTTACATACTGGTTCGAGGAGCTGAGGTGTCCTACTGACTCAGCATTTTTGTTAGCTAAAAGAACCCTGGTTAATTTTTCGAGGTGTATTTTGCTAGATGTTGGGTCAGCATGGATTATCTTAGCGTGACATTTCCTCGAGCACCTTAGTGCATTTTTAACCGATCCTCTATAACTGGTTAGCGGAGTAAAATTTCAATTTTACTTCACTAACCGGCACCTAGCCGATCCCCAATCCGCCGTTAGTGGAGTATATTTTTTACTCCGGCCCTAAAAGTTTTCCTATTTTTACTCCATCGGTTGGCGGCCGAGTAAAACGTTGTGCCCTCTCTCTCACGTCCGCCCCGCTGCTGCATCTTCGCCGGTGCGTCTCCGCCGGCTACACTACTACCTCGTTCCATCCCTTACCCTTCGCCGCCTTTTTGCCCGTCGGACAGCCCGTTCGGCCCCCGTCGCCGTCCCTGGAATCAAGGTGAAACGCCGCCACCGCCGCCATTGTTGATTCGTTCAATTTCTTTCGAGTTTCTTCTTTTTCTAGCGGTCGCCGCATCTCACCTTGCTTATGCACCGCTGCAGGTCACCCGCCGCTTGTCAGTTCGGTCTAAACCACGCTAGCCGGCTTGTGCACCACCACCGCACCCCAAGTGTTCGAAGAATTACCTAGGTGAGTTTTTTTGTTTGTTTCTCTTTGAACCGATCCGTTTGGATTGAACCGAACCGTTTGAATTGTAGATGAAGAGGTTGAGGGAGATGATATTGGAGGACTCGTCGTCATCCGAAGAGGACGAATACGACGATGACTTTGACATCGTTTTAGGCATGATTTTCAATAATGATGTTCGGCGGCCGAGGAGAGGATCACAATTTGGCCGCATACACATCAACCGTGATAGAGCGGAGGGCCATGCCAAGATCATGAGAGATTACTTTGATCCAAACCTAACCTGTCCGAAGAAGTACTTTCGCCGACGCTTTCGGATGCACACAAGTCTTTTTCTGACCAATGCAAAAGCCGTTGAGAGATATGATGACTGGTTCAATCTTTGGAGAAATGCACGTGGAGAGATCAGGGCAAGCCCTCTGATGAAATGCATTGCGGCTGTTCGAGTCTTGGCATACGAGTATTCTGCCGATGCAATTGATGACTATGTCCGCATTGGCGAAGACACAATCTTGAAGGCTGTTCGAAGGTTCACCAAAGCAATGATCGTTGTCTTTGGTCCGGAGTACTTGAGAGCACCAACCAAGGAAGACACCCAGAGGCTGATGACTGAGAGTGAAGCAAGAGATCTGGCGACAAATATACATCACAACACTTAAAAAGAATTGGTTGTATCAGACTTAACACTATTTAATAAAATTCCCAAATAATTTTCCAAAATTCAAGTAATTTTTGAACTTATGAACAATTTTTGACAAACCCGATTATTTTTTTGAAATCAAGAACAAAATTTGAAATTCCTGAACTTTTCTTGAAAACATGGATTTTTTTGAATTCATGAACAAAATTTGAAAATAGGAACATTTTTTGAATAATATTGAGATATTTTTAGAAACCAAAACATTTTTTTGAATACGTGATTTTTTTGAAAACCAGAACACTTTTTGAAATCTTCGAACAATTTATGCAAAAAGTGATTTTTCTTCAAAATCCAAACATTTTTGGAAAGGAAAAAATTGAATTCGATTTTTTGAAAGAAATATTGAATTAAAGAAAAATAAATAGAAAAAACAAAACAAATAGAAAAAGGAATAAAATTAGAAAAGAAACAGAATCAGAAATAAAAAAACTAAATAAGACAAGAAGGAAAAAAATAAAAAAGAGAAAACCTAAAAACCCCGGTTTAGGAAAAGGTTCTCAAAACCGGCTAGGAACCATCGAGAAGGTTCCCAAAACAATAAAATGCTAATTGGGCCGGCTCATGTATCATAAAACGTGTGTGATACGGAGAACTTGCCGCAGAATGCGGCAGATAGGGTTTTTTCTAGATCAACGTGTGCAGGATTTTTCCTTTTTAGCGCGGAGCTGCTTTTGAATTAGTAGCACGATCACAGAGCCGTATGCTGGATTAGTGGCCCCTGAGTTTTCGAACCGGAAAACGGCGAGACAGGGAACGGTTTTGGCCACGTTTATGGCCACGTTAGTGTAAGTGGAACATGTTTTGACTTAAAGCAAACCTAAAACTAGCCAAGGGCGAAACCACCTTCGTTCGTGCTAGCCATTAGTTTGGACCCCCGGATTGTTGTCGTTAGTGGAAACCCTCCCGTTCTAATCTGGTGTTCATGCATCCAACAAGTCGATCATATCTTAATTAATCATCAGCCATGAGCTATATAAGCGAGCAGAGCACGGCAGGGCAGAGCACAACATCGAGCAACTGTGTTGCAACTTGCAAGCAATTACTCCCTCCATTCCATAATACTTGTCGTGGTTTTAGTTCAAGCTACGAAATGAGGAGCCGCCTCTTCCACTCTTCCTCGCTCCTCGTGCTGTGCTTCCTCTCCCGAAGCTCGGCGGTTATGGCAGCTGCTCCTCGTCTCCCCGTCCGAGCGGTGAACCTCGGCGGGTGGCTGGTGACGGAGGGCTGGATCCTGCCGTCCCTCTTCGACGGCATCCCTAACAACGATCTCTTGGTAATCAACGTAGCTTTGCTTATGCATACCGCCAGCTGCCGCCATGGCTCTGTGTTTTTAGTTTCTTGACCGATCAGCATGCGGACGGACGTACAGGACGGCACGCAGCTGCAGTTCAAGTCGGTAACGCAGAACGCCTACGTGGCCGCGGAGAATGGCGGCGGCGCGGGGCTGGTGGCGAACCGGCCCCAGGCGTCCGGCTGGGAGACCTTCAAGCTGTGGCGGATCAACGAGGTGACATTCAATTTCAAAGTGTTCGGCAACCAGTTCGTGGGCGTCCAGAGCGACGGCTCGCTGGTTGCAACGGCGGCGTCGCCAGGGCGGTCGGGGACGTTCCGATTGGTCTGCAGCCCCGGTGACAAGTACAGGATGCGGATCATGGCACCCAACGGGCTTTTCTTGCAGGTAAAGATAATACTCGTACTACTATGTTTGCCAACTGGGCAACAAGTGTATGCTAGCAAGCTACTGTACATGTGCGTTCAAAACACATATTTCATTATTCAACATGAGCCTCCAATGTCCAATGTTGACTAGCTAGTCTAGGGATTTTGACTAGCGCAAACAATAAGTAATTATAAGAAAATCTCACTTTCTTTCATGTTCCAAACTATATTAGTCACATTCCGTTGACGGCGTGCATGCAAACAAAGATGCCTCGCTGACGGCGGACTACGGGAAGAGCACAAGCTGGGGCGACGACGACCCGTTGGTGTTCGCGGTGACCAGAGTGACGGGGCTCCAAGGGGAGTACCAGATCTGCATCACTGTGCCCTACTGTTTTAATTCAGAGCTATATATAGTGAGCAACACTTGTACATTATGCTTATCATGCATCATGTGGAGATCACTGTCCTCAGTGGTTTCCCTCCTCATTTTCTTCTTGCTTATTAGTGTATCTTTGTCCACTTGCACAAGGAAACGAGAAAGAGTAGTGCCGATCATTGTGCAGCGAATAACTTGATTGGATATACCTAGTTTGAAATCATTGCATAAAAAACCAACTGGAAATGTAATTTGTTTATATGAAAAAAGATACACCAAGTTTTTGGTGTCCACGATATAGTAATATTATCTAACTGATCGTGCGCTATCATCATCATCATCATCATCATCATCATCATTAGTATTGTTATTATTATTGCGAGAAGTGTGCTTTTCTTGTCTTGACAAGGTAGATACTGGTAGTTGGCAGAGTTTATAACTTAGCTAGAAATAGGTACCATTGTTCTCCCTTTGGAAGTTAGGAATACGTATCATTCTTGGCACCTCAATTTTGTGGAATGTTGCATGTTTGGCAGAACCATTGGAGCACATATATAGTGGAAGCTGACTTCAGGTTCATCTCCGAAAGCGGGCTGACCGCAGTGAAAATACCAGTGGGATGGTGGATCGCTAACGACCCCAGACCTCCAGCACCTTACGTTGGAGGTTCACTTAAAACCTTGGACAAGGCATTCAAATGGGCAGAGTAAGTAACCTTCAGAAACTTGTAATCTAATTTTGCTAAATGTATGAAATCAAAGATCGGCTCAACTGTCGGAATATTTAGGCCGGGGGCTGACCTTAGCATCATCTTGAGCAAACTAAAGCTTCCGTTATCTAATTAACTTTTGTCCTAGGTTTGATCCTCCTTTTTATTCTAATTTTTTTGAAACATTCTACTTTGTAAATGCTCAATTTGTTTGCATGAACAGGAAGTACAATCTAGGCGTCATCATTGACCTACACGCAGCTCCTGGGTCGCAAAATCCCTTCGAGCACATCTCCTCCAAGGATGGCTCACAGGACTGGGGCACCACCGACACTAACATCGCACAAACTGTGCAAGTGATAGATTTCCTCGCATCCAGGTACGCCAAAAGCCCAAGCCTCCTCGCAGTTAAGCTAATGAATGAGCCGTTGGCGCCCGGCGTATCCCTGGAGAGCCTAAAAACGTACTACCGCGACGAGTACAACGCCGTCAGGAAGCACTCATCGGATGCCTACGTGATCATGTCCAACCGGTTGTCATCCCCGGACCCAACAGAGCTCCTCGGGCTCGCTGGCGGGTTACCCGGATCCGTCATCGATGTGCATTACTACGCGTTGTTCAACAACATGTTTGATACTTTCACCGTGCAACAAGATATTGATTTCATCAAGACCAACTACTCAAGCGACCTTAGCATTGTCACGAGGGAAAGTGGTCCCCTCACCTTTGTAGGTAATTGTAACTATTCCCTTTTGGTTTTAGAACATGGGTTTTATCCCCCATTTTTTAGGACTTTAGTAAAAATATCTCATGTAACATGTTTTCCGTAGGAGAATGGGTGGCTGGGTGGAAGGTGCCTAATGCAGTGAAGCAAGAGTTCCAAATGTTTGCAAATGCACAGATGGATGTGTATTGGAGGGCAACGTTTGGATGGGCATATTGGACTCTCAAGAATGTGAACAACCACTGGAGTATGGAGTGGATGATCAACAATGGATACATCTCCTTAAAAAGCTAGGATATGTTCTATGTGTCATTACTCATGACTCTTGAAATAAATTTGTAACGACAAATGAAATAAATTTCTAGAACAATGAATACATCTATCAAAAAATGTTTCGATTCGAATAAATTAGTAGTCTTTGGCCATTTGCAACACAAGTATCCTGTGTTGAAATATATACACCACTTTTCTCCATAAGTTTAGGCTTGGGTGAACCATTTGGTGCATGCAATTCAATATGGGTCCAGAGTCTAAGAAACTAGCTGATTTCTCCGCGCGTTGCTGCGGGATTTCAAAGATTAGATACATTTTGTATGAACGAAATGACCTAAATCAAAAGCTATTCTTTTGGAAGCAATTGTGTGTGAACCATTGGGGATGGAATAGTTAAATTTGGGGTATGCATGTGCTACAAAATAGTTGTAATGGATAATGACGTGACACATTTGGTGATGTGGAGGGATGTATGTTGAGAGAATTAGAGTCAGTGAGGATCAACTATTTAGATTTTATAGATTCCAGCATTATGCTTAACAGTCTCTAGTTGCAGGTCATGAAAGTTAAGTGAACTAAAAATCTCGATCATAATGGAAATCAATACACACATATGCACGAACTAGGGGAGGGGGGGGGGGACTTTGAGTAACCTCCAAAAACAAATTTCTTGAAAAACAAAATTATTGGTAAGAGATATGGTGTTGGCAAAAGGCATATCTATTAGCACTCACAATTCTCTCCTCTTGATCCCTCTCTCTGTTTTCGTCACTCTAACAAGAATAGAGGAAGAACTCTGAATTTTTGTGCAGCGCCCTGAATGTTGCTTTTATTTCTTCCTGTTATTTCTCAACAGAAAGCAAACATGATGTAGAGCTAGCTCGATCTCCTACTGGATCGTGCCATCCCACAGCCGAGAACAAGTCTAATAGGCCTACAAACGAGCCTCGGGCTCGTACAAGTCACGTCCTAAAGCGGTACTAACAGACAATCTGAATAACGCTAACTAACTGACCGCTACCATGTCGACTAAATAGCACTGCCATGGCAACGAAATTAGACTGCCGCTGTCATGCTAGTTTATTTGTCAACATACCCTCCCTAAGATCTCTCCCAAGTGAAGCATGATCCCTTGGAGATAGGGCCACTCATGTGATCATACGTTTTCATCATATATAATTTCACCGCACACCAATACTACTTGCCCCTCTTTCTTTTGATTGAATGAATGCACTCATATGCCGCAATCACATTATCCATGATAAGTCTCCCCGGTACAAAGCACTTTGTTTCTCAACACTGATCTCATTAAGAATCTTACAAAATCGGCTAGCCAAAATCTTGGAACATAGCTTGTATATAACATTGCATAAAGAAATAGGCTTGTATTGGGTGATATTCTTTGGGTGTTTTACCTTCTGAATCAAGATAATTTTTTTAACATATTCAACAAATGGTCGCCGTTTAAATAATCTAGAACCGCGTTTGTAACACCATCTTTGATCAAATTCCAATGGTACTGATAGAATCCGTCGATGAGTCTGTCGGTTTGTAAGAACCTACATATAAGTTATGAGCAACAACTCTTTGAGAGTTCGGCCGGGAACTAAACACGTCCAACAATCCTAAGTTATGGATGAGATATGTGGATGAACTACAAATGAACACAAAGAACTACCCAGGTTTGAGCCACCTTCTTGGTGTAATACCCTACTCCTGCCTTGTTTGTATTCAATGGAGAGAGCTACACAGTGTTTGTTACAAGATGAAAAGCTCGACCCCTTGTGAGGTTTTAGTCTCCCCTCTTTATAGTGTAGGGAGAGGCCTTGCTGGGGCTCTGATTAGCAGAATATACATTGGGGTAGGCTAGCACAATCTGTACTTCAGTGGCATGGTCGCCCATGGCATGCTTGTACATGTGATGATAACGTCCTTCTGGGGCAGAGCGTTACCCTCTGAATACCTCGCTTCCCCCTTTGGTATTCGTTGGGTGGTGATGAGGTACAACCACTGTAGCAGTGTAAGCAGTAGGTGAATATTACTATAATAACCGTGTATAGGTTGAGCCGCACGGGTCCTGCCAGAGCCCATGTGCAAGGGCTAGCCATTTGCCCTTTGTCTCCATCCAGATGCAAGTTGCAGTGTCTCGGGGTACTGACTCCCTACGCCCTTAAGGAGAGAAGACTCATTCCCCGACAAGGGCATGCGACATGTCGTTGTGGCATCCCGGGAAGTCCTGTGAAGGGCTTCCAGGAAACGGTCCACCCTTTCCTTGTGGCCTGTCTCCTGACGAACCAGGCCAGGGTCCAATGGATGTATCGATGTCTTCGATCCCAAGGCTCTTCTTACCAGGTTAGTAATACCCTGGTTTTACTGACACCGACAGTAGCTCCCAGGCCCGTTACCCGTCTTGGTGATTGCAGGGATCGAGACGAGGGATGGGGCCATGTCGTTCCAAAGCCTTGATGCGTGGTGACTGGCCACCCATGACAGGACCAGACGATGGAGACTTTTTGCGTTGTATTGAAGGATGACTTGAGGGGCGCTTTTGTCAGACCACGGGAGCGCCTCAATTTTCGCCCATGTTCGCAGTGCATTCTTGGAAAGCGGGGAGCATGAGCAGTTATCACCAAGAGGCGGGCGATTTCCCTTGCGTCTGCCCCTTGATTTATAAGGGAGGGGTGTTGGGGTGATGCTAGCCCGTTCTATTGCTCTCACCCCTCAGCCATTCTCTCCGCCATCGCCCAAGCTCTTCTCCTTTTCCTCGCATCTGCTCCCATCCGAGATCTCTCTCCGTGGAGTCGCGTAGATCCAAACCTTCCGTAGATAAGGGTAAGAAAGGCAAGGAGTAGGCGGCGTCGCTGCCGCCGGAGCCGGCCTTGCACGAGTTGGATTTCGTGGATACCAATAGAGCGAAGACGCTTCACTTTTTGGTTAGCGGCCGCGGGAGTGAGTGGGGGCACACGGAGCTGTGGCCGGCGGGAGGCCAGGAAGCATATGAGGACGCGGTTCCTATCTTTGCCAACTTGCTCGCTGTCGGTCTGGTCCTGTGACGCCACCAACTCAATCGTACACTAATCATTCACACAAATATGCATGATCAAGATAAGAGACTTACGGAAAGATATCACGACACAACTCTAGAAATAAGTATAAATACAAAGCTTTAAATTACAAGCCAGAGCCACGAAACCCGAATACACAAGTCAGCGAAAGCAACTACATCTAAGTAGAGACATAAATAGACAAGTTTTCCTTAAAAAGGCTGAGCAAAATAACAACAACTAGATAAAAAGGCGCATGCCCATAGAAACACAACGCAAACAGACAAAACGGTGGTACAGGTCCCAGCGCACGACGGGAAAACGGTCAACGCGTGACGGGAAAACAGAGCAAGACACAGCGAGATGCGGGATCAAAGTTTTTGCACGAATTTTTCAGCAACTAGACCATGTGGTGGACAACGTAGATGTGATATAGCTAATTCTTATCTAGGAGTAGATGAGAATTAGCAAAACGGTTTTCTCTTTCTTTTTGCGGCTGGGGTATAAGGCTCGGTTGTTTGCTGGACCGTGCGTCGCTCGTTGTCAGGTCATGATCGACCGAACGACTGGATCGCGCGCGCGTTCGGACTCGTTGAAAAACGAATCAATGTCGAACTGAGCCCCGGACAGGAAATTTCTGTCTATATATACATGCACGCGCGCTGTGACCCCGTACCTATACGTGCAAGTGCAAAGCTAGAATCTAGCTCGCGCGGACCGGAAATCTAGTCTAGCTAGCTAGAACAACACAAACTAGTTCAGGCCCAGCCATGGAACCAGAGAACACCGTCCTGGAGTACTGGTTCAGGGTCCGCGAGCTGTTAGACTATGTATAGCTTCTGTACCTATGTACGTAATGGTACATATTGTAACACAACCATTATATATAATGAGATAAGCCACCCTAGAGGGTTGTGCTAGTTTCCCAAAACTTATTGTCTTACATGGTATCACGCTAGGTTACGATCGCTTCCGCTTCTAAACCCTAATACCCGCACCGCCGCCGCAGCCGCCGCCGCCTTCACCGCCGCCGCCGCGCCACCGATCGCGCCGCCGCCATGTCGAGCGCCGCCACCACCGGTTCCACTGCTGCGGGCTTCCTCCCGGCCTCTCTTGCGGCTCTGCTCAACCTCCCGCTCGATGCCGTCTCTGTTCCGGCTCTGATCGGGACAAGGAGCATCGGCTCCGTCTTCTCCACGCCGCCGGCGCCCTCGCTTGGGCGTGACCTCGTGGTCCACACCGCGGCGCCGCCGTCCGCTGCGGACTCCGCAGGCGTCGTCCCGCCGCTCCTGCCGCAAGCGGATCACACTGCCCCACTGGCGGGGTTGGCGGCGTCCGCCCCGGCCGCGGGCCTTGCGGCGTCCGCACCGGCCGCGAGCTTTGCGGCGCCCGCCCTGGCTGCGGTCCCGCCTCCTCCCGCATCGGCTTCGGTGCCTCCGGCTGCCTCCATGGTGTTTGCACCCCAGGCAGCCTCCTCGATGGGATTGTCTTCGCCGCCTCCGTTTCACTTCGGTCATCTCATCACCATCAAGCTCTCCGCCGACAACTACATCTTCTGGCGTGCGCAGGTTCTCCCGCTCTTGGGGAGTCACTACCTGCTAGGCTACGTCGACGGATCGCTTCCCTGCCCACCCGCGCTGGTAGACAGCGTGCACGGTCCGGTCTACAATCCGGCCCATCGCGTCTGGATGGGGCAGGACCAGGCGAACCTCTCCTTCATCCAGGGGTCGCTCTCGCCGGCAGTTGCCGGCCTTGTTGTCTTCGCGAAGACGTCTCATGAGGTCTGGACCATCCTTGAGCGCACCTTTGCAGCGCAGTCCCAGACTCGTGTCTCTGCACTCCGTCGTCAGCTTGGAGAGTGTCAGAAGCTTGACTCCACTGCCACTGAGTTCTACAACAAGGTCAAGGGCCTCGCCGACACATTGGCCTCCATTGGACAGCCCCTCACCGACTCCGAGTTTAACTCGTTTATTGTCAATGGTCTTGATGAGGAGTATGATGCCTTAGTCGAGATCATCAACGAGCGGGGCAACTCGACACCCATGCTGACACACGAGGTTTTCTCTCGGCTCCTTCTCACTGAGCAACGGGTCGAGACTCGCCGCACCAGGGGCACTGGCTCCCTCTCGGCCAACGCCGCCACCAAGGGTGGCCGCTCTTCTTCATCACCCCGGTCTCCCTTGGGGCTGCCACCGTCGCCTGCCTCGGCCCCCCCACCTACTGCGACCTTACCGGGGGCTGGCGGTCCACGTGTGTGTCAGCTTTGTGGCCGCGATGGGCACTGGGCCTCCAAGTGTCATAAGCGCTTCCAGCGAAGCTTCCTTGGTCTTGGCAATGACGGCAAAGATACACGCAACAATGCCCGTCAGGTCGCCATGGCTGATCGTCCCGCGCCGCAGAAGCAACAGGGACACACTCAGTCCTACTCCATCGATCCACACTGGTACATGGACTCTGGGGCGACAGAGCATCTAACCAGCGAGATGGGGAAGCTTCACACTCATGAACCCTATCATGGCTCCGACAAGATCCACACCGCCAATGGAGCAGGTATGCACATCTCTCATATTGGTCAAGCATCTCTTCTCACTAGACATGCCAATAGGAGTCTTCAGCTTCGCAATGTTCTTTGAGTTCCATCTGTGACTCGTAATCTTCTTTCAGTTCCTAAACTCACACGTGATAATAATGTGCTTTGTGAATTTCACCCTTTTGATCTTTTTATTAAGGATCGGGGCACGAGGGACATTCTTCTTAGTGGGCGGTTGTGCCAGGGCCTCTACCGTCTGGAGCATCCTGGTGTCGCTCGTGTTTTCAGTGGAGTTCGGGTCTCTCCGTCACAGTGGCATGCTCGTCTTGGTCACCCGGCCACACCTATTGTCCGTCATATTTTGCGTCGTCATGACCTTCCTAGTTTGTCTAGTCATAAAGATGTAGCAGTGTGTGATGCTTGTCAGCAGGGGAAGAGTCATCAACTTCCTTTTTCGGAGTCCAGTCGTGAGGTGAAACATCCTTTAGAACTTGTGTTTTCAGATGTATGGGGTCCTGCTCAGACTTCTGTCAGTGGTCATAATTACTATATCAGTTTCGTTGATGCTTATAGTCGCTTTACCTGGCTTTACCTTATTAAACGCAAATCTGATGTGTTTGATATTTTTGTTCAGTTTCAAAAACATGTTGAACGTCTTCTCAAGCACAAAATTGTTCATGTCCAGTCAGACTGGGGGGGCGAGTATCGCAACCTCAACTCTTTCTTTCAGTCGCTTGGGATAGCTCATCGTTTAGCATGTCCACATACACATCAGCAGAATGGTTCAGTCGAACGTAAGCATCGTCATATTGTTGAAGCTGGTCTTACTCTTTTGGCCCATGCATCTGTTCCGTTTCGGTTTTGGAGTGATGCTTTCACCACTGCATGCTTTCTCATCAACCGTACTCCTACTCGTGTTTTAAACATGAAGACTCCCATTGAGGTTCTCCTTAATGAACAACCTGATTATACCTTTCTCAAGGTATTTGGGTGTGCTTGCTGGCCGCATCTTCGTCCATATAACAAGCGCAAGCTTGAGTTTCGTTCTAAGAAGTGTGTTTTTCTTGGCTATAGCTCTCTTCATAAAGGTTACAAATGTCTTCATGTTCCCACTAATCGTGTCTATATATCTCGGGATGTCGTATTTGATGAGCATGTTTTTCCCTTTGCCAACCTTCCTGTGTCCACTGTCGAACCACCATCCCTGCATTCATCCTCTGTTGCTTCTGACCAATTTGATGATGTTGCATACTCTCCTTTGCTGTTACCTAACCATGGTGCCGGAACCGGACGTGGAGCTCGTTTGGAGCTATTGGAGGATTCACCATCATCATCGTCGTCTTTTGGTGGGCACGTCGATCGCCCTATGTTGCATGGCATGGATTCGCGTGCCCATGCATGGTCACCCGACGAGCCCGTCGCGCCGAGCATCTCCACTGCTCGGTCCGTTTCGCCAGCGGCCGCCGAGTCGCCCGCGGCTCGGCCCGTCACGCCGTCTTCGCCTGCGGCTCGGCCCGTCACGCCGTCTTCGCCCGCGGCTCGGGTCCTCACGTCGCCTTCATCAGCGGATCGGCCCGCGACACCGGCCGCGCCACGGCCCACTATGCCGAGCTCGCCATCGGCCCGGTCTGTGATGCCGGAGTCGCCAGCTGCTTCGTCTGCTCTGCCGGTTTCGCCGGTGGGTCGGCCTTCTTCGCCAACCGAGTCCGAGGCTACCGTGACTGGCTCCTCGTCACCGGCTGACTCGTCAACATCGCCGTCCTCCAGCCCGTTGCAGGCTGCTCCGTCGACCTCGGTGGTTCCTGTGTCCCGACCACATACACGCAGTCGCAGTGGCATTTTCAAACCTAAGGAACGTAAGGATGGTACGGTTGCTTGGTTGGCTGCTTGTTTGGCTGCTGCTGTTGCGGATCCATCTTCTGAGCCTCGCTCATATCAGGCTGCCCTGCGCATTCCACATTGGCGAGAGGCTATGGAGCAGGAGTTTCATGCTCTTCTTCGTAACAAGACATGGACTCTCGTTCCTCCACCACCACGGGTAAATGTTATTGACTCAAAATGGGTATTCAAAGTGAAGAAGCATTCGGATGGATCTATTGAGCGTTACAAAGCGCGACTTGTTGCTCGCGGTTTTCGGCAGCGTCATGGTCTTGACTATGAGGACACCTTCAGTCCTGTCATCAAGCCTACCACTATTCGGCTTCTTCTCTCCATTGCTGTTTCTCGTGGTTGGTCACTTCGTCAACTTGATGTGCAGAATGCTTTTCTACATGGATTTTTGGAGGAAGAGGTTTATATGAAACAGCCGCCTGGTTTCTCTGATCCTGATCGTCCTGACTATATCTGTCATCTTTCCAAAGCACTATATGGTTTGAAGCAATCTCCTCGTGCCTGGCATGCCCGCCTTGCCTCTGCCCTTCGTGCTCATGGGTTTGTGCCGTCTACTGCTGACACTTCGTTATTTCTTCTACAGAAGCCAGAAGTCACTATGTATCTTTTGGTATATGTCGATGATATTATCCTTGTCAGCTCTTCTCAGTATGCTGCTGATGCTCTTGTCTGCTCTCTTGGTGCTGATTTTGCGGTCAAAGATCTTGGGAAGCTTCACTACTTTCTTGGAGTTGAGGTCACTTCTCGTGCTACTGGTCTTGTCCTTACGCAGAAGAAGTACTCCTTGGAGTTGTTACAGAGAGCTGGCATGCTGAAGTGCAAACCGACCACCACACCCATGTCGTCTACCGACAAGATAATAGCTGTTGATGGTGAGCTTTTGTCTCCTGCGGATGCCACAGAGTACAGGAGCATTGTTGGTGGACTTCAGTACTTGACGATCACGAGACCAGATATCTCTTATGTTGTTAACAGGGTTTGTCAGTATCTTCAGGCTCCCAGAGATACTCATTGGGCTGCTGTTAAACGCATTCTTCGTTATGTTCAGTTCACCCTGACATTTGGTATGCATATTCGGCCGACTTCCTCTCGGGTCCTTTCGGCCTTCTCTGATGCAGATTGGGCTGGTAGCCCAGATGACAGGCGATCCACGGGGGGTTATGCAGTATTCTTTGGCTCTAATTTGATCGCCTGAAGTGCTCGGAAACAGGCTACTGTGTCACGTAGCAGTACTGAAGCTGAGTACCAGGCTGTGGCTAATGCTACTGCAGAGATTATTTGGGTGCAGTCTTTGCTTCAGGAGTTGGGTTTGTCTCAACCACAGCCTCCTATTCTTTGGTGTGATAACATCGGTGCTACATACCTTTCTGCAAATCCAGTATTTCATACCCGAATGAAACACATTGAAGTTGATTATCACTTTGTACGGGAACGTGTATCACAGAAGCAACTCCAGATCAAGTTTATCTCATCTAAGGATCAACTTGCAGACATCTTCACTAAGCCTTTACCGCTGCCACAGTTTGAGGCTTGTAGGCGCAATCTTACCCTTCTCAGTTCTTTAGAAAGTGACTAAGATTGAGGGAGGGTGTTAGACTATGTATAGCTTCTGTACCTATGTACGTATATGGTACATATTGTAACACAACCATTATATATAATGAGATAAGCCACCCCTAGAGGGTTGTGCTGGTTCCCCAAAACTTATTGTCTTACACGAGCGAGTAGGATTCGCCGGCTTCCGTGGCAGCAGCCGGCCGAGCCTGCTCATCGTCGACCGCTCCGGCGTCTACTCCACGGCGAAGCGCCGCTACATCCGCAAGACGCGCCACCACAGCTACCGCGCGCTGGCTGCAGATCTCGCTCCACTCGTCAAGGCCTACCGCTCCCTGCGCAAGCTTGGGCTAAACGACTGGCCGGAACACGACGAGCATGCCAGGAGAGAGATTGTGCGGTGGAAGGACATGCTCATGGACGTCTACTGGGACACCGCGCCGGACGAGCTTAGGGCGAGCGCCACGGAGCGGTACCTGAGGGCGCGATACAAGCACGGGATGGTCTACCCTTTCCTCGCGTTTGGGGTCGCCGTCATGGCCTGCTCCAGTCTGGAGCGGCGGATAATGGTCGGGAGTTTTTGTCTCGGCATGCCGCTTCTGTGGCTGCTGGTCCTCGTCTTCTGCTTGTGTGCATGGTGCCTCGTAACAACTACAGAGGGACTTGTCAAGGATAGATGGACTCTCTCCCGCTCGCAAATACATGACGTCTTAGAATATGAGTTGACAAAGTGATCTACAATACATATATCTGTAGTTTATTTCAGTTTGTATCATCCATGTGTGTACTCTATATTTGTAAGAGTTGTTGAAAATATTTCTGAATTAAACATTCTTTTGCATGCTACTATCTTCGTCCTGGTTTATTGGTCCTTTTTGTTGTGAGATTTTTTACGGTACATCATACTACTTCTAGAACGAGGTAGTATTAAATCATCTCAGCCATTGACTAGCAGGGTAGTTTTGTCATTTTTGTTTGATTAATTTCTAAATCCCTTCACCATGATCTCCCTCGTTTGGCCTCGTCGTTGCCGTCGCCAGTCATCGGGGGCGTCCGTTCTTACAGTACGATCTGTCCGCCAAGAGCTCCCTCAGCGCTCGCTTATCATGGACCGATGTCACCGCTGTTCGTCTGTCCTATCGGTTTGTCCATCGGCGAAATTCATCGATGATGTGCGCGCGCTGTTGTGTGCAGCCGCCGGCTGGCGTACGTAACTATTGTATATATATGCGTGATCGCCGGAAAAAAAATCGGTTTCTCACGTACGTATTGCATCTGGCGTTCTGAACATAATCGATCGATCTGGGAGGCTAGCCTGTCTAGCTTTGTATCCGGGGATTTCCTCGGCGCACCGGCCGGAGAGGATCGAAGAGGACTATTTACAATTAGTCTCTTCGTTGCATCTTCTCTGAAAAGTACTCAACCGATCGAACCTGCTCCAACAGTCCCGGAATGGATGGACTGCATCCGATTAGAGCGGAAGAGGAAAACACATACGCGCTTCTAATTATGCCTTCATAGTTTCAAATCATTTGGTATCTGTTTTGTGTGTTTCAATTTTACCCCTTAGACAAAAAATACTACCAATCTCATATTTTCAAGTATTTGTTTATGAAATTATGTACTTCCTCTATCCGGATGTATAGGGCCCAACATGTATTTCAAGAATTATGATCACCATTGATAAAATTAATAATGAAGAAATGTATGCTAAAAAATCATATCATTAGAAATTTCGTAAATTTCGTTCAAATACAAACTCGATGATATAATTTTTGTGATACATAAATCATATGTTATTATTTTAAGTGATGGTCAAGGTAAATCTCAAAATACGTATTAGAGCCTATATGTCTGCATGGAGCGATTACTCCACAACCATACTGGCATACACAAGACACAACCTAATGACTTAACCATGAAAGGGGAAAACATTCTCGCAATAGAATCTATAATCCACCGTCCATCATTGCGTTGAGAACTTGAGATATGCGCTAGCCAACTAACTTTATCACTTGATGAAAGTTTCTCTTTTGTGTTTCTCATGCATGAAACAACATATGAACTTTAAAATTTGCAGGTT
>NC_041388.1:52405415-52448794 GCF_002162155.2 Triticum dicoccoides
TTTTAAGAAAAGGAATGCTGCATTAAGTATAAATGGTGCACCAAAAAAATCTGTGAATTAATTGTATGTGCGAAATCTTGTATAACACATGAATAGTTTTTTGTCTTATTCTGAAATTAATTGTATATAGATTAGTAACACAAATAGATTATGTTCGAAATATTATATAAAAATGTGTTCATGCATCTCTAGAAAACATGACCAGTTTATTTCAGCTAAAAACACCGAGAAAAGATTATTGGGAAAAGGTGAAATACAAAAAGAAAAATATCCAAACAAGAAAAAGGAAAAAAAACTACGCTGCTTGGGCTGGCCCAGCAGAGGCGCGTGTGAGTCACCCGAGCGCAGCGGGCGCTATATAGCATCGCGGCTCACAAGGCGTTAAATAACAACAAGCAAAAAAGAAAAAGAAAAAGACAATAACTTGGTTCGATTTAGAAAGAAGTTCGAAATCCGAGTCATGCTCTTACTACTGCCCTGGACAGTTCTCTCTATATAGTATATACATCACGCTGTGACCCGTAACTAACTACTGTACGTACGTGCAAGCTAAGAGTAGCGCGCGCCGATAGAAAATCTAGGCCAACCATGGAACCGAGGAGCACCGTACTGGACTACTGGTTCGGAGTCCGTGAGCGACAAGGATTCGCCGGTTTCCGCGGCAGCAGCCAGCCGGGCCTGCTCATCGTCGACCGCTCTGGTGTCTACTCCACGGCGAAGCGCCGCTACATCCGCAAGACACGCCACCATAGCTACCGCGCGCTAGCTGCAGATCTCGCTCCGCTCGTCAAGGCCTACCGCTCCCTGCGCAGGCTCGGGCTAAACGAATGGCCGGAGCATGACGAGCGTGCCAGGAGAGAGATCGCACGGTGGAAGCACGTGCTCATGAACGCCTACTGGGATGCCGCACCGGACGAGCTTAGGGCGAGCGCCACGGAGGGCGCGATACAAGCACGGGATGATCTACCCTTTTCTGGTGTTCGGGGTCGCCGTCATGGCCTGCTCCAGTCTGGAGCGGCGGATAATGGTCGGGAGTTTTTGCCTCGGCATGCCGCTTCTGTGGTTGCTAGTGCTGGTCTTCTGCTTGTGTGCATGGTGTCTCGTAGCAACGACAGATGGACTGGTGACCGATAGGTGGACCCTCTCCCGCTCGCAAATACACGACGTCTTAGAATTTGAGTTGGCAAATTGATCTAGAGTACATATATTAGCAGTTTATTTCAGTTTATATTATCGATGTGCTTACTCTATATTTGTAAGACTTAATGAAAATATTTCCGAATTACATATTCTTTTGCATGCTACTGGCAAGACATCGATTACGAAAGGGGGCATTGCCCAAACATTTCATAATCTAGAAAATCTAACTTCGATATGTTGGGACCACCTTGTAACAGCCCTCCTCCTTGCTCTCTGATCTGTTCCCAGCATGATATGACAATTGGTGTGCAGTCTGCTGTTTGCGAGCTTGACCTTGAGCATGTCATCATCTGGCTTAATGTACTTTTTTGGGTTTTCTTTGGTGTAGTGGACCTGAAAATACAGGTACACGATAGGAACTAATTAAGTAGATTGCAGAGTGTTGTTTGACTTTGAATAAAAAGCTTCAAATGAACACAGTTTAAATATAGTCAGTAAAAACAATTATAAGTAAATAATGGCAGGAAACAAAAGAAGGGTGCAGAGCTACATTCTTTCCTATGTAGAGTATGAGATGTAAATTGGTTGTTTATGGATGTATGGAACTGTAGTGAAGCAGAACTTTGCTTCCTGGGGATCTGGTGCGCTGGTGGAAACAATCAACGCGCAGGACGCTGTAAGAAAGAGAGGGGTGTGGTAGATATTTCTCCGGCCGCGAGAAGGCCGTTGGCCCATAGGAGAAAGGGCCATAGGCATGCTTTGAGGTAAGAAATCCAGCAAAGATAGTAAGTATGAAATCTTTCTCAAAAAAAAAGATAGTAAGTATGAAAGTTTTGTCTAAAAAAAAGAAAAAGGAAAAAAATGTTTTTTGATTTTTACTTTCTTTTTTACTAAGTGCTGAAAATAAGTAAAGAAGGACAAATTTCGTAAGAGTGGCTATGAGCTCTAGCATTGTGTTTTCACGTTGTGGACCAACAATGCCATTATAAAAGGAAACAATATTTTTTTTGTTAACCATTTCTGGAGATAAAAGAAGCGCATTTTTTGTGCTAGGCCTACATAATTTCTGACCATAGTATAGGTTACCTGAAGATTTGCAAAAGCCACTATAAGAATGGTTGAATGGACAAAGACTGAAATTTGGCCAGAAGAACCGAGAAAATATAAATAAGCATTCCGTGGCATATAGTTGCTTACTCAGTATGAATAAAGGCTGATTTTATCAGGTGTTCTATAAGCATAAATATAATCTCAATGCACCGACAAAATATAAATAAGCACTCCATGGCATATAGTTGTCTACTCAGTATGAATAAAGGCTAATTTTAGCAGGCGTTCTAAGCATAAATATAATCTCAATGCACCGAGTTTTGAAATTAAGTACTGACTCTGGATTTTTAATTCCTGCCGGATGCCTGTTGAGATTCAAAGAAGGGCAAAAGGAACCTTGCATGGTTCATCAGATGGCAGAACATGATACTTGGCCTGTGAACCAAAATTCATGCATTCCCTTTGCATGAAGCAACCAAGCAAAATCAGGAGCAAAATAAAGAATGGATAATGTTAGTAGCCCTTTTAGAAGAACAAATCAATCTCCAGTGTTCCAAACATTAAATGTAGTCGCTGATTCTTAGCTTTTATTTGATGACGAGTTGCCATCGATATTCAAAGGAAGGGCAAAAGAATCTCTAATGATCAGGAATGTACATTACGTTTACTCTGCGAGATGAATAAATTAGTAAGAAAGGAGCGCCTTTATGTTAGCAAGCATACCAGTAAACATAAAACATAAGAAGGTGTGCACATTATAACAACAAGAAGACTTAGATTAAGTAGCATGACCCAGCGGCATTTACAATGAGTAGAAAGTTTTATAAGGAGATAATGTAGAAAAGGCCGACGGCGATATTTACAACGCATGGAACCTAATCTGTTCGAGGACCTAAATAGAGGAGTTGTCATGACAGTGGCTCGACATAGTTCTTCAGGTGTCAAAGCCTTGCCTTACAAAGGTGCACAAAATAAACCCAGTGCGTGCCCAAAAGTGCGCTGAATTGACGATCTTCAGTCCTGATGGACAGAGAGTTGATGAGATGCAGCAGAGGTTAGAAGCTGTGTTCAGAAACACACCCTTCCAGCGCCGGACTTCGCTTGATAAGCAAGCAGAACACAGAAGATACCCTGCGGAAGAAAAGGAACAGAAGTAATTATTATACCATCACACACTCCCTCCGTAAAGAAATATATGAGTGTGTGCAGAAAATATGGAACCCAAGAAGTGCCGGCCGTACCGTATGTACATATGTAGCTTAATCCATGGAGGAACTACTGCCTCGCTTTCTTTGGAGCGCCAGCTCCCTTTGCAGGAGTGTTTGCCCTGAGTTTGATTCGAAATTGCAATGGCATTTTTATGAATCGCCATAATTGGAGTGGCATTTATCTAATTAACCCTTGATTCATTAATAATAATAAAAGTCATGTTAATAATGTTGTTCCTGGTGAAAAGAAAACTAAAGCTAGAGTGTTATAGAAACAACAAGAACATAAATATTAGACACGTAGCAAATTCAATTGTATAGCTAATTAGTTTGTATGAACAATTGTATAGGCAATTAGCTGGATGAACAAAGCAAGTGAATTTGCATGGAACAGCAAGAAGTGCGTGTACATGCAAAAGAGAAAAGGAAGAAGAATGCATATTACAATTTGAAGGCAAAAGGCTGTTTTATTGAGCTTATCATTAATTTGAACATAGCAGTCATCGGGGAAAAAGCTTGATTAAATAGCACTGCATACATCAGCGAAGGAAAAACCATTTTTGAGATGTATAGAGAAGGATATTTTTTCTTCTCAAAGGACAAAAGACCCATCAGGTTCTTAAAACCACATGCTACAAAGCAAGTCATTTTGCTTGCAACAGCAAGAATTGCCTGTACATGCAAGAGGAATGAAAGAAGAATGCATATTACACTTTGAAGGTAAAAGGATGTTTTATTCAGGCTCTTATTAATTTGAACATAGCAGTCATGGGAAACAAAGCTTGATTAATTAGCATCGCACACATCAGGTTAGAAGAAACCATTTTTGAGGCGTATAGAGAAGGATGTTTTTGTTTTCAAAGGACAAAAGACCCATTAGATTCTTATACCACAGGCTAATTTTACTGGTTAGACATCTAATCTACAGTGCATTGGTGAGCAACAAAACAATAAACGAGCTTGACAAGGAATCTAGCCTACTGGATACTGAAACCTGACGCTAATTTTCTTGGATAGCTAATGATCCTGCATATAATAGTGATCTATAGAACATCTAACCAACCTGACAGTGAACCTGTATTTAGTAGCTTCTTAAAAGGTATGAGCAAGCAAATAGACAAAAGAACTACTGGAACTTAGAACTGCATCAGGAAGAATTGAGCCAATCAATAATGTAACATCACAACTCTATTTGTTTCTTAACAAGTAGAATTTCCTTGCTGGCAAGAATATGAAACCTAACTCATTTCTTTGGTCATATGAGCTGAAGTAATTGAATGGAACATGCCATGAGTCTTTACCTCTTGGTTTTAGAGGGGTCAGGAAGGAGGCTGTTTGAATTTTCAGTAGCTGTAGCTTCATTAGCTAACCTGTTTAATTGAGTGAATTGCAAAAAACCACCACATCTGAGGCTTCATCTGCGGAAAACCACCAGGTCAATAATTTTTAGCAAAAATCACCACGGATTCGGTAAACATTTTGCAAATCGCACTGATCAGGTGATTTGGCTCATTTGATCACTTTCTGACAAGTGAGACCAGATTGTAAGGAGCTAACTTGACATAACATTTACATACACACCCTTAGATCTAAAAAGAAAAAGCAATCAACACCTCTTTTGCACAACTGCCAGAGAGAGGAGAGGAGGAGGCGTTCCCCGGCGAGGCCGACCTCGTCGGCGCAGAGGGCCGCGCAGTGGAGGAGGTCTCTGTGGAGAGCTCCTCGACGGTGCCGGCCGGGTCGGGCCCGTGCGCCGCCGCGCGGTTGGAGCCGGGCGGTTGCTCGACCATGGCCTCGCGCTCATGCACGGCTGTCCACGCCATGCACAGGCAGCGGAGGAGCTCACAGTCGTTGGTCGCTGCTTGCTCCGGTGATGCGTCCGTGCTGCACGCCACCGCGCCGCTGCTGCTGCTTGTGCTCGTGCTGTGCTCCGCTGCTTGCTCTGGTGTTCTACGCTGCCGCCGCTGCTTGCTCTGGTGTTCTACGCTGCCGCCGCTGCTTGCTTCGGGGCTGCGCGCCGCCTGGTGGGGAAAGCGAGAGGAGGGAGGAAGAAGAAAGGGAGGCGTGGGTGCATCGCCGTGCGGCTTGGGGCTGCCGTGCTTGCTACCCAGGAGGAGCGGGGCCGGGATCATAGCAGCTTGGGGCCGGCCCGCGCGGGGCAGGGGTCGGGGTCGTAGCCACTTGGCACCGGTCGGCGCGAGGGGTGGGGCCGCGGTCGTAGCGGCTTGGGGCCGGCCAGCACGGTGGCGGGGTCGCGTGGCGCTGCGGCGAGGTCGCCGGAGTGGCGCGGGGGTTGGGCAGCTCGGGGCCTCTGCCGATCCAGACGGGATCGGGCAGGGGGGAGGAGGGTCTGATTGCTTTTTCATTTTACAATTCAGGGGTGTGTCTGTCAAAACTTTGCCAAGTCAGCTCCTTATAATCTGGTCTCACTTATCAGAAAGTGATAAAATGAGTCAAATCACCTGATCAGTGCTATTTGCAAAATGTTTACTGAACCCGCGGTGATTTTTGCAAAAAATTAGTGACCTGGTGGTTTTCCGCAATCGATGCCTCAAATGTGGTGGTTTTTTGCAATTCTCTCTGTTTAATTTGATGCCATCAAATATTATTATATATGAAGCATGATTTGTATAGAACAGAAATGATATTCGCATATCAAACATAGGCATGTACATTTGGCATGGATGTAGGCTGAACAACATTTCCAGGAGGAACAACGTCTTCGGTCTGGGTAGCCAACTCGGGAGCAGAGCCAGAGAGCTCTGCGTCCTTAGACTTAGAGACCTCAAGAACAAGTTTGCGGCGAGTGCTTTTTGGGCATGGTGATTTGCTGTTTAAAATAGAAGTATCAGTCATAGGCAAAGAAAAAGAACCTTCAAAATGTATATGAAAAAATAAAGGAAGGGCTGATACCTGGGTGTTTCAGGCATAGCAGCCTGTCCTTTTTCCTCTGAATGCAGATATGGGAGTGTTCATCTTCCGAACAAGTAGCACAGGAATTAAACGACTGAAAAGTGATTTGAAAGAGGAAGCCAGTAGCAGTTATACCTCATCGGGAGGTAGCTCGACAAGTGTAGATGATCCTGTAGCGAAAGACGTTGGAATGGGAACCACTCTGCCTGAGCTCCCAGTAGAAGATGACGCACCGCCAAATCCAAAGGATGCCAGTTCAGGCTTAAGGGTTTCATCAATCCTGCCAACTTGGAAGGACAACTGGGTGCTTGCAGGCTGAAAGCTCTTGGTGGAGATAGAAACGACAAGCCTATACTTCTTGGTAACAAGGCGTGAAATTTCAACAGGCAAGCCTACATCAGCACCTCCTATATAAGGCAGATCAAGCGCACTTGTGAAACCAGGATACTTGTGGTAAATCAAAGTCACGAGTGGCTTCCCAACAACACTCTTTGCAGCTCTATCAAAGAACATAAATTCTGCCTCAGCTGCGCCATCGCTTCCGAAAGTGCACAGACAATATCTAGACATTGCAAGGGAAATGGATTTAAAAGCAATCCAATAGACATGCCAGAATAGAAACTACCGTGGAAAAGGCACTAATGAGGGATCTGCTACAACAGAAGAGCAGCCGTGGTCCGAGCAACGGTACTGCCTTCCAGCCATATAGGCTGTTTTATGGCATTCCCGGCATGATAGAAACCACCAACGGTTGTCAGAGCCCATGCGTGTAATAGTAACCTTGACCATAAATTGCTTTTTCCGCATTTAACGACAAATAGAAGTACAGTGAGAAGGTGCTAAAAAGAGAACAACAAGAATACATAATAAGCAAATAGAGAGGGTACCAGATTATTAAAAGGGTCAAGAGCAAATCAGCTGTTGAACACTCAGTTCGACAGGAGGCTCACGAACAGGTGCTGGAACAATTGCCTGTTCTCCTGGTATGAGAGCAGTGACAGCAGCAAGACTTTCTGGAAGGCTGGATCAAAGATAGTTCATTGTAACAGGAATGAAACATCTGTTTAAACCACGATGAATGGAAAGCACATAGAAAGAGAAAATACCTAGCACGAAAGGCATTCATCTCTGGCAAGTCCTCATTAATGTACCAGCGGCAAGCAGAGCTACCACTTAGTCCTTTAATTCCTATCGAGAGACACACGGAAGTAAAATGTGCATCAAGATGGCAGATCAATCAATGGTTAAGCGAGGTGTAGATCAAACAATGACCTCGGTAGGTTTTTGGCGGTGTCCCCACAAAGATAGCAATGGCAGCTCCTGATTCGCTTGCAATACAGACCTCTTCTGCCTCAAACTCACGAGCTCGAGCACCCCAAAGAACAAGCTTGATCTCATTCCCTCCATAATCCAGCAAGAGCAAGTCAATAGGGCAGAAGGCAAGAGAAATGAAGAACAAATAGAAAAGCAACTCACGCTTGATCTTCGAGAACTATAGTCCTGGTTTCTGAAGGTTCATGCTGGTATTGAGAGTGGACAATATGAAGGAAATATGCCCTAGAGGAAATAATAAAGTTGTTATTTATATTTCCTTATATCATGATAAATGTTTATTATTCATGCTAGAATTGTATTAACCGGAAACTTAGTACATGTGTGAGTACATAGACAAACAGAGTGTCACTAGTCTGCCTCTACTTAACTAGCTCGTTGAATCAATGATGGTTATGTTTCCTAACCATAGACATGAGTTGTCATTTGATTAATGGGATCACATCGTTAGAGAATGATGTGATTGACTCTACCCATCAGTTAGCTTAGCACGATGATCGTTTAGTTTGTTGCTTTTGCTTTCTCCATAACTATACATGTTCCTATGACTATGAGATCATGCAACTCCCGAATACCGGAGGAACACTTTGTGTGCTACCAAACGTCACAACATAACTGGGTGATTATAAAGGTGCTCTACAGGTGTCTCTGATGGTGTTTGTTGAGCTGGCATGGATCGAGATTAGGATTTGTCACTCTGATTGTCGGAGAGGTATCTCTGGGCCCTCTCGGTAATGCACATCACTATAAGCCTTGCAAGCAATGTGACTAATGAGTTAGTTATGGGATGTTGCATTACGGAACGAGTAAAGAGACTTGCCGGTAACAAGATTGAACAAGGTATTGAGATACTGACGATCGAATCTCGGGCAAGTAACATACCGATGATAAAGGGAACAATGTATACCGTTATGCGGTTTGACCGATAAAGATCTTCGTAGAATATGTAGGAACCAATATGAGCATCTAGGTTCCGCTATTGGTTATCGACCAGAGATGAGTCTCAGTCATGTCTACATAGTTCTCGAACCGGTAGGGTCCGCACGCTTAACGTTCGGTGACGATCAGTATTACGAGTTTATGTGTTTTGATGTACGGAAGGTTGTTCGGAGTCTCGGATTTGATCACGGACATGACGAGGAGTCTCGAAATGGTCAAGACATAAATATTGATATATTGGAAGCCTATATTTGGACATTGGAATGGTTCCGAGTGGTTCAGGCATTTTTTCGGAGTAGCGGGAGGTTACCGGAACCCCCCGGGGAGTATATGGGCCTTACTGGGCCTTAGTGGAATAGAGGAGAGGGAAGGGAAAAGAGGGAGGCGCGCCCTCCAAGCCCAATCCGAATTGGGAGGGGGGGGTCGGCCCCCCTTTCCTTTCTCCCTCTCTCCTCCTTCCTTCCTCTCCTACTCCTACTTGGAAGGGCTCCTACTTCTACTAGAAGAAGGGGGAATCCTACTCCCGGAGGGAGTAGGACTCCCCCAGGGCGCGCCATAGAGAGGGCCGACCCTCCCCCTCCTCCACTTTATATACGGGGGAGGGGGCACCCCATGGACACACAAGTTGATCATTGATCTTTTAGCCGTGTGCGGTACCCCCTCCACCATAATCCACCTCGGTTATATCGTGGCGGTGCTTAGGCGAAGCCCTGTTCCGGTAGCATCATCATCACCGTTATCACGCCGTCGTGCTGAAGAAACTCTCCCTCGAAGCTCTACTAGATCGTGAGTTCGCGGGACGTCACCGAGCTGAACGTGTGCAGATCGCGGAGGTGATGTACCTTCGGTGCTAGATCCGTCGATCGTGAAGATGTACAACTACATAAAACCGCGTTGTCATAACACTTCCGCTTACGGTCTATGAGGGTACGTAGACGATACTCTCCCATCTCGTTGCTATGCATCACCACGATCTTGTGTGTGCGTAGGAATTTTTTGAAATTACTGCGTTCCCCAACAGTGGAATCCGAGCCAGGTTTATGCGTAGCTGTTATATGCATGAGTAGAACACAAAGGAGTTGTGGGCGTGGGTATATACATATTGCTTGCCGTCACTAGTTGATTCTTGATTCAGCGGCATTGTTGGATGAAGCGGCCCAGACCGACATTACGCGTACGTTTACGCGAGACTGGTTATACTGATGTGCTTCGCACACAGGTGGCTAGTGGGTGTCTGTTTCTCCAGCTTTAGTTGAATCAGATTCAATGAACAGGGTTCTTTCTGAAGATCAAAAAGCAATCACTATACCGCATAGTGGTTTTTCATGCGTAGATAAGAATGGTTCTTGCTCAGCCCGTAGCAGCCACGTAAAACTTGCAACAACAAAGTAGAGGACGTCTAACTTATTTTTGCAGGGCATGTTGTGATGTGATATGGTCAAGACATGATGCTAAATTTTATTGTATGAGATGATCATGTTTTGTAACACAATTATCGGCAACTGGTAGGAGCCATATGGTTGTCGCTTTATTGTATGAAATTCAATCGCCATGTAATTGCTTTACTTTGTCACTAAGCGATAGCGATAGTCGTGGAGGCAATAGTTGGCATGACGACAACGATGCTTCGATGGAGATCAAGGTGTCAAGCCGGTGACGATGGTGATCATGACAGTGGTTTGGAGATGGAGATCACAAGCACAAGATGATGATGGCCATATCATATCACTTATATTGATTGCATGTGATGTTTATCCTTTACGCATCTTATTTTGCTTAGTTCGGCACTAGCATTATAAGATGATCTCTCACTAAATTTCAATGTATAAGTGTTCTCCCTGAGTATGCACCGTTGCTACAGTTCGTCGTGCTGAGACACCACGTGATGATAGGGTGCGATAAGCTCTACGTTCACATACAACGGGTGCAAACTAGTTTTGTACACACGGAATACTCGAGTTAAACTTGACGAGCCTAGCATATGCAGATATGGCCTCGGAACACTAGAGACCAAAAGGTCGAGCGTGAATCATATAGTAGATATGATCAACATAGTGATGTTCACCATTGAAAACTACTCCATCTCACGTGATGATCGGACATGGTTTAGTTGATATGGATCACGTGATCACTTAGATGATTAGAGAGATGTCTATCTAAGTGGGAGTTCTTAAGTAATTTGATTAATTGAACTTTAATTTATCATGAACTTAGTACCTTATAATGTTTTGCATGTCTATGTTGTTGTAGATAGATGGCCCGTGTTGTTGTTCCGTTGAATCTTAATGCGTTCCTAGAGAAAGCTAAGTTGAAAGATGATGGTAGAAATTACACAGACTGGGTCCATAACTTGATATTATCCTCATTACTGCACAGAAGAATTACGTCCTGGAAGCACCGCTAGGTGACAAACCCGCTGCAGGAGCAACGCTAAATGTTATTAACACCTGGGAGATCAAAGTTGATGACTACTCGATAGTTCAGTGTGCCATGCTTTACGGCTTAGAACCGGGACTTCAACGAAGTTTTGGACGTCATGGAGCATATGAGATGTTCCAGGAGTTGAAGTTAATATTTCAAGAAAATGCCCGGATTGAGAGATATGAAGTCTCCAATAAATTCTACAGCTACAAGATGGAGGAGAATAGTTCTGTTAATGAACATATACTCAGAATTTCTGGGTACCACAACCACTTGACTCAACTGGGAGTTAATGTTCTTGATGATAGTGTCATTGATAGAGTTCCTCAATCACTGCCACCAAGCTACAAGAGCTTCGTGATGAACTATAATATGCAAGAGATGGATAAGACGATTCCCGACCTCTTCGCAATGCTAAAGGCTGCGGAGGTAGAAATCAAGAAGGAGCATCAAGTGTTGATGGTCAACAAGACCACCAGTTTCAAGAAAAAGGGTAAAGAGAAGAAGGAGAACTTCAAGAAAAACAGCAAGCCAGTTGCTGCTCAAGTGAAGAAACCCAAGTCTGGACCTAAGCCTGAGACTGAGTGCTTCTACTGCAAAGGAACTGGTCACTGGAAGCGGAAGTGCCCCAAGTATTTGGCGGAGAAGAAGAATGGCAAAGTGAAAGGTATATTTGATATACATGTTATTGATGTGTACCTTACTAATGCTCGCAGTAGTGCCTGGGTATTTGATACTAGTTCAGTTGCTAACATTTGCAACTTGAAACAGGGGCTATGGATTAAGTGAAGATTGGCTAAGGACAAGATGACGATGCGCGTGGGAAATGGTTCCAAAGTCGACGTGATCGCCGTCGGCACGCTACCTCTACATCTACCTTCGGGATTAGTTTTAGACCTAAATAATTGTTATTTGGTGCCACCATTAAGCATGAACATTATATCTGGATCTTGTTTGATGTGAGACGGTTATTCATTTAAATCAGAGAATAATGGTTGTTCTATTTATATGAGTAATATCTTTTATGGTCATGCACCCCTGATGAGTGGTCTATTTTTACTAAATCTTGATAGTAGTGATACACATGTTCATAGTATTGAAGCCAAAAGATGCAGAGTTGATAATGATAGTGCAACTTATTTGTGGCACTGCCGTTTGGGTCATATTGGTGTAAAGCGCATGAAGAAACTCCATTCTGATGGACTTTTGGAATCACTTGATTATGAATCACTTGGTACTTGCGAACCATGCCTCATGGGCAAGATGACTAAAACTCTATTTTCCGGAACAATGGAGCGAGCAACAGAGTTATTGAAAATCATACATAGTGATGTATGTGGTCCAATGAACATTGAAGCTCGCGACGGATATCGTTATTTTCTCACCTTCACAGATGATTTGAGCAGATATGGGTATATCTACTTGATGAAACATAAGTATGAAACATTTGAAAAGTTCAAAGAATTTTAGAGTGAAGTGGAAAATCATCGTAACAAGAAAATCAAGTTTCTACGATCTGGTCGTGGAGGCGAATATTTGAGTTATGAGTTTGGACTTCATTTGAAACAATGTGGAATAGTTTCGCAACTCACGCCACCTGGAACACCACAGCGTAATGGTGTGTCCGAAAGTCGTAATCATACTTACTAGATATGGTGCGATCTATGATGTCTCTCACTGATTTACCACTATCGTTTTGGGGTTACGCTTTAGAAACACCTGCATTCACGTTAAACAGGGCACCATCTAAATCCGTTGAGACGACACCTTATGAACTGTGGTTTGGCAAGAAACCCAAGTTGTCGTTCCTTAAAGTTTGGGGCTGCGATGCTTATGTGAAAAAGCTTCAACCTGATAAGCTCGAACCCAAGTCGGAGAAATGTGTCTTCATAGGATACCCAAAGGAGACTATTGGGTACACCTTCTATCACAGATCCGAAGGCAAGATATTCGTTGCTAAGAATGGGTCCTTTCTAGAGAAGGAGTTTCTCTCGAAAGAAGTGAGTGGGAGGAAAGTAGAACTTGACGAGGTAATTGTACCTTCTTCCTTATTGGAAAGTAGTTCGTCACCGAAATCAGTTCCAGTCTACACCAGTAAGTGAGGAAGCTAATGATGATGATCATGAAACTTCTGATCAAGTTACTACCGAACCTCGTAGGTCAACCAGAGTAAGATCCGCACCAGAGTGGTACGGTAATCCTATTCTGGAAGTCATGTTACTTGACCATGACGAACCTACAAACTATGAGGAAGCAATGATGAGCCCAGATTCCACAAAATGGCTTGAAGCCATGAAATCTGAGATGGGATCCATGTATGAGAACAAATTATGGACTTTGGTTGACTTGCCCGATGATCGGTAGCTACCATAGAGAATAAATGGATTTTCAAGAAGAAGACTGATGCTGATGGTAATGTTACTGTCTACAAAGCTCGACTTGTTGCAAAAGGTTTTCGACAAGTTCAAGGAGTTGACTATGATGAGACCTTCTCACCCGTAGCGATGCTTAAGTCCGTCCGAATCATGTTAGCAATTGCCGCATTTTATGATTATGAAATTTGGCAAATAGATGTCAAAACTGCATTCCTTAATGCATATCTTAAAGAAGAGTTGTATATGATGCAACCAGAAGGTTTTGTCGATCCAAAGGTGCTAACAAAGTGTGCAAGCTCCAGCGATCCATTTATGGACTGGTGCAAGCCTCTCAGAGTTGGAATATACGCTCTGATAGTGTGATCAAAGCATATGGTTTTATACAGACTTTTGGAAAAGTCTGTATTTACAAGAAAGTGAGTGGGAGCTCCGTAGCATTTCTGATATTATATGTAGATGACATATTGTTAATCGGAAATGATACTGAATTTCTGAATAGCATAAAAGGATACTTGAATAATAATTCTTCAATGAAAGACCTCGATGAAGCTGCTTATATATTGGGCATCAAGATCTATAGAGAGAGATCAAGACACTTAATTGGACTTTCACAAAGCACATACCTTGATAAAGTTTTGAAGTAGTTCAAAATGGATCAGGCAAAGAAAGGATTTTTGCCTGTATTACAAGGTGTGAAGTTGAGTCAGACTCAATGCCTGACCACTGCAGAAGATAGAGAGAAAATGAAAGGTGTTCCCCATGCTTCAGCCATAGGTTCTATCATGTATGGAATGCTATGTACCAGACCTGATGTGTGCCTTGTTATAAGTTTAGCAGGGAGGTACCAAAGTAATTCGGGAGTGGATCACTGGACAGCGGTCAAGAACATCCTGAAATACTTGAAAAGGACTAAGGATATGTTTCTAGTATATGGAGGTGACAAAGAGCTCGTCGTAAACGGTTACGTCGATGCAAGCTTTGACACTGATCTGGATGACTCTAAGTCATAGACCGGATACATGTTTTTATTAAATGGAGGAGCTATCAGTTGGTGCAGTTCCAAGCAGAGCGTCATGGCGGGATCTACGTGTGAAGCGGAATACATAGCTGCTTCGGAAGCAGCAAATGAAGGAGTCTGGATGAAGGAGTTCATATCCAATCTAGGTGTCATACCTAGTGCATCGGGTCCAATGAAAATCTTTTGTGACAATACTAGAGCAATTGCCTTGGCAAAGGAATCCAGATTTCACAAGAGAACCAAGCACATCAAGAGACGCTTCAATTCCATCTGCGATCAAGTCAAGGAAGGAGACATAGAGATTTGCAAGATACATACGGATCTAAATGTTGCAGACCCGTTGACTAAGCCTCTCTCGTGAGCAAAACATGATCAGCACCAAGACTCCATGGGTGTTAGAATCATTACAATGTAATCTAGATTATTGACTCTAGTGCAAGTTGGAGACTGAAGGAAATATGCCCTAGAGGCAATAATAAAGTTGTTATTTATATTTCCTTATATCAGGATAAATGTTTATTATTCATGCTAGAATTGTATTAACCGGAAACTTAGTACATGTGTGAGTACATAGACAAATAGAGTGTCACTAGTCTGCCTCTACATAACTAGCTCGTTGAATCAATGATGGTTATGTTTCCTAACCATACACATGATTTGTCATTTGATTAACGGGATCACATCATTAGAGAATGATGTGATTGACTTGACCCATCCGTTAGCTTAGCACGACGATCGTTTACTTTGTTGCTTTTGCTTTCCCCATAACTATACATGTTCCTATGACTATGACATCATGCAACTCCCGAATACCGGAGGAACACTTTGTGTGCTACCAAACGTCACAACGTAACTGGGTGATTATAAAGGTGCTCTATAGGTGTCTTCGATGGTGTTTGTTGAGTTGGCATGGATCGAGATTAGGATTTGTCACTCCGATTGTCGGAGAGGTATCTCTGGGCCCTCTCAGTAATGCACATCACTATAATCCTTGCAAGCAATGTGACTAATGAGTTAGTTACGGGACGTTGCATTACGGAACGAGTAAAGAGACTTACCGGTAACGAGATCGAACAAGGTATTGAGATACCGATGATCGAAACTCGGGCAAGTAACATACTGATGACAAAGGGAACAACATATACCGTTATGCGGTTTGACCGTTAAAGATCTTCGTAGAATATGTAGGAACCAATATGAGCATCCAGGTTCCGCTATTGGTTATTGACCGGAGATGAGTCTCGGTCATGTCTACATAGTTCTCGAACCCGTAGGGTCCGCACGCTTAACGTTCAGTGACGATCAGTATTACGTGTTTATGTGTTTTGATGTACTGAAGGTAGTTCGGAGTCCCGGATTTGATCGCGGACATGACGAGGAGTCTCGAAATGGTCAAGACATAAAGATCGATATATTGGAAGCCTATATTTGGACATTGGAATAGTTTCGAGTGGTTCGGGCATTTTTCTGGAGTACTGGGAGGTTACCAAAACCCCCCGGGGGGTATATGGGCCTTATTGGGCCTTAGTGGAATAGAGGAGAGGGAAGGGAAAAGAGGGAGGCGCGCCCCCAAGCCCAATACGAATTGGGAGGGGGGCCGGCCCCCTTTCCTTTCTCCCTGTCTCCTCCTTCCTTCCTCTCCTACTCCTACTTGGAAAGGCTCCTACTTCCACTAGGAAAAGGGGGAATCCTACTCCCGGAGGGAGTAGGACTCCCCCAGGGCGCGCAATAGAGAGGGCTGGCCCTCCCCCTCCTCCACTCCTTTATATACGGGGGAGGGGGGCACCCCATGGACACACAAGTTGATCATTGATCTTTTAGCCATGTGCAGTGCCCCCCACCACCATAATCCACCTCGGTTATATTGTAGCGGTGCTTAGGCGAAGCCCTGTTCTAGTAGCATCATCATCACCGTCATCACGCCGTCGTGCTGAAAAAACTCTCCCTCGAAGCTCTACTGGATTGTGAGTTCACGGGACGTCACCGAGCTGAACATTTGCAGATAGCAGAGGTGCCGTACCTTCGGTGCTAGATCGGTCGATCGTGAAGACATATGACTACATCAACCGCGTTGTCATAACGCTTCCGCTTACGGTCTACGAGGGTATGTAGACGATACTCTCCCCTCTCGTTGCTATGCATCACCATGATCTTGCGTGTGCGTAGGATTTTTTTTGAAATTACTGCGTTCCCCAACACAATAACTATGTCGGTCACCATAGTAATTCGACCAATGACATCTGCAAATAACATAACAAACCTAAGATGATATGATGAAAGACCAAGACCAAACAAGGCATAGGTGAGGGAAATATAGAGGGCTAACCGAGAAAGCGACGAGTGTTTGGGCCTGACATTGGGATATCCGTGAAGGACAGGAGGTCGTAAGTGTAGTACGGGAAGTTTTCTTCATCAGTCGGCTGGGGAATAGCAGTACTAAAGCAAGTGAATTGCATCATGTATGGGCTATCAACAGCCCTGTAAGTCTGCTTTTCTTGTTTACACATGAATCCCTTCATCAGATAAACATTGCCTTCCTCCAAGATATCTTTCAGCCGCTCCGATGGCTCAGGAGGAATCTGGCCATACATGTGGGTGCCTTGCACATTTGCATTACAACTCAGAGTCAGAGATCAACATCAACAGTATGAGCACAACCACCACAATCACACCACAAAACAAACCTCTTGGTCAAGCACCACTAAGTCAGTGTGCACAATGTTACCCTCATCAGTCCCACCTCGGAAGTGCCAGATGCGAGACACGAGAACCTTAGCATTCCAAAAGAGCTCTTTCTCATGGATCTGCGAGAGAAGTCTGATCCTTTCGTTCGACATCTGTAGCTTAAAAACAGAGTTAGAAAATATGAATAGAAGGAGGGAAAGAAAGATTAAATACGAAGGTGATATTCACACAAACTCACTTGGTAATGTGCAAACTAAAAAGAAAGTAGAAAGAAGGAAACCAGCAGGTAAAGTAAGCATCACACGCGATTGCAAAAGTTTTTTTGGCGCATAAAATTGTAGAAGCCAGTAGATAGATCAAAAGAAGTGATCAACATATAAAAATAGCAGCTTTATCGCACCAAGGCCATACAAGCCACCAAAACCTAGATAGGCAGATTCTTATGCTATATATACTATAGGCTATTACTAACACCACCTAGCAAATGGAACGAAATATCTCAGGGAACACGATGTTCCTTGTTTGCAAAGCAGACTCACCATCCTCTCCTTTGATCAAGATTTTTAATGATTTCTTTGAAGTAACACGTGACACTACAACGTAGAGTTGCCCGTGCGTGAACACAGGCGTATCCAAGTACAAGCCATCATTTGAAAGAGTCTGCCCTTGACTTTTGTTAATGGTTATTGCATAGGACACTCTAACAGAGAATTGGTGATGATGCAAAGTGAAAGGCCATTTAGGAGCTTTTGAGGTTAGTCCTATCCTTGGAATGAAAACAACATCACCTATGTTTGAACTAGTAATAACAGTTGCCTCAATAATCTTATCAGCAAGTTTTGTGATTATAAGCCTTGTGCCATTACATAAGCCTGTTGATTGGTTCAGATTTCTCAAAAGCATGATGGGAACGCCTACCTTCAGTACTAACCTATGGTATGGGAAGTTATTCACCTTGATCCCATTCAAGTACTCGACAGGATAGAAAGCATCTTGATTGCAAACCGCGTCAGCTGAATTCCCTATAGTATCACAGCTTAGGTACTCCCTCCCACTGGTAGGCAGCAAAGATAGAACACGTTCATTTATTTTTTCAGCCATTTCGTTCGTTGGTGTTAGAACTGCCCTTTCTTTTAGATAATTAACATTAGAATACCTAGTAGAAATATATTTGTATACAGTCTGAACAATGGCATCAATTTTGTCACCATCAACGTGTATTAAAAGCTCGTCAGGGATAGTTATCCATGATGCATCCGACTCTCCCTCACGAGCGACAACAGGGGCCGTGCCATTGCCCAAGCTGAGAACCCACTCAGCAAAGGCAGCCACCTCAGATTGGAGAATTGGATCATTTGTGTGTGCAGTCAAACACATATTAATATTCAAGTACAAAACATCTACAATATTCCAGAGAGGAGAATTAGTGATTGCAGCAGTAAGAATCTGCGCTCGAGACCCGCCCTCAATGACCGGTAATATTTGCCTAAGATCTCCACCCAACACAGCAACCTTGCCACCAAAAGGAATTTTAGCTAAAGTAGGATCTTTAGCCGACAGTACATCACGAAATGATCGGTCTAGGGCCTCAAAGCATTTCCGATGGGACATCAGTGCCTCATCCCATATAATAAGATCAGCCAATTCAATTAGAGTGGAGAGCATGGTAGACCGTTTAATTTTATAGGTGCCATGTTCAGGCAGATCAATGGGTATTTTGAACCTAGAATGGGTTGTTCTGCCAGCAGGCAAAAGCAAGGCAGCAACCCCCGAGGATGCAACCGAGAACACCACTCTCTTACTACCTCTAAGATAAGCATCCAACGTATTCCAGAGGAATGTTTTCCCTGTACCACCATACCCAGAGACAAAGAAAAAAACCAGGTTTCCCAAACTTAATGCAATCAATTATAGCAGAGTAAGCATGCAACTGGTCTTTATTCAATCTATTATACATTACCTCTGCCTTTTTAGAAGATCAACAACATCAACATCCAGTACATCAGCAAGCATATTAGTTTGCATAGAAGTATCATGGCATGTAGATTTCAAGGGAAATTTGTGATCTAGGATGCATGCACTATTCTTAGCAAATATAGCAGTCAATTCATCAAGCAGCATGTTGCTACCTCTTGAGCACTGCGTTGGTTTTCCCCGAAGAGGAAGGGATGATGCAGCAAAGTAGCGTAAGTATTTCCCTTAGTTTTTGAGAACCAAGGTATCAATCCAGTAGGAGGCTACGCGCCAGTCCCTCGTACCCGCACAAAACAAATAAAACCTCACAACCAACGTGATAAGGGGTTGTCAATCCCTACACGGACACTTACGAGAGTGAGATCTGATAGATATGATAAGATAATATTTTTGGTATTTTTATGATAAAGATGCAAAGTAAAATAAAAGCAAAGTAAAAGCAAAGGAAATAACTAAGTATTGGGAGATTAATATGATGAAGATAGACCCGGGGGGCATAGGTTTCACTACTGGCTTCTCTCGAGAGCATAAGTATTCTACGGTGGGTGAACAAATTATTGTTGAGCAATTGACAGAATTGAGCATAGTTATGAGAATATCTAGGTAGGATGATGTATATAGGCATCACATCCGAGACAAGTAGACCGACTCCTACCTGCATCTACTACTATTACTCCACTCATCGACCGCTATCCAGCATGCATCTAGAGTATTAAGTTAATGAAAACAGAGTAACACCTTAAGAAAGATGACATGATGTAGAGGGATAAACTCATGCAATATGATGAAAACCCCGTCTTGTTATCCTCGATGGCAACAATACAATACGTGCCTTGCTGCCCCTACTGTCACTGGGAAAGGACACCGCAAGATTGAACCCAAAGCTAAGCACTTCTCCCATTGCAAGAAAGATCAATCTAGTAGGCCAAACCAAACTGATAATTTGAAGAGACTTGCAAAGATAACCAATCATACATAAAAGAATTCATAGAAGATTCAAATATTGTTCATAGATAGATTTGATCATAAACCCACAATTCATCGGTCTCAACAAACACACTGCAAAAGAAGATTACATCAAATAGTTCTCCACAAGAGAGGGGGAGAACATTGTATTGAGATCCAAAAAAAGAGAAGAAGCCATCTAGCTACTAACTATGGACCGGTAGGTCTGAGGTAAACTACTCACACTTCATCGTAGGGGCTATGGTGTTGATGTAGAAGCCCTTCATGATCGATGCCCCCTCCGGCGGAGCTCCGGAACAGGCCCCAAGATGGGATCTCGTGGATACAGAAAGTTACAACAGTGGAATTAGGGTTTTGGCTCCGTATCTGATCGTTTGGGGGTACATAGGTATATATGGGAGGAAGGAGTACATCGGTGGAGCAACAAGGGGCCCACGAGGGTGGAGGGCGCGCCTGGGGGGGGGAGGGTAGGCGCGCCCCCTACATCGTGGCCTCCTCTTTTGTGTCTTGATGTAGGGTCCAAGTCTCCTGGGTCTTGTTCGTCGAGAAAATCACGTTCTCGAAGATTTCATTTCGTTTGGACTCCGTTTGATATCCCTTTTCTTCAAAACCGTAAAGCCAAGCAAAAAACAACAATTCTAGGCTGGGCCTCCGGTTAATAGGTTAGTCCCAAAAATAATATAAAAGTGAATAATAAAGCCCGATAATGTCTAAAACAGTAGATAATATAGCATGAAGCAATCAAAAATTATAGATGCGTTGGAGACGTATCAAGCATCCCCAAGCTTAATTCCTGCTCGTCCTCGAGTAGGTAAATGATAAAAACAGATTTTTTGATGCGGAGTGCTACTTGGCATAATTTTAATGTAATTCTTCTTAATTGTGGTATGAATATTCAGATCCAAAAGATTCAAGATAAAAGTTTAATATTGACATAAAAATAATAATACTTCAAGCATACTAACAAAGCAATCATGTCTTCTCAAAATAACATGGCCAAAGAAAGTTATCCCTACAAAATCATATAGTCTGGCTATCCTCCATCTTCACCACACAAAATATTTAAATCATGCACAACCCCGATGACAAGCCAAGCAATTGTTTCATACTTTTGGTGTTCTCAAACTTTTTCAATCTTCACGCAATACATGAGCATGAGCCATGGATATAGCACTATAAGTGGAATAGGATGGTGGTTGTGGAGAAGACAAAAAGGGAGAAGATAGTCTCACATCAACTAGGTGTATCAACGGGCTATGGAGATGCCCATCAATAGATGTCAATGTGAGTGAGTAGGGATTGCCATGCAACGGATGCACTAGAGCTATAAGTATATGAAAGCTCAACAAAAGAATCTAAGTGGGTGTGCATCCAACTTGCTTGCTCATGAAGACCTAGGGCATTTTGAGGAAGCCCATCATTGGAATATACAAGCCAAGTTCTATAATGAAAAATTCCCACTATTATATGGAAGTGATAACATAGGAGACTCTCTATCATGAATATCATGGTGCTACTTTGAAGCACAAGTGTGGTAAAAGGATAGTAACATTGTCCCTTCTCTCTTTTTCTCTCATTTTTTATTTGGGCCTTTTCTCTTTTTTTATGGCCTCTTTTCTTTCTCTTTTTTTTATTTTTCGTCCGGAGTCTCATCCCGACTTGTGGGGGAATCATAGTCTCCATCATCCTTTCCTCACTGGGACAATGCTCTAATAATGATGATCATCACACTTTTATTTTCTTACAACTCAACAATTACAACTTGATACTTAGAACAAATTATGACTCTATATGAATGCCTCCGATGGTGTACCGGGATATGCAATGAATCAAGAGTGACACGTATGAAAGAATTATGAATGGTGGCTTTGCCACAAATACGATGTCAACTACATGATCATGCTAAGCAATATGACAATGGTGGAGTGTGTCATAATAAACGGAACGGTGGAAAGTTGCATGGCAATATATCTCGGAATGGCTATGGAAATGCCATAATACGTAGGTATGGTGGCTATTTTGAGGAAGGTATATGGTGGGTGTATGATACCGGCGAAAGGTGCGCGGTATTAGAGAGGCTAGCAAAGGTGGAAGGGTGCGAAAAGTGCGTATAATCCATGGACTCAACATTAGTCATAAATAACTCATATACTTATTGCAAAAATCTACAAGTTATCAAAGCAAAGTATTACGCGCATGCTCCTAGGGGGATAGATTGGTAGGAAAATAGCATCACTCGTCCCCGACCGCCACTCATAAGGAAGGCAATCAAAAAATAAATCATTCTCCGACTTCATCACATAACGGTTCACCATACGTGCATGCTACGGAATCACTAACTTTAACGCAAGTATTTCTCAAATTCACAACTACTCAACTAGCATAACTCTAATATCACTATCTTCATATCTCAAAACGATTATCAAGCACCATACTTCTCATAGCATTCAACACACTCATAAGGAAGTTCTTTTATTATTCTTGGATTCCAAGCATATTGGGATTATTTAAGAAAATTACCATACTATTTAAGACTCTCAAAATAAACTAAGTGAATCATGAGAGATCAATAGTTTCTATAAAACAAATCCACCACTGTGCTCTAAAAGATATAAGTGAAGTACTAGAGCAAAACTATATAACTCAAAAGATATAAGCGAAGCACATAGAGCATTCTAAAAAATTCCAAATCATGTATGGCTCTGTCAAAAGGTGTGTACAGAAAGGATGATTGTGGTAAACTAAAAAGTAAAGACTCAAATCATACAAGAGGCTCCAAGCAAAACACATATCATGTGGCGAATAAAAATATAGCTCCAAGTAAAGTTACCGATAGAAGTAGACGAAAGAGGGGATGCCTTTCGGGGCATCCAGAAGCTTTGGCTTTTAGGTGTCCTTAGATTATCTTGGGGGTGCCATGGGCATCCCCAAGCTTAGGCTCTTGCCACTCCTTGTTCCATAATCCATCAAATCTTTACCCAAAACTTGAAAACTTCACAACACAAAACTCAAAGTAGAAAATCTCGTGAGCTCTGTTAGCGAAAGAAAACAAACGACCACTTCAAGGTACTGTAATGAACTCATTCTTCATTGATACTGGTGTTAAACCTAATGTATTCCAACTTCCCTATGGTTTATAAACTATTATACTAGCCATAGATTCATCAAAATAAGCAAACAACACATGAAAAACAGAATCTGTCAAAAACAGAACAGTCTGTAGTAATCTGTAGCTAGCGCAAGATCTGGAACCCCAAAAATTCTAAAATAAATTGATGGACGTGAGGAATTTATCTATTAATAATCTTCAAAAATAATTAACTAAATATCACTTTCCAAATAAACATGGCAGCAGTTCTCGTGAGCGCTAAAGTTTCTGTTTTTTACAACAAGTTTAACAAGACTTTCCCCAAGTCTTCCCAACGGTTCTACTTGGCACAAACACTAATTAAACACAAAAAACACAAACAGAACAGAGGATAGATAAATTATTTATTACTAAACAGGAGCAAAAAGAAAGGAATAAAAATAAAATTGGGTTGCCTCCCAACAAGCGCTATCGTTTAACGCCCCTAGCTAGGCATAACAAGCAAGGATAGATCTAGGTATTGCCATCTTTGGTAGGCAATACATAAGTGGCTCTCATAATAGATTCATAAGGTAATTTAATTTTATTTCTAGGAAAGTGTTCCATGCCTTTCCTTAATGGAAATTGGAATCTAATATTTCCTTCCTTCATATCAATAATTGCACCAATCGTTCTAAGGAAAGGCCTACCAAGAATAATAGGACATGAAGGATTGCAATCTATGTCAAGAACAATAAAATCTACGGGCACATAATTTCTATTTTCAACAATAATAACATCATTAATTCTTCCCATAGGTTTCTTAATAGTGGAATTCGCAAGGTGCAAGTTTAGAGAGCAATCATCAAAATCACGGAAACCTAACAAATCACACAAAGTCTTTGGAATCGTGGAAACACTAGCACCCAAATAACATAAAGCATAGCATTCATGATCTTTAATTTTAATTTTAATAGTTGGTTCCCACTCATCATAGAGTTTTCTAGGGATAGAAACTTCCAAATCAAGTTTTTCCTCATAAGATTGCATCACGGCATCAACGATATGTTTAGTAAACGCTTTATTTTGACTATAAGCGTGAGGAGAATTTAGCACGGATTGCAACAAGGAAATACAATCAATCAAAGAGCAATTTTCATAGTTGAATTCCTTGAAATCCATAATAGTGGGTTTAGCAACATCTAGGGTTTTAATTTCTTCAATCCCACTTTTATCAATTTTAGCATTAAGATCAAAAAATTCCGAATTCTTGGAACGCCTTCTAGGTAAAGGTGGATCATATTCAGTCCCATCATTATCAAGATTCATATTGCAAAACAAATATTTAATTGGGGACAAATGAATAACTTTTAGATCTTCATCTTTATTTTCATAGGAACTAGAAGAACACGCTCTTATAAAGGCATCTATCTTAGCACGCATCCTAGCGGTTCTTTCTTTGCACTCATCAATGGAAATTCTCATGGATTTGAGAGACTCATTGATATCATGCTTAGGTGGAATAGATCTATGTTTCAAAGAATCAACATCAAGAGAAATTCTATCAACGTTCCTAGCCAACTCATCAATCTTAAGTATTTTTTCTCCAATCAAAGCATTGAAATTCTTTTGCGAAGTAATAAATTCTTTAATATTAGATTCAACATCAGAGGGCATCTTATTATAATTTCTATAAGAATTGTTGTAGGAATTAAATTATTAGAGGGATTACTAGGATAAGGCCTAGGATTAAAATTTCCTGTATACGCGTTGTTACCAAAATTGTTCCTACCAACAAAATTCACATCCATAGATTCATTATTATTCTCAATCAAAGTAGACAAGGGCATGTCATTAGGATCAGAAGAAACACTCTTACTAGCAAATAATTTCATAAGTTCATCCATCTTTCCACTCAAAACATTAATTTCTTCTATCGCATGCACATTTTTATTAGTAGATCTTTCAGTATGCCATTGAGAATAATTAACCATAATATTATCTAGGAGTTTAGTAGCTTCTCCTAAAGTGATTTCCATAAAAGTGCCTCCCGCGGCCGAATCTAAAAGATTTCTAGAAGCAAAATTCAATCCGGCATAATTTTTTTGTATAATTGATAACCCACAAGTATAGGGGATCGCAACAGTTTTCGATAAGTAAGAGTGTCGAACCCAACGAGGAGCTAAAGGTAGAACAAATATTCCCTCAAGTTCTATCGACCACCGATACAACTCTACGCACGCTTAACGTTCGCTTTACCTAGAACAAGTATGCAACTAGAAGTACTTTGTAGGTGTTTTCGGAAAGGCTTGCAAGAAAGTAAAGAGAACGAAAATAAAACTAGGGGCTGTTAAGGTAAAGAAGCAACTAAAGTAAATATAGCGAGTGTGGAAAAGTGGTGGTAGGAGTTGCGAAATTGTCCCTTAAGCAATCGACTACTTTACTAGACCGATAGCAAGTACTATGTGGGAGAGGCCACTGCTAGCATGTCATCCCTGACTTGGAATTCTATGCACTTATGATTGGAACTATTAGCAAGCATCCGCAACAACTAACGTTCATTAAGGTAAAACCCAACCATAGCATTAAGATATATTGGTCCCCCTTCAATCCCGTATGCATCAATTTCTATGCTAGGTTGAAGCTTCTGTCACTCTTGCCCTCCAATACATAGTCCTATCAACATACAACTAACCCTAGGGTGTGATCCACGTGTGCAATCATATGTTGGTCACCAAAGGACAACAACATAACCACAAGAAAATTAAATCAATCATAGCAATTCATCAACCACTGATAGGACAACGAAAATCTGCTTAGACATCATACGATGGCAACACATCATTGGATAATAATATGAAGCATAAAGGACCATGTTCAAGTAGAGGGTACAGCGGGTTGCGGGAGAGTGGACCACTGTAGATATAGGGGGGAAGGTGATGGAGATGTTGGTGAAGATGGCGGAGGTGTTGGTGTAGATCACGGTGATGATGATGATGGCCCCCGGTGGCGTTCCGGCGCCACTGGAAGCGAGGGGGAGAGAGCCCCCCTCCTTCTTCTTCTTCCTTGACCTCCTCCCTAGATGGGAGAATGGTTTCCCCTCTGGTCCATGGCCTCCATGGTACGGGAGGGGCGAGATCCCCTCCGAGATTGGATCTGTCTCTCTGTCTCTCTCTATTTCTGCGTTCTATTCTGGCTCTGTTTCACCGTTTCATATATATATGGAGATCCGTAACTCCGATTGGCCTGAAACCTTCGTCGTGATTTTTTTCCGAATATTAGCTTTCTTGCGGCAAAAGAAGAGCGTCAACCGCCTTACGGTGGGCTCAGAAGGGTAGGGGCGCGCCCTAGGGGGGGCGCCCCCCTGCCTCGTGACCACCTCAGGCACTGGTTCGCGTTGATTTTCCTTCTGAATTTTCCATATTTTCCAAAAATAAGCTCCGTCCGTTTTTATCCCGTTTGGACTCCATTTGATATGGATATTCTGCGAAACCAAAAAATGCAACAGACAGGAACTGGCACTGGGCACTGGATCAATATGTTAGTCCCAAAAATAATATAAAAAGTTACCAAAAAGTATATGAAAGTTGAATAATATTGGCATGGAACAATCAAAAATTATAGATACGACAGAGACGTATCAGCATCCCCAAGCTTAATTCCTGCTCGTCCTCGAGTAGGTAAATGATAAAAAGATAATTTTTGATGTGGAATGCTACCTAGCATAATCTTGATCATATGTCTAATCATGGCATGAATATTAAGACACGAGTGATTCAAAGCAATAGTCTATCCTTTGACATTAAGACAATAATACTTCAAGCATACTAATAAAGCAATCATGTATTTTCAAAATAACATGGCCAAAGAAAGTTATCCCTACAAAATCATATAGTCTGGCTATGCTCCATCTTCACCACACAAAATATTCAAATCATGCACAACCCCGATGACAAGCCAAGCAATTGTTTCATACTTTTGACATTCTCAAACCTTTTCAACTTTCACGCAATACATGAGCGTGAGCCATGGACATAGCACTATAGGTGGAATAGAATATGATGGTGGAGAAGAGAAAAAGGAGAAGATAGTCTCACATCAACTAGGCGTATCAACGGGCTATGGAGATGCCCATCAATAGATATCAATGTGAGTGAGTAGGGATTGCCATGCAACAGATGCACTAGAGCTATAAGTGTATGAAAGCTCTAACTGGAATTAAGTGGGTGTGCATCCACCTTGCTTGCTCATGAAGACCTCGGGCATTTGAGGAAGCCCATGATCGGAATATACAAGCCAAGTTTTATAATGAAAATTCCCACTAGTATATGAAAGTGATAACTCAAGAGACTCTCTATATGAAGAACATGGTGCTACTTTGAAGCACAAGTGTGGAAAAAGGATAGTAGCACTGCCCTTCTCTCTTTTTCTCTCTTATTTTTGTTTTTTATTTTTTTATTTTTTTGGTGGGCTTCTTTGGCCTCCTTTTTTTATTTGGGCTTCTTTGGCCTCGTTTATTTTTTTGTAAAGTCCGGAGTCTCATCCCGACTTATGGGGGAATCATAGTCTCCATCATCCTTTCCTCACTGGGGCAATGCTCTAATAATGATGATCATCACACTTTTATTTACTTACAACTCAATATTACAACTCGATACTAGAACAAAGATGTGACTCTATATGAATGCCTCCGGCGGTGTACCAGGATGTGCAATGATCTAGCATAGCAATGATATCAAAAAACGGACAAGCCATGAAAACATCATGCTAGCTATCTTATGATCATGCAAAGCAATATGACAATGAATGCTCAAGTCATGTATATGATGATGATGGAAGTTGCATGGCAATATATCTCGGAATGGCTATGGAAATGCCATAATAGGTAGGTATGGTGGCTGTTTTGAGGAAGGTATATGGTGGGTTTATGGTACCGGCGAAAGTTGCGCGATACTAGAGAGGCTAGCAATGGTGGAAGGGTGAGAGTGCGCATAATCCATGGACTCATCATTAGTCATAAAGAACTCACATACTTATTGCAAAAATCTATTAGTCGCCGAAACAAAGTACTACGCGCATGCTCCTAGGGGGATAGATTGGTAGGAAAAGACCATCGCTCGTCCCCGACCGCCACTCATAAGGAAGAAAATCAATAAACACCTCATGCTCCCACTTTGTTACATAACGGTTCACCATATGTGCATGCTACGGGACTTGCAAACCTCAACACAAGTATTTCTCGATTTCACAATTACTCGACTAGCATGACTCTAATATCACCATCTTTATATCGCAAAACTATTGCAAGGAATCAAACATATCATATTCAGTGATCTACAAGTTTTATGTAGGATTTTATGACTAACCATGTGAATGACCAATTCCTGTCATCTCTCTAAATAGATATAAGTGAAGCAAGAGAGTTTAATTCTTTATACAAAAGATATGCCCATGCTCTAACAAATATAAGTGAAGCAAAAGATCATTCTACAAATGGCGGTTTCCTATATAAAGAGAAACATGCAATCCAAACTTCAAATGATATAAGCGAAGCACATGAAGCATTCTATAAAGCCATACTCAAAAGATATAAGTGAAGTGCATAGAGCATTCTATAAATCAACCAAGGACTATCTCATACCAGCATGGTGCATAAAAGAAAAAAAAATGAAAACTAAATGCAAAAGACGCTCCAAGACTTGCACATATCGCATGAACGAAACGAATCTGAAAACATATCGATATTTGTTGAAGAAAGAGGGGATGCCTCCCCAGCATCCCCAAGCTTAGACGCTTGAGTCTACTTGAATATTTACTTGGGCTGCCTCAGGCATCCCCAAGCTTGAGCTCTTGCCACTCTTCCTTCTTCTCACATCGAGACCTTCTCGATCATCGAACACTTCATCCACACAAAACTTCAACAGAAAACTCGGTAAGATCCGTTAGTATAATAAAGCAAATCACTGTTGGAAATATGCCCTAGAGGCAATAATAAATTAGTTATTATTATATTTCATTGTTCATGATAATCGTTTATTATCCATGCTAGAATTGTATTGATAGGAAACTCAGATACATGTGTGGATACATAGACAACACCATGTCCCTAGTAAGCCTCTAGTTGACTAGCTCGTTGATCAATAGATGGTTACAGTTTCCTGACCATGGACATTGGATGTCGTTGATAACGGGATCACATCATTAGGAGAATGATGTGATGGACAAGACCCAATCCTAAGCCTAGCACAAGATCGTGTAGTTCGTATGCTAAAGCTTTTCTAATGTCAAGTATCATTTCCTTAGACCATGAGATTGTGCAACTCCCGGATACCGTAGGAGTGCTTTGGGTGTACCAAACATCACAATGTAACTGGGAGTCTATAAAGGTGCACTACGGGTATCTCCAAAAGTGTCTGTTGGGTTGGCACGAATCGAGACTGGGATTTGTCACTCCGTGTAAACGGAGAGGTATCTCTGGGCCCACTCGGTAGGACATCATCATAATGTGCACAATGTGACCAAGGAGTTGATCACGGGATGATGTGTTACGAAACGAGTAAAGAGACTTGCCGGTAACGAGATTGAACAAGGTATTAGGATACCGACGATCGAATCTCGGGCAAGTATTGTACCGATAGACAAAGGGAATTGTATACGGGATTGATTGAATCCTTGACATCGTGGTTCATCCGATGAGATCATCGTGGAGCATGTGGGAACCAACATGGGTATCCAGATCCCGCTGTTGGTTATTGACCGAAGAGTTGTCTCGTCCATGTCTACATGACTCCCGAACCCGTAGGGTCTACACACTTAAGGTTCGATGACGCTAGGGTTATAGGGAAAGTATGTATGCGGTTACCGAATGTTGTTCGGAGTCCTGGATGAGATCCCGGACGTCACGAGGAGTTCCCGAATGGTCCGGAGGTAAAGATTGATATATAGGAAGTATGGTTTTGGCCACCGGAAGTGTTCCGGGCATCACCGATAGTGTACCGGGACCATCGGAGGGGTCCGGGGGTCCACCAGGTGGGGCCACCCGCCCCGGAGGCCTACATGGGCCAATAGTGGGAAGGGACCAGCCCCTAGGTGGGTTGGGGCGCCTCCCACCAAGGCCCAAGGCGCCTCCAAAAGGGGAGGGGGGCAAACCCTAGGGCAGATGGGCCCTAAGGCCCACCCCAGGTGCGCCTCCCCCTCTCCCCCTTGTGGCCGCCACCCTAGATGGGATCTAGGGCTGTCGCACCCCTTGGGGTGGAAACCCTAGGTGGGGGCGCAGCCCTCCCTCTCCCCTTATATATAGTGGAGGCAAAGGGGCAGCCCAACACACGAAGTTCTTCCCCTATTGGCGCAGCCCTACCCCTCTCCCTCCTCGTCTCTCGTAGTGCTTGGCGAAGCCCTACTGGAGTCCCGCGCTCCTCCACCACCACCACGCCGTCGTGCTGCTGCTGGACGGAGTCTTCCCCAACCTCTCCTTCTCCCCTTGCTGGATCAAGGCATAGGAGACGTCACCGGGCTGCACGTGTGTTGAACCCGGAGGCGCCGTTGTTCGACGCTTAGATCAGAATGAACCGTGATCTGAATCGCTACGAGTACGACTCCTTCATCCGCGTTCTTGCAACGCTTCTGCTTAGCGATCTACAAGGGTATGTAGATGCACTCTCCTTACCCTCGTTGCTAGATTACTCCATAGATTGATCTTGGTGGTGCGTAGAAAATTTTAAATTTCTGCTACGATCCCCAATAGTGGTATCAGAGCTAGGTCTATGCGTAGTTTCTATGCACAAGTAGAACACAAGTTGTTGTGGGCGTCGATTTTGTCAATTTACTTGCCGTTAGTAGTCTTATCTTGATTCGGCGGCATCGTGGGATGAAGCGTCCCGGACCGACCTTACACGTACGCTTACGTGAGACTGGTTCCACCGACTGACATGCACTAGTTGCATAAGGTGGCTAGCGGGCGTCTGTCTCTCCCACTTTAGTCGGATTGGATTCGATGAAAAGGGTCCTTATGAAGGGTAAATAGAAATTGGCATATCACGTTGTGGTTTTGGCGTAGGTAAGAAACATTCTTGCTAGAAACCTATAGCAGGCACGTAAAAACTTGCAACAACAATTAGAGGACGTCTAACTTGTTTTTGCAGCATGTGCCGTGTGATGTGATATGGCCAAAAGGATGTGATGAATGATATATGTGATGTATGAGATTGATCATGTTCTTGTAATAGGAATCACGACTTGCATGTCGATGAGTATGACAGCCGGCAGGAGTTGTCTTAATTTATTTATGACCTGCGTGTCAACATAAACGTCATGTAATTACTTTACTTTATTGCTAAAGCGTTAGCCATAGTAGTAGAAGTAATAGATGACGAGACAACTTCAAGAAGACACGATGATGGAGATCATGGTGTCATGCCGGTGACAATGATGATCATGGAGCCTCGAAGATGGAGATCAAAAGGAGCAAAATGATATTGGCCATATCATGTCACTATTTGATTGCATATGATGTTTATCATGTTTTACATCTTATTTGCTTAGAACGATGTTAGCTTAAATAAGATGATCCCTCACTAAAATTTCAAGAAAAGTGTTCCCCTAACTGTGCACCGTTGCGAAGGTTCATTGTTTCGAAGCACCACGTGATGATCGGGTGTGATAGATTCTAACGTTCGAATACAATGGGTGTTGATGAGCCTAGCATGTACAGACATGGCCTCAGGACACATGCAAAACACTTAGGTTGACTTGATGAGCCTAGCATGTACTGACATGGCCTCGGAACACGGAAGACCGAAAGGTCGAACATGAGTCGTATAGAAGATACGATCAACATGAGATGTTCACCGTTGATGACTAGTTCGTCTCACATGATGATCGGACACGGCCTAGTCGATTCGGATCATGTTTCACTTAGATGACTAGAGGGATGTCTATCTGAGTGGGAGTTCATTAGATGAACTCAATTATCATGAACATAGTCTAAATTGTCTTTGCAAATATGTTGTAGATAAATAGCTCATGTTGTAGCTCCTTGTTTCAATACGTTCCTAGAGAAAGATTAAGTTGAAAGATATTGTAAGCAATGATGCGGACTAAGTCCATAGTCCGAGGAGTGTCCTCACTGCTACACAGAAGGATTATGTCTTTGATGCACAGCTCGATGTGCAAACCCCTACAACGTCGTCTGTGGATGTTGTGAACACCTGACAGACACATCCTGATGACTACTTGATAGTTTAGTGCACCATACCTTACGGCTTAGAATCGGGATTCCAATGACGTTTGGAACGCCATAAGACATATGAGATGTTCCAAGAGCTGAAATTGGGATTTCAGGCTCATGCCCATGTTGAGAGCTATGAGACCTCCGACAAGTTCTTTTGCCAACAAGATGGAGGAGAATAGCTCAGCTAGTGAGCATGTGCTCAGAATGTCCGGGTGCTACAATCACTTAAATCAAGTGGGAGTTAAACTTTCAGATAAGATAGTGATTGATAGAGTTCTCTAGCCACTATCACTAAGCTACTAGATCTTTGTGATGAACTATGACATGCAAGGGATGGAGTTGATCCCGGAGCTGTTCGCGGTGCTTAAGACCGCAAAAGGTAGAAATCAAGAAGGAGCATCAAGTGTTGATGGTTTAAAAAGACCACTGGTTTGAAGAAGGGCAAGGGCTAGAAGGGAAACTTCATGGATGGCAAACCAGTTGCCGCTCCAGTGAAGGAACCCAAGGTTGAACCCAAACCCGAGACTAAGTGCTTCTATTGTAAGGGGAACGGTCACTGGTAGCGGAATTACCCCAAATGCATGGTAGATAAGAAGGCTGGCAACTTCAAAAGTATATACGTGTTATTAATGTGTACCTCACTAGTACTCCTGGTAGCACCTGGGTATTGGATACTGGTTTAGTTGCTATCATTGGTGACTTGAAACAAAAGCTACGGACTAAATGGAGAGTGGCTAAGGGCGAGGTGACGATGTGTGTTGGAAGTGTTTCCAAAGTTGATGAGATCACCATCGCACGCTCCATCTGCCTTCTGGATTAGTATTGAACCTAGATAAATGTTATCAGGTGTCTACATTGAGCATGAATATGATTAGATCATGTTCATTGCAATACGATTATTCATTTAAATTAGAGAATAATGGTTATTCTGTTTACATGAATAATACCTTTCATGGTCATGCACCCTATGTGAATGGTTCATTGAATCTCGGTCGTGGTAATACACATGTTCACGCCAAAAAGATGTAGAGTTAATAATGATAGTACCACTTTCTTGTGGCACTGTCGCTTAGGTCATATTGGCGTAAGATGCATGAAGAAACTCCATGTCGATGGATGTTTGGAGTCACTTGATTTTGAATTGCTTGACACATGCGAGCCATGCCTCATGGGCAGGATGACTAAGACCCTGTTTCAGGTACAATGAAACGGGCAAGTGACTTATTGGAAATCATACATGCTGATGCATGTGATCCAATGAGAATTGAAGCGTGTAGTGGATATCGCTATTTTCTCATCTTCACTGACGATTTGGGTAGATATAGGTATATTTACTTAATGAAGCACAAGTCTGAAACGTTTGAAAAGTTCAAGCGATTTCAGAGTGAAGTTAAGAATCATCATAACAAGAAGATCATGTTCCCACGATTTGCTCAAAAGGGGATTTTCTGAGTTATGAGTTTGGCAATCACTTCAGACATTGTGGAATTGTTTCACAGTTGAAGCCACCTGGAACACCACAGATAAATGGTGTGTCCGGACGTCATAATCAGATCTTATGAGATATGGTGCGATCTATGATGTCTCTTACCGATCTACCGTTTTTCATTTTGAGGATATGCATTAGAGACAGCTGCATTCACTTTAGATAGGACACCATCTAAGTCCGTTGAGATGACGTCGTTTTGGCAAGAAACCAAAGTTGTCGTTTCTTAATGTTTGGGGCTGCGATGCTTAAGGCTTCAGCCGGAGAAGCTCGAACCCAAAGCGGACAAACACATCTTCATAGGATACCCAAAGGTGACAGTTGGGTACACCTTCTATCTCAGATCCGAGGGCAAATTGTTTGTCGCTAAGAACGGGTCCTTTCTCGAGAAGGAGTTTCTCTCAAAAGAATTGAGTGGGAGGAAGATAGAACTTTATGAGGTCGTCAAACCTTTACTTGAACTAGAGAGTGATGCAACACAGAAAGATGTTTCCGTGGCGCCTATGTCTGTTGAATAGGAAGTTAATGATAGTGATCATGAAGCTTCAGATCAAGTTGCTATCGAACCTGGTAGGTCGACAAGGATATGTACTACTCCTGAGTGGTACGGTAATCCTGTCTCAGATATCATGTTGTTGGACAACAATGAACCTATGAGCTATGGAGAAGCGATGGTGGGCTCGAATTCCGACAAATGGTTAGAAGCCATGAAATCCGAGATAGGATCCATGTATCAGAACAGAGTATGGACTTTGGTGGACTTGCCCGATGATCAGCGAGCCATTGAGATAAATGGATCTTTAAGAAGAAGACGGACGTGGGCAGTAATGTTACCGTTTATGAAGCTCGACTTGTGGGAAAGAGTCTTTTCACAAGTTCAAGGAGTTGACTACGATGAGAATTTCTCACCCGTAGCGATGCTTAAGTCCGTCGGAATCATGTTAGCATTAGCTGTATTTTTGGATTATGAAATCTGACAGATGGATGTCAAAACAAGTTTTCTTACCAGTTTTCGTAAGAAAAAGTTGTATGTGATACAATAAAAGGTTTTGTCGATCCTAAGGATGCTAAAAGGTATGCTGGCTCCAGCGATCCTTCTATGGACTAGAGCAAGCATCTCGGAGTCAGAATATATGCTTTGATGGAGTGATCAAAGCTTTTAGGTTTATACAATGTTTGCTAGAAACTTGTATTTACAAGAAAGTGAGTGGGAGCACTACAACATTTCTGATAAGTATATGTGGATGACATATTGATGATTCGAAATGATGTAGAATTTCTGGAAAGCATAAACGGTTGTTTGAAGAGTGATTTTAAAAGGAAGACCTGGATAAAGCTGCTTACATATTGGACATCAAGATCTATAGAAATAGATCAAGACGCCCGATGATACTTTCAAAGAACGCACACCTTGACATGTTTTTGAAGGAGTTGAAAACAGATCAGTCAAAGAAGGGGTTCTTACCTGAGTTGTAAGGTGTGAAGTTGAGTAAGACTCAAAGCTTGACCACGACAGAAGAAAGAGGAAGGACAAAGGTCGTCCCCTATGCTCTTGTCATAGGCTCTATACGGTATGCCATCTTGAGTAACGCACCTGATGTGTGCCTTGCCACATGTCTGGCAAGAGGGTACAAAGGTGATCTAGGACTAAATCACCAGATAGCGGTCAAAATTGTCCTTACAGGAATAAGCAAATGTTTCTCAGTTATGGAGGTGATAAAGAGTTCGACGTAAAGAGTTACGTCGATGCAAGCTTAACATCTATCCGGATAGCTCTGAGTAGAGATACCGGATACGTATAATGGAGCAACAATTTGGAATAGCTCCAAGTGGAACATGGTAGCAGCATCTACGATATGACATAAAGTTTTGCGAAATACATAGGATCTGAATATGGCAAGACCCGTTGACTACAACCTCTCTCACAAGCATAACATGATCAAACCCAGAACTCGTTGAGTGTTAATCACATAGTGATGTGAACTAGATTATTGAGTCTAGTAAACTCTTTGGATGTTGGTCACATGGCGATGTGACCTGTGAGTGTTAATCACATGGCAATGTGAACTAGATTATTGACTGTAGTGCAAGTGGGAGACTGTTGGAAATATGCCCTAGAGGCAATAATAAATTAGTTATTATTATATTTCATTGTTCATGATAATCGTTTATTATCCATTCTAGAATTGTATTCATAGGAAACTCAGATACATGTGTGGATACATAGACAACTCCATGTCCCTAGTAAGCCTCTAGTTGACTAGCTCGTTGATCAATAGATGGTTACAGTTTCCTGACCATGGACATTGGATGTCGTTGATAACGGGATCACATCATTAGGAGAATGATGTGATGGACAAGACCCAATCCTAAGCCTAGCACAAGATCGTGTAGTTCGTATGCTAAAGCTTTTCTAATGTCAAGTATCATTTCCTTAGACCATGAGATTGTGCAACTCCCGGATACCGTAGGAGTGCTTTGGGTGTACCAAACATCACAACGTAACTGGGTGGCTATAAAGGTGCACTACGGGTATCTCCGAAAGTGTCTGTTGGGTTGGCACGAATCGAGACTGGGATTTGTCACTCCGTGTAAACGGAGAGGTATCTCTGGGCCCACTCGGTAGGACATCATCATAATGTGCACAATGTGACCAAGGAGTTGATCACGGGATGATGTGTTATGGAACGAGTAAAGAGACTTTCTGGTAACGAGATTGAACAAGGTATCGGGATACCGACGATCGAATCTCGGGCAAGTATCATACCGATAGACCAAGGGAATTGCATACGGGATTGATTGAATCCTTGACATCGTGTTTCATCCGATGAGATCATCGTGGAGCATGTGGGAACCAACATGGGTATCCAGATCCCGCTGTTGGTTATTGACCGGGGAGTTGTCTCAGCCATGTCTGCATGACTCCCGAACCCGTAGGGTCTACACACTTAAGGTTCGATGACGCTAGGGTTATAGGGAAAGTATGTATGCGATTACCGAATGTTGTTCGGAGTCCTGGATGAGATCCCAGACGTCACGAGGAGTTCCGGAATGGTCCGGAGGTAAAGATTGATATATAGGAAGTATGGTTTTGGCCACCGGAAGTGTTCCGGGCATCACCGGTAGTGTACCGGGACCACCGGAGGGGTCCGGGGGTCCACCAGGTGGGGCCACCAGCCCCGGTGGCCTACATGGGCCAATAGTGGGAAGGGACCAGCCCCTAGGTGGGCTGGGGCACCTCCCACCAAGGCCCAAGGCGCCTCCAAGAGGGGAGGGGGGCAAACCCTAGGGCAGATGGGCCCTAAGGCCCACCCCAGGTGCGCCTCCCCCTCTCCCCCTTGTGGCCGCCACCCTAGATGGGATCTAGGGCTGCCGCACCCCTTGGGGTGGAAACCCTAGGTGGGGGCGCAGCCCTCCCTCTCCCCATATATATAGTGGAGGCAAAGGGGCAGCCCAACACACGAAGTTCTTCCCCTGTTGGTGCAGCCCTACCCCTCTCCCTCCTCGTCTCTCGTAGTGCTTGGCGAAGCCCTGCTGGAGTCCCGTGCTCCTCCACCACCACCACGCCGTCGTGCTCCTGCTGGACGGAGTCTTCCCCAACCTCTCCTTCTCCCCTTGCTGGATCAAGGCGTAGGAGACGTCACCGGGCTGCACATGTGTTGAACGCGGAGGCGTCGTTGTTCGGCGCTTAGATCGGAATCAACCGCGATCTGAATCGCTACGAGTACGACTCCTTCATCCGCGTTCTTGCAACGCTTCCGCTTAGCGATCTACAAGGGTATGTAGATGCACTCTCCTTACCCTCGTTGCTAGATTACTCCATAGATTGATCTTGGTGATGCGTAGAAAATTTTAAATTTCTGCTACGATCCCCAACAATCACCACTATAAGTACTATTGCAAACCAATTCATATTTTGTTTTTGCATTGTGTCTACTTTAGTATAACTTTTTCATGGCTTAATCCACTGATATAAATTGATAGTTTCATCAAAACAAGCAAACTATGCATCAAAAATAGAATCTGTCTAAAACAGAACAGTCTGTAATAATTTGAACATTCACCATACTTCTGATACTTGAAAAATTCTGCAAAAATTAGGAAAAATAAACAATTTTTGCAGAAAGACAGTGAAAAAAGAATCAGAACCATTTGACGTTCCTGCTAAAAATGTGAAATCACACACTATAGCCAAAGTTTCTGTCCTACACCGCACAAACCATTAAGCAAATGTAAACATCCTAAAGGCAAACCTTGGCACATTATTTTTATAATACAATGGAATTGTACAAGGGGATAATTATTTTTGTTGAAAAGTTTCTGTAATCAAGATTCACAAAGTTGTCGTGAGCATGAACAAAGTTCAAGGAGCTCTCCCACTTCAACAGTGCTTGTCTTTCTCACTTTCACTTCCCTTTTTGAAAAGTTTTGGGTTCCCCTCTTTATTTTTGTTGTTTTATAACTATATGAAAGCACTCAACAGAAATAAATGACTCTCTAAAACTTTCGGGTTGTCTCCCTGGCAGCGCTTTCTTTAAAGCCATTAAGCTAGGCATATAGTGCTCAAGTAGTGAATCCACCCGGATCCTAAGGTATATCAAAGCCAATTTTAATTAACAATGAATTGTAATTTAGTAGTGAGCACAAAGCAACATATATCAAGCAATGACGAAGTCTAACTCTCTTCCTATGCATCGGCATGTCATAAAAGAACAATTCATGCACACCTAGTAAAGGCCAATGCATAGTATAAACAGTTTCTTGCAATTTTATCATGTTGGAAACATAGAGAGGTGGAGATATAGTTCCTCTCTCATAATAATTGCAAGTAGGAGCAGCAAGCACATGCATATTATATTTATCGAAATCATCATGTGCAACGGTAAAAGGCAACCCATCAATATAATCCTTAATAAGTGCAAACTTCTCCGATATAGTGTAGTTGGGAGAATTCAAAAAGATAACAGGACTATCATGCGTGGGTGCAATAGCAACAATTTCATGTTTAACATAAGGAACTATAGCAAGTTCATCTCCATAAGCATAATTCATATTGGCATCTTGGCCACAAGCATAGCAAGCATCATCAAAAAGGGATATTTCAAGAGAATCAAAGGGGTCATAACAGTCATCATAGCAATCATCCTTCGGTAAGCACGAAGGGGAATTAAACAATGTATGAGTTGAAGAGTTACTCTCATTAGAAGGTGGGCACGGGTGATCAATCCGCTCTTCCTCCTTTTGTTCTTCGCTCTCCTCCTCATCTTTTTCATCCAATGAGCTCACAGTTTCATCAATTTCTTCTTCCATAGACTCCTGCAAAATATTAGTCTCTTCTTGGACAGCGGAGTATTCCTCAATATATAGTTTAACATAAGCATTAGAAGCATAATTCTCATAACAATATTCAAGTATGGCAAAAATTTTAGATTTGTGAAGAGTGGCATCATACTTTTCAATCAAAGAAGCAATTTCCAAAGCACCCTTAAAAGCAACAAATTCTTCAATTTGTTGAACATCATAGTAATTATAAACACCCTTAGCATACGAAGATACGATTCCATTATCACTAAACTCACATTGATAGGGAAGGTGTTTCTTAGGGTTTTCAGAACAACAAGTAAAATCATATATTTCACATAAATTCCAAGCATAGCATTGCAAACGTTGAATTTGACCCCATAATAGTTTCCCTTTTTCAGATATACGGTGTCGCACATAACAAGCATGCTCATCTAAGGATTTGCCCTCAACTAAGCTAGTTGGGGTTTCAGCACGAGCACATAGGGATCGAAGATGATCCAAGTAATAAGCTTCAGCAGTGTGATAGATTTTGATTGGTTCTTCAACCATTGGTTCAGTAGGTACAACTAATTTTTTTGGTATTTTGCGTTTCCTACCCATAACTAAAGATAGAAAAGAACTAAGAACAACAAATAAAAATTACTTAGTGATAAAGCAAACAAGAACACACGAGAATATTCACCCCACGCTATTGCTCCCCGGCAATGGCGCCAGAAAAAGGTCTTGATAACCCACAAGTATAGGGGATCACAACAATTTTCGATAAGTAAGAGTGTCGAACCCAACGAGGAGCTAAAGGTAGAACAAATATTCCCTCAAGTTCTATCGACCACCGATACAACTCTACGCACGCTTAACGTTCGCTTTACCTAGAACAAGTATGCAGCTAGAAGTACTTTGTAGGTGTTTTCGGAAAGGCTTGCAAGAAAGTAAAGAGCACGAAAATAAAACTAGGGGCTGTTAAGGTAAAGAAGCAACTAAAGTAAATATAGCGAGTGTGGAAAAGTGGTGGTAGGTGTTGCGAAATTGTCCCTTAAGCAATTGACTTCTTTACTAGACCGATAGCAAGTATTATGTGGGAGAGGCCACTGCTAGCATGTCATCCCTGACTTGGAATTCTATGCACTTATGATTGGAACTATTAGCAAGCATCCGCAACTACTAACGTTCATTAAGGTAAAACCCAACCATAGCATTAAGATATATGGGTCCCCCTTCAATCCCGTATGCATTAATTTCCATGCTAGGTTGAAGCTTCTGTCACTCTTGCCCTCCAATACATAGTCCTATCAACATACAACTAACCCTAGGGTGTGATCCACGCGCGCAATCATATGATGGGCACCAAAGGACAGCAACATAACCACAAGCAAATTAAATCAATCATGGCAATTCATCAACCACCGATAGGACAACGAAAATCTACTCAGGCATCATAGGATGGCAACACATCATTGGAAAATAATATGAAGCATAAAGCACCATGTTCAAGTAGAGGGTACAGCGGGTTGCGGGAGAGTGGACCGCTGTAGATAGAGGGGGGGAGGTGATGGAGATGTTGGTGAAGATGGCAGAGGTGTTGGTGCAGATCGCAGTGATGATGATGGCCCTGGTGGCATTCCGGCGCCACCGAAAGCGAGGGGGAGAGAGCCCCCCTCCTTCTTCTTCTTCCTTGACCTCCTCCCTAGATGGGAGAAGGGTTTCCCCTCTAGTCCATGGCCTCCATGGCACGGGAGGGCCGAGAGCCCCTCCGAGATAGGATTTGTCTCTCTGTCTCTCTCTGTTTCTGCGTTCTATTCTGGCTCTGTTTCACCATTTCGTATATATATGGAGATCCGTAACTCCGATTGTCCTGAAACCTTCGTCGTGATTTTTTTCCGAATATTAGCTTTCTTGCGGCAAAAGAAGAGCGTCAACTGCCTTATGGTGGGCTCACGAGGGTAGGGGGCGCGCCCTAGGGGGGGCACCCCCTGCCTCGTGACCACCTCGGGCATTGATTTGCGTTGATTTTCCTTCCGAATTTTCCATATTTTCCAAAAATAAGCTCCGTCCGTTTTTATCCCGTTTGGACTCTGTTTGATATGGATATTCTGTGAAACCAAAAACATGCAACCGACAGGAACTGGCACTGGGCACTGGATCAATATATTAGTCCCAAAAATAATATAAAAAGTTGCCAAAAAGTATATGAAAGTTGAAGAATATTGGCATGGAACAATCAAAAATTATAGATACGACGGAGAAGTATCAATAATCATCCACAAATTTAAACCATGAGTTGGGCAACTACGTATCATTAGTTTCATTCTCTCCCGAGCTTGTGCAACATGTTCATGATCAAGTTGCTTAAAATTCATAATATCGTTTCTAAGAGAGATGATCTTAGCGGGAGGAAAATACTTAGAGATAAAAGCATCTTTGCACTTGTTCCATGAATCAATGCTATTTTTAGGCAAAGACGAAAACCAAGCTTTAGCACGATCTCTAAGCGAAAAAGGGAATAGCTTCAATTTAACAATATCATTATCCACATCTTTGTTCTTTTGCATATCACACAAATCAACGAAGCTATTTAGATGGGTAGCGGCATCTTCACTAGGAAGGCCGGAAAACGGATCTTTCATGACAAGATTCAGCAAAGCAGTATTAATTTCACAAGATTTAGCATCGGTAAGAGGAGCAATCGGAGTGCTAATAAAATCATTATTGTTGGTATTGGTGAAGTCACACAATTTAGTGTTATCTTGAGCCATCGTGACAAGCAAGCAAACTAACACACAAGCAAACAAAAAGCAAGCGGGCAAAAAGAGGCAAATAGAGAAAGAGAGGGAGGATAGAGAGAGAGAGAGGGCGAATAAAACGGCAAGGGTGAAGTTGGGGAGAGGAAAACAAGAGGCAAATGGCAAATAATGTAATGCGGGAGATAAGGGTATGTGATGGGTACTTGGTATATTGACTTTTGCGTAGACTCCCCGGCGACGGCGCTAGAAATCCTTCTTGCTACCTCTTGAGCACTGTGTTGGTTTTCCCCGAAGAGGAAGGGATGATGCAGCAAAGTAGCATAAGTATTTTCCTCAGTTTTTGAGAACCAAGGTATCAATCCAGTAGGAGGCTACGCGCCAGTCCCTCGTACCTGCACAAAACAAATAAATCCTCGCAACCAACGCGATAAGGGGTTGTCAATCCCTACACGGTCACTTACGAGAGTGAGATCTGATAGGTATGATAAGATAATATTTTTGGTATTTTTATGATAAAGATGCAAAGTAAAATAAAAGCAAAGTAAAAGCAAAGGAAATAACACTAAGTATTGGGAGATTAATATGATGAAGATAGACCCGGGGGCCATAGGTTTCACTAGTGGCTTCTCTCGGGAGCATAAGTATTCTACGATGGGTGAACAAATTACGGTTGAGCAATTGACAGAATTGAGCATAGTTATGAGAATATCTAGGTATGATCATGTATATAGGCATCACGTCCGAGACAAGTAGACCGACTCCTGCCTGCATCTACTACTATTACTCCACTCATCGACCACTATCCAGCATGCATCTAGAGTATTAAGTTCATGAAAACAGAGTAACGCCTTAAGAAAGATGACATGATGTAGAGGGATAAACTCATGCAATATGATGAAAACCCCATCTTGTTATCCTCGATGGAAACAATACAATACGTGCCTTGCTGCCCCTACTGTCACTGGGAAAGGACACCACAAGATTGAACCCAAAGCTAAGCACTTCTCCCATTGCAAGAAAGATCAATCTAGTAGGCCAAACCAAACTAATAATTCGAAGAGACTTGCAAAGATAACCAATCATACATAAAAGAATTCATAGAAGATTCAAATATTGTTCATAGATAGACTTGATCATAAACCCACAATTCATCGGTCTCAACAAACACACCGCAAAAAGAAGATTACATCGAATAGTTCTCCACAAGAGAGGGGGAGAACATTGTATTGAGATCCAAAAAAAGAGAAGAAGCCATGTAGCTACTAACTATGGACCCATAGGTATGAGGTAAACTACTCACACTTCATCGGAGGGGCTATGGTGTTGATGTAGAAGCCCTCCGTGATCGATGCCCCCTCCGACGGAGCTCCGGAACAGGCCCCAAGATGGGATCTCGTGGATACAGAAAGTTACAGCGGTGGAATTAGGGTTTTGGCTCCGTATCTGATCGTTTGGGGGTACGTAGGTATATATAGGAGGAAGGAGTACGTCGGTGGAGCAACAGGGGGCCAACGAGGGTGGAGGGTGCACT
>NC_041388.1:52448969-52450019 GCF_002162155.2 Triticum dicoccoides
TACCTCATGGCCTCCTCTTTTGTGTCTTGACGTAGGGTAGTCTCCTGGGTCTTGTTCATCGAGAAAATCACATTCCCGAAGGTTTCATTCCGTTTGGACTCTGTTTGATATTCCTTTTCTTCGAAACCCTAAAACAGGCAAAAAACAACAATTCTGGGCCGGGCCTCCGGTTAATAGGTTAGTCCCGGAAATAATATAAAAGTGGATAATAAAGCCCAATAATGTCTAAAACAGTAGATAATATATCATGGAGCAATCAAAAATTATAGATACGTTGGAGACGTATCACATGTCTCTTAATGAAGCAGGAGGAACAACATATGTAAAATTATTGCTAGACTGCTGAATTCTATACCGAATGTCATCTGTCAAGTAATCCTCATATTTGTCAAAGAAGAGAGCTTCATCATTAACAACACAATGAAGGATCATAGTAACAAATAACTAGCATAACTGGTTCCCAATACCCCATTTGACAGCTTTGTCAAAAGCACTATACCACTCCATGTCATTGCCAAGTAACCCTCTCGCCCCACATGCTTCTCTAAACGTCGAGTATACAATGCCATTGTAAGTCCTGACATCCTCGTAGCATCTCGCGCCTTTGACAATCATAAGCAACATTCTAAAATAAAAAAGTTCTCCACACACCGGATGCATAGAGTATATCCTACCAATTCGATCGCTTCTTGTCCTAGGTTTCCATCTTTTGTCCTCAGCTATCCATGACCACCTAGTAGGTAAATCATAGTAAGTTAAGGATCTAGCCGCAGGATAAAGGTTGTTCGCCACATACCATTCCGTTAGCATTGTTTTTTGTAGCCATGCATCATTAATCACTAAATTCAGAGCAGTATGTGCACGAAAGCACACAATATGCATGTTCAGGAGATGGACAGGTAATCTCTCAACAAATGGTGTTTTACCATGTATATCATAGCCGTAAACCCTCCAAAAAGAATCACAATCAACTATGTACACTAGTGCAGAATCGCGCTTTAGCGCCGGTTCGTAAGGGCCTTTAGTGCCGGTTCTACAACCGGCACTAAA
>NC_041388.1:52450186-52452600 GCF_002162155.2 Triticum dicoccoides
GAACTGGCGTTAAAGTGCCACCACGTGGCACGAGCCTGGTCCCGGGTGCGGGTAGATCATTAGTATCGGTTGGTAACACCAACCGGTAGTAAATGTTTGGGGGGTTTTGGTTTTATTTTTTATTTTTCCTTTAATTTTGTGTTTTCAATTTAATTTAGTGATTGTTTTACATTATAATGAGTTGTTAAATCATTACGTGAAAGTACCGCAGATTAGTTTCGACTGGATGCATGTGGATCCTGGCAACTAAGTGATCAAGTATATGCCATATCCATATTACTTGATCACTTAGGTGATCAAGGTAATATGGATATGGCATATACTTGATCACTTAGCTAGGATCCATCCAGTTGAAACTAATCTGTGGTTTCTTTCATAAATGATATAATAACTCATCATCATCATCATCATCATCATCATCATATTAATATAAAAACTCTTGCATCATATCATCACCAACAACAGTATATACTAGCTAGCTAAAAATCATCATAGTCGGATTACCACTATTTAATCATCATATTCATTACCGCTATCTAATCACCACCAACACTAGCTTAAAGAAGAAACATTCACTTGTACCAGAAGCAAAGATATCATCGAGTTCAACATGGTCATGATATTATAAGTGTTCATAACACCACAAAAGCAAATCACTCTTTGAGATTAAGTTCAGGATGAAGAACACGGACATGAGAGGACAAGTACTAAGAGCATGAACTAGCTAATCACTCCTGCTGCTCTCTCTCAAGTAAAATAGCATAGAACATGTATAGCTCTCCTGATTCATCATATTGGATCATGCTGATGAACCTCTCTCCTAATCATGGGTTGCACTTCTGATTGATGCCCCCAGTACTTCTTTGCGATTGTTAACAATTTTGCTCCAATCTTTCACTATTAAGCATTCCTCGCTTTTAGAAATCCTGAATGCACTCATGTGCAATGTAGCATGTCTTGTCGTAAGCTAACCATTGACATGCGACCTTTAGTCTCGATCCACTGAGGCACAACTGTCATCGGGAGTCCCTGTTGAAGAACATCGTATAGCAATATACTTAGCAATGAAAGTTTAGCTTGAAAAATAATGTATGCAAAAGATGCACTGAGGACAAATAGTAAAAATCATACCATCTTTCCTAAATAGATGTGACCGTAGTTCAATACGATCACTATTGGTCGCACGTTTTGAGTACTAAGATTTTCAAATTCAGGAAAATAATTTCTCTTGACAGCATCAAGATCCTCAAGCCATGAAACATAATGACTTGTCTCCTCGCAATTTAGTTCAGCCCCGGGACAGTGGACGGTCCTGTCTACCAAGCGCCGGACATGTTTGCTTGAATGGAAATAAGCTGTCAATAAAAATTACTTATCAACTATTTTTGAATAAACAATATCGAAGACATAAATATGGTTGAGAAACTCACATAATGGTGGAACTGGAGGCGTCTGCACATCGACCTAGATGTCTCTATTACCTTCAATATCATCTTCTGGACGAATATCAAAGGTGGTAACCATATCAGGCTCAAATGCATAAGCCTTGCATAGTGCTTGCCAAGTTTTGCATTCAAAATAGGTGTATGTGTCTGCATTGTATAATTTGACGTTGAAGGTATAACCATGCTCGGTCTTCAAGTAAACTTTTTTTACCTCCATAGTTTTGTTAGGACTGAAACCTATCTTATCCAAGACAAAAATGCTTGCATGGCAGGGGATACGCTAGTAGAATAATGAAAACTTAAAATTATAAGTTGAAGCAAATGAAGCATAAGTCATGCTTAATTACGAAAAAAGACTTGTCATTGTGACTTACTGTATCCACTTCGAAGTTCTCATCCAGCTTGATGCTGAAGCGCCTATCATCAACTAGAAAATTTCTATCGCACAGGCTACGCTGGTCTTCGCAGTATTCGCACATAATGAAACCGTGTTCGTCGTCATACGAAATTCCTATGTTCATAGGTGAAACATTAAACACTTATTAGTTCTATTAATTCAACTAATTCAACTACTTCTATTAATTCAACTAGTTCAACTAATTAATTCAACTAATTCAACTAAGCACTTACTAAAAATATACCTAAATAAAGTATCTCAACTAATTCAATTAATTCAACTAACTAGTTCAACTAATTAATTCAACTAAACTAGTTCTATTAATTTTCTTACTAAAAACAAAGTAGCTAATTCTATATAGTAAAATTTTAATTAGATGATCAATTCTCATATAACTAAATTAAATATATATCTAACATATAATTTCTATCTAATTCATCTAACATTTGACATTAATATCTAACATATGTTCATATATAGGTGAAACATTAAACATTTACTAGTTCTATTAATTCAACTAAATAAACTAGTTCTATTAATTCAACTAAGTCAACTAGGCATTTACTAAAAAT
>NC_041388.1:52452798-52487734 GCF_002162155.2 Triticum dicoccoides
TAAGAATTTACTAAAAATAAACTAGTTCTATTAATTTTCTTACTAAAATATATAAAGTAGCTATATATAGTAATATTTTAATTAGATCATCAAATCTCATATACCTAAATTTTCTTACTAAAAATAAACTAGTTCTAATTCAACTAGCTAGTTCAACTAAGCATTTACTAAAAATAAACTAGTTATATTAATTCAACTAGTTCAAATAATCTCATATACCTAATTAATATCTAGCTAATTCATCTAACAATTGACATTAATATTTAACTTTTCTATCTAATTCATCTAACATTAACATTCTAACATTCTTATCTACGTAATTCATCTAATTCGATCATCTAACTAACAAAATGACATGCATTAATCTAAACAACAGAAAACATAAAATAAGTAAAAAAATGTCTGTGTGTGTGTGTATGTGTGTGTGTCTGCGTACGAGCGGGGGCGGTGGCGTACCGGCGGCGGCGCGACAGGGACGGCGCGACGGGCGGCGGGCCGGGGGCGACGACACGAGACGGCGACGTACGGGGCGGCGGCGCGAGACGACGATGACGGGGACGGCGACGACGGGCGGCGGGGGCGACGATGCGGGGCGGGGGCGGTGATGTCACACGAAGCAGTTGAAGAAGTGGGGAGATGAAACTGAATTTTTCGTAAGTGCTATATATATAGGAGGGGCCTTTAGTACCGGTTGGAGCCACCAACCATTACTAAAGGCCAATTTTGGTCAGGTCAAGCGGCGGGAAGCGGCCCCTTAAGTACCGGTTCGTGGCTCCAACCGGTACTAAAGGGTGGCCTTTAGTACCGGTTGGAGCCATGAACCGGTACTAAAGGGGTGCACTGCAGTGCGCAAAGTTTAGTCCCACCTCGCCGGGCGAAGGGCAGCCACACTGGTTTATAAACCCAGTCGCGGCTGCTCTATCAAACTCCTCTATAAATCAGGCTTTTGGGCCTAACTATGACGCGCTGTCCTGCGAGCCTGCTAGCCCTTCTGGGCCTGAATTTACATGCCCAAGGCCTAGCAAGCCCACTGGACAGCGCCCCAACAATTTTTATATAGTTTTTTCTGCTTTATTATTTTTTCCTATTTATTTCTGAGTAGTATTGTATATAGTTTTTTCTTTTCTGATTTATTTATTTTCTTCTATTTATTTATGAGTAGTTTTTTATATAGTTTTTTATTTTGTGCTTTATTTATTTTCTTCTATTTGTTTCTGAGTAGTTTTTTATATAGTGTTTTTCTTTTCTGCTTTATTTATTTTCTTCTATTTATTTCTGAGTAGTTTTTATATAGTTTTTTTTCTTTTCTGCTTTATTTATTTTTGAGTAGTTTTTTATATAGTTTTTTCTTTTTTGCTTATTTATTTTCTTCTATTTATTTCTGAGGAGTTCGAATGAGAGTTTTCGTCCGAAACCCTGATAGTTCGAAAGAGAGTGTCCAGTTTGTACACGAAGTGCATCTAGTTCTTGCCGTAACCATCTCTACTTTTTTGCACATGCCATGTGGGTGAAATGATGATACCATGCCAAGTTTCAACCTTTTCAGAGTTCATTTGTAGTGCTTTTCAATTTCAGGATCATTTAGCTCAAAACAAATCAGTAAATGCATCAAAAATATCAAATTATGTCAGAAAGGGTTGAAAGTTGTCGATGTGGCTTTGAATGGTGCATAATGAACGCAAAAAAGTCTGGAGTTGTAATAAGTTATTAAAATTTTGAATAGCAGGTGTAAGAGATGAGTTCTCATCGGAAACCCTAATACTCCGAAAGAGATTGTCCAGTTCATACACGAAGTGCGTCCAGTTTTTGCTGTAACCCTCTCTACTCTTTTGCACATGCTATGTGGGTGAAATGATGATACCATGCCAAGTTTCAACATTTTTAGAGTTCATTTTGTAGTGATTTTCAATTTCACGGTAATTTAGCTCTCTAAACAAATCGGTAAATGACTGGAAAAATAGCAAATGATGTTAGAAAGTGTTGAAAATTGATGACGTTGCTTTGAATGGTGCATACGGAATGCAAAAAAAGTCTGGAGTTCAAATAAGTTTTAAAAAATGAAGTGTCGGTGTAACAGATGAGTTCTCGTCTGTAACCTGATACTCCCAAAGAGATTGTCCAGTTTGTACACGAAGTGCGTCCAGTTTTTGCCGTAACCCTCTCTACTATTTTGCACATGCTATGTGGGTGAAATGATGATACCATGCCAAGTTTCAACATTTTTAGAGTTCATTTTGTAGTGATTTTCAATTTCACGATCATTTAGCTCTCTAAACAAATCGGTAAATGACTGAAAAATTGCAAATGATGTTAGAAAGTGTTGATAATTGATGACATCGCTTTGAATGGTGCATATGATACGCAAAAAAGTCTGGAATTCAAATAAGTTTAAAAAAATGAAGTGCTCGTGTAAGAGATGAGTTCTCGTCCGAAACCCTGATACTCCGAAAGAGATTGTCCAGTTTGTACACGAAGTGCGTCCAGTTTTTGCCGTAACCCTCTCTACTCTTTTGCACATGCTATGTGGGTGAAATGATGATACCATGCCAAGTTTCAACATTTTTAGAGTTCATTTTGTAGTGATTTTCAATTTCACGGTCATTTAGCTCTCTAAACAAATCGGTAAATGACTAAAAAATAGCAAATGATGTTAGAAAGTGTTGAAAATTGATGACGTCGCTTTGAATGGTGCATACGGAACGCAAAAAAGTCTGGAGTTCAAATAAGTTTAAAAAATGAAGTGCATGTGTACTAGATGAGTTCTCATCCGAAACCCTGATACTCCGAAAGAGATTGTCCAGTTTGTACATGAAGTGTGTCCAGTTTTTGCCGTAACCCTCTCTACTCTTTTGTACATGCTATGTGGGTGAAGTGATGATACCATGCCAAGTTTCAACAATTTTCAGAGTTCACTTTGTAGTGATTTTCAATTTCACGGTCATTTAGCTAGGGCGACCGGCGGGGGAGGACCGGCGCGGGGGATTGAGGGGGAGACCGAGTGAGTGTGAGTGTGAGTGGAGAGAGGAGAGAGGAGAGAGTGAGGGCATAAACATGTAAAAATATACATCAAAAATACATTGATTATCAATGATCTTTTTGTGTACAATCTGAATTGTCAATATGAGTCCTCAACGCTTTAGAAACCGGTGAAGACTCATATTGCGACCACAAATTCTACACATAGAGTTCAATGAAGACCAAGTGCTTGTGATAGTTTTAGAAGTAACATATTTAAGGTGGTAAAAATCCTGCTAGGGGAGCAAGGTGGGACTAAAAACAGCCTGCCACAACCTCTTTACTATCGGTTCATGCCACGAACCGGTACTAAAGGGGCTGGCCGGGCCCCAGCCCGACAACAGCCAGCCACTGCCTGTTTAGTACCGGTTTGTGGCATGAACCGGTACTAAAGATCTCCTCCCGCCTAGCCATTGGAACCGGCACTAATCGACACATTAGTGCCGGCTCAAATTCAAAACGGGACTAATGTGTCTCACATTTGACCCTTTTTCTACTAGTGGTAACGACACTCTCTATACTCTTTAATCTCATCAACATCTTGGTTGCCATCACATCTAATATTCTCAAACAGAGTTTTTGATTTGTCTGGCCCTTTAGTAACATATTTATATAGGTACTCGATAACATATGTTTTATTACACCATTCAACATTAATATGCGCCTGCCACTTTTTTAATATAAGCATGTTATATGGAACCACATGTCTATTATCAAGCCTGACATTGTTCTTCATCACGAAACGACCATCATTAGGATGCCTATATAAGGGAAACCCACTCTTATCAATAGAAGTTTCATCTTGAAATGATTTTGGGATTTTTTTTGAGCAAAAGCCTTTTTTCATGCAAGGGCATTTTGGCCATCATGTTGGGGATCGTTGTAGAAAAAAAAATTATATGCATCACCAAGATCAATCTATGGAGAGACTAGCAACGAGAGAGAGGGGAGTATATCTTCATACCCTTGAAGATCGTGAGATGGAAGCGTTACAAGAACGCGGATGAAGGAGTCGTACTCGCAGCATTTCAGATCGCGGTTGATTCCGATCTAAGCGCCGAACAATGGCGCCTCTACGTTCAACACACGTGCAGCACGGGGACGTCTCCTCCTTCTTGATCCAGCAAGGGGGAAGGAGAAGTTGGGGGAAGAACTCCGGCAGCACGACGACGTGGTGGTGGAGCTTGCAGTTCTCCAGCAGGGCTTCGCCAAGCTCAACGGAGGAGGAGGGGGTGTAGGAGAGGGGGAGGGTTGTGCCTTGGATGAGGTGCTACTGCCCTCCCTCCACCCCTCTATTTATAAGGTGAAGGGGGAAGGGGGCCGGCCCCTCTAGATGAGATCTAGAGGGGGGCGGCGGCCAAGGGGAGGGGGCTTGCCCCCCAAGCCAAGGGGGGCGCCCCCTTTAGGGTTTCCCCTCAACCCTAGGCGCATGGGCCCTAGGGGGGATGGTGCCCAGCCCACATAGGGGGTGGTTCCCTTCCACATACAGCCCATATAGCCCTCCTGTGCAGGTGGACCCCCGGAACCCCTTCGGTGGTCCCGGTACAATACCGGCAAACCCCCGAATACTTCCTGTGACCGTATGATGACTTCCCATATATAAATCTTCACCTCCGGATCATTCCGGAAGTCCTCGTGACGTCTGGGATCTCATCCGGGATTCCGAACAACATTCGGTAACCACATAATATTTACCATAACAACTCTAGCGTCACTGAACCTTAAGTGTGTAGACCCTACGGGTTCGGGAACCATGTAGACATGACCGAGACATCTCTCCGGCCAATAAACAATAGCGGGATCTAGATACCCATGTTGGCTCCCACATGTTCCACGATGATCTCATCGGATGAACCACGATGTCGAGGATTCAATCAATCCCGTATACAATTCCCTTTGTCCATCGGCATGTTACTTGCTCAAGATTCGATCGTCGGTATCCCAATACCTTGTTCAATCTTGTTACCGGCAAGTCTCTTTACTCGTTACGTAATGCATGATCCCGTGACTAACTCCTTAGTCACTCTGAGCTCATTATGATGATGCATTATTGAGTGGGCCCAGAGATACCTCTCCGTCATACGGAGTGACAAATCCCAGTCTCGATTTGTGCCAACCCAACAGACACTTTCGGAGATACCCGTAGTGCACCTTTATAGCCACCTAGTTACGTTGTGAAGTTTGGCACACCCAAAACATTCCTACAGTATCCGAGAGTTGCACAATCTCATGGTCTAAGGAAAAGATACTTGACATTAGAAAAGCTTTAGCAGATGAACTACACGACCTTGTGCTATTCTTAGGAATGGGTCTTGTCCATCACATCATTCTCCAAATGATGTGATCCCGTTATCAACGACATCCAATGTCCATGGTCAGGAAACCACGACCATATATTGATCAACGAGCTAGTCAACTAGATGCTTACTAGGGACATATTATGATCTATGTGTTCACACATGTATTAAGGTTTCCGGTTAATACAATTATAGCATGAACAATAGACAATTATCATGAACAAGGAAATATAATAATAACCACTTTATTATTGCCTCTAGAGCATATTTCCAACAGTCTCCCACTAGCACTAGAGTCAATAATCTAGTTATATGTGATGAATCGAACACCCATAGAGTTCTGGTGTTGCTCATGTTTTGCTCGTGGAAGAGGTTTAGTCAACGGATCTGCGACATTCAGATCCGTATGCACTTCACAAGTATCTATGTCTCCATCTTGAACATTTTTACGAATGGAGTTGAAGCGACGCTTGATATGCCTGGTCTTCTTGTGAAACCTGGGCTCCTTGGCAAGGGCAATAGCTCTAGTGTTGTCACAGAAGAGAGTCATCGGGCCCGACGCATTGGGAATAACTCCTAGGTCGGTAATGAACTCCTTCATCCAGATTGCTTCATGTGCTACCTCCGAGGCTACCATGTACTCCGCTTCACATGTAGATCCCGCCACGACGCTTTGCTTGCAACTGCACCAGCTGACCGCCCCACCATTCAAAATATACACATATCCGGTTTGTGACTTGGAGTCATCCAGATCTGTGTCCAAGCTAGCATCGACGTAACCCTTTACGACGAGCTCTTCATCACCTCCATAAACAAGAAACATATCCTTAGTCCTTTTCAGGTACTTCAGGATGTTCTTGACCGCTGTCCAGTGTTCCATGCCGGGATTACTTTGGTACCTTCCTACCAAAATTACGGCGAGGTTCACATCAGGTCTAGTACACAGCATGGCATACATAATAGACCCTATGGCCGAGGCATAGAGGATGACACTCATCTTTTCTCTATCTTCTGCCGTGGTCGGGCATTGAGCCGTGCTCAATCTCACACCTTGCAATGAAGGCAAGAACCCCTTTTAGGACTGATCCATATTGAACTTCTTCAATATCTTGTCAAGGTATGTGCTTTGCGAAAGACCAATGAGGCGTCTCGATCTATCTCTATAGATCTTGATGCCTAATATGTAAGCAGCTTCTCCAAGGTCCTTCATTGAAAAACACTTATTCAAGTAGGCCTTTATGCTTTCCAAGAATTATATATCATTTCCCATCAGTAGTATGTCATCCACATATAATATGAGAAATGCTACAGAGCTCACACTCACTTTCTTCTAAACACAGGCTTCTCCATAAGTCTGTGTAAACCCAAACGCTTAGATCATCTCATCAAAGCGAATGTTCCAACTCCGAGATGCTTGCACCAGCCCATAGATTGAGCGTTGGAGCTTGCATACCTTGTCAACATTCTCAAGATCGACAAAACCTTCCGACTGCATCATATACAATTCTTCCTTAAGGAAACCATTAAGGAATGCCATTTTGACGTCCATCTGCCATATCTCATAATCATAGAATGCGGCAATTTCTAACATGGTTCGGACGGACTTCAGCTTTGCTATGGGTGAGCAGGTCTCATCATAGTCAACCCCTTGAACTTGTCGGTAAACCTTAGCGACAAGCCGAGCCTTATAGATGGTCACATTACTATCCGCGTCTGTCTTCTTCTTAAAGATCCATTTATTCTCTATGGCTTGCCGATCATCGGGCAAGTCTGTCAAAGTCCATACTTCATTTTCATACATGGATCCCGTCGGTGTCAAAACCGGCGGATCTCGGGTAGGGGGTCCCGAACTGTGCATTTAAGGCGGATGGTAACAGGAGGCAGGGGACACGATGTTTTACCCAGGTTCGGGCCCTCTTGATGGAGGTAAAACCCTGCGTCCTGCTTGATTAATATTGATGATATGGGTATTACAAGAGTAGATCTACCACGAGATCAGAGAGGCTAAACCCTAGAAGCTAGCCTATAGTATGATTGTATGTCGTATCTATCGACTAGCCTGGCCTCGGTTTATATAATGTACCAGAGGCCTAGGATAACAAGAGTCCTAGCCGAATACGCCGGTGGGGAGGAGTCCTTGTCTTGATTACCAAGTCTTGTGGAATCTTCCACGTATGCGGCAACTGTCCGAACTAGCCCATGAGTATACGGCCATGGGGGTCCTCGGCCCAATCTAATAGATCGGGAGATGACGTGGTGAGTACCCCCTAGTCCAGGACACTGTCAGTAGCCCCCTGAACCGGTCTTCAAGTTAGGGACGCTACTCGATTCTTCCAAACGGTTCTTCATCTTCGGTTGTTGGTCTTGAAAACTGGTTCAACAAATCTTCTCATCTTCGATCTTGAGGATTGCCGAAATGCATTCGACGTGTTTACACGTCGGGTATCCGAGGAGCCCCTTTAAGTTTCCGGCCTTTATCAATGCCTTGTTATTTTTATGCCACACCTCGGGTTTGAAGTTGTTCCTAGCGGCAGCTTCCTCTTGCGTTCGAGCTCCAACGCCGGATGCATTCGAGGTATTTTTTGCAGCCGAGCACCAACGCCGGACCGCTTCCCAGCTCTAACGTCGGATTGTATCCGAGCTCCAACGCCGGACTGTATCCGAGCTCCAACGCCGGACTATGTATCCGAGCTCCAACGCCAGACTGTATCCGAGCTCCAACGCTGGACTGTATCTGAGGTGTCATAAATCACCTTGGTTCAAAGAAGTTTGAAGGAGTTTAGCCGAGCTTAATGCCGGAAATGCCCTCTATGGAGCCAGCCACTAGCGCCCGAGCTTTATGCCAGACTGCTTCCGAGGTGGTGCACCACCCCGAATGTGGGCTGATTTTTGTCAATATTTTTATTGGTGCAATTTATTCTCTGCCGAGATATATAGCCAGTAGCCCTCAAGGTGGGTATCGGTCTAAAACCCAAGATGCACATGAAGGATGACATAAGACCGCTAATCCCAGTAGCCGCTGAGACTCGGGTTGATTTGCAAAATCGGTCTGAGGATCAAGTCCTAGCTCGGCAGAATACTTCGGGACACAAAAAGCGACGTGCTCAGTCCTCGAGACTCAGGTTGGGTGCGGCCGACCAACCTGAGGATCAAAATCTCCTCGGAAACTGTATTACACTTAAAATTTTCTGCATTGGACAGGCAGTGCAGTAGCCCCCGAGACACTGGTCGGGTGGCAACACCAGATCAAGGGATCGATGTGCCCCTTTAATATTTGTAAATAATAAGCCCGAAGCCCAGTAGCCCCTGATCCTTAATGTGGGCACGGGTGGCCGAATTAAGGATTGATATCCATAGTAAAATCACAAATTATGTGTAATGACTCTATGTGTCCAAGTACTTTACGTCATTAATGCTCGGATCCGCATTGTACAGAACTTTGTTGACCGACCATCGGCTTCCACCTCCTCGACCAATAGCCGAGGAGTGTTTGTCCTACTTTATAAAGCCTTTATGAGGGCAAAGATTTACAACAAACAAGGCAATCTGGCCATACGGTTTTATAAACAAAGGTACACAGAGAGATATGTTATATTACTGTTTAATAGAAGAAATGTCTTCCAAAGAAAATAGTCCTGCTATCGGTTCCTTTCTTTGGGTTGTCATGCTAAGCATGATCATGAAACCTCAGCTCCAATGTAAGAGCAAAATATCGAGGATTTAGTTTGGGAGGCTAGTTAATAGCCCCCGGTAGTGTTCGGCGAGAGTCGAGGTCAAGCCGTAAACACTGCGGCCATTGTTATGAATGGCCCGTCATTTAACACCATCATCAGATCGCTGACCAGTTTATGCTTATTGTGACAGTCAGTTTTTGGTTTTCTCCACTGAGGTGCTTAACCATGTGAGATGGAAGCACAATCGCAGTGGTTCTCCCTTTGCACACCTAGCCGAACAAAGCGGAACGTAGGAGGCAAGCGCAGGAGGCAGGCAACCCAACTATTGACCGAAGACACAATTCAAAACCGATGCATATATAGCAATATCCGAGAATGTTTTTGCCGAATCTCTAAAGGTGTCCGACGTTGCACTGCGAGACTTGTGCTGAAAACACACAAATAGTTTAAATGTGTGTAAGTGCATCTAGTGCCCCTTAGTGATTTTGGTGTATTGTAGACTTATAGGTTAAGGGACTAATGCATTTGTGAGTGTACACAGGTCTATAAGTCTATGAGGAGTTTGATATTTACAGGAAAAGTCGACCCCTAAAAATAAATATCTTCGACTGAAGATTTTGATATTTTTGAAGACTTTGAAAGTGAAGAAATTGGTGTGACCTTGAAGACTTGGTATTCATTCGAGGAACATGAAGCGTGAAGACTTTTGTTTTCGTAGTTTCATCTTCTCATTCTTGAGTCATAGGAAACACCGTACTGTTAAAGGGGGTCGAGGAAATACTAAGGAAAAATTTCCATGTGATGCTCAACTCAAAATCCTACACCTACCAATCCCTTCGAGTGAAGCCATTGGAAATCTCATACAGTTCAGTCAATTTCTTCAGTGACAGAGATGAAGTTCTTCTGGTCTCTGAGGAATTTGTCCTGACTAAGGAGTTAGGAATTTGCCAGTGCGGATTGCCTACACAATGAGGAACATGATAGCCCTGAGAATTTTGCTACTCAAAATTCCGACCGTTGCTATGCTATGCGCCAGCTGTCTCAAAATATCTATCCACCTAACGGTCATATCATTGAAGGGCATTTATGTCTTATCATGTCGGGCTGCTCCCTAGGCTATAAATAGCCGCCCCCTACAACCACTAGCTGGTTGGCTGCTCCGAGAGAAACTGACACTTGTCATTTGAGAGCAACCCATCCTCTGAGGACTTTGAGCGAAAATCATCAAGTGAGGAAAAACACAAAAACCCAAAACCCAAACACCTACGAACCCCAAGTGATTGAGCATCACTGAAGAGATTGATCCTGAGTGGATCCGACACTTGTTACCTTTGAAGACTGTGCTTCTTCCAGACGGTTAAGCGTCATGGTCTAGAGCATCCAAGAGGAATTGTGGATCGCCGGGTGACCAAGTTTGTGAAGGTTTGGAAGTCGCTTGAAGACTTACCACGAGTGATTGGACGAGGTCAATGTGACCTTAGTTCAAGGAGAATACGGTGAGGACTGGGTGTCCCGAGCTGCGTGTTCAGGACTGGGTGTCCGGGACTGTGTGTCCTCGAGTTTAAATACTCAGCCGCTCCAACCAGATGTACAACTGAGACAGCAGTTGGAACTGGTCTACCAAATCATTGTCTTCACCAAGCTTACTGGTTCTATTCCCTCAACTCTTTCATTTCTTCATAACTGTGTTGTGTGTTTGTTCATATCTGTGTTTGAAGACTTTGACTGAAGACTTTCTCAATTTCCTCAGTTTAATTTCTTCAGTCTGTTTGTCTTCATCCTGTGTTATCCTGCGCTTACGCTTCTTGTACTCTATGCCTGTCTTCATTTCATCATGATGACTATGCTTGTATTCTGTTATGTTTACTTTTGAGTACTTATTCCACTGCTAGTAGTTCTTCGCTAAGGAATTTCCTCATCGGCAAATTCCTTAGTGAAGAATTTCATAAAAATCGCCTATTCACCCCACTCTAGTCGATATAACGCACTTTCAATTAGTATCAGAGCAAGGTACTCCCTTGTTCTGTGTGATTTTGGTTTAACCACATGGAGTTTTAGTTATGTCGACCGCAGGTATGATCAAGGTCTCTGCTGGGTGTCCTACCTTTGATGGGACGGACCACTCCTACTGGAAGAATAAGATGCGAATGCATCTTGAAGCAATTGATAACGATCTCTGGTATGTTGTGGGAAATGGTGTTCCCTCAGTCACACCTTCTCTGAATGCTGCCGATGTGAAGAGATTCAAGCAACTCGACTCTCAAGTGAAGAATATCATATGTGGCCATCTGAGCAAAGGACAGTATGGCAGAGTGAGTGCTTTGGAGACAGTGAAGCTTATCTGGGACAGGTTGTCCAAAGTGAATGAAGGAGTCTCAACTCAGCGTGACTCTCGAGTTGATGTTCTTCGCAATCTCTTCAACCGCTTCAAAAGACTCGACAATGAAAATGTTCAACAAACCTTCGATCGCCTCACTGACATCTCAAATGAGCTTCAAGCACTTGGTGCGACTGACATCACCGATGTAAGTGCATCTAGTGCCCCTTAGTGATTTTGGTGTATTGAAGACTTATAGGTTAAGGGACTAATGCGTGTGTGAGTGTACACAGGTCTATAAGTCTATGAGGAGTTTGATATTTACAGGAAAAGTCAACTCCTAAAAATGAATATCTTCGACTGAAGATTTTGGTATTTCTGAACACTTTCATGAAGACTTTGAAAGTGAAGAAATTGGTGTGTCCGTGAAGACTTGATATTCATGCTAGGAATATGAAGCTTGAAGACTTTCGTTTTCATAGTTTTGTTTTTCTCTTTCTTGAGTCATAGGAAACACCATACTGTCAAAGGGGGTCGAGGAAATACTAAGGACAAATTTCCATGTGATGCTCAACTCAAAATCCTACACCTACCAATCCCTTCGAGTGAAGCCATTGGAAATCTCATACAGTTCAGTCAATTTCTTCAGTGATAGAGACGAAGTTCTTCTGGTCTCTGAGGAATTTGTCCTGACTGAGGAGTTAGGAATTCGCCAGTGCGGATTGCCTATACAGCAAGGAACATGATAGCCCTGAGGATTTTGCTACTCAAAATTCCGACCGTTGCTGTGCTATGCGCCAGCTGTCCCAAAATATCTATCCACCTAACGGTCATATCATTGAAGGGCATTTATGTCTTATCATGTCGGGCTGCTCCCTAGGCTATAAATAGCCGCCCCCTACAACCACTAGCTGGTTGGCTGCTTCGAGAGAAACTGACACTTGTCATTTGAGAGCAACCCATCCTCTGAGGACTTTGAGCGAAAATCATCAAGTGAGGAAAAACCAAAAACCCAAAACCCAAACACCTACAAACCCCAAGTGATTGAGCATCACTGAAGAGATTGATCCTGAGTGGATCCGACGCTTGTTACCTTTGAAGACTGTGCTTCTTCCAGACGGTTAGGCGTCATGGTCTAGAGCATGCAAGAGGAATTGTGGATCGCCGAGTGACCAAGTTTGTGAAGGTTTGGAAGTCGCCTGAAGACTTACCATGAGTGATTGGACGAGGTCTGTGTGACCTTAGTTCAAGGAGAATACGGTGAGGGCTAGGTGTCTTGGACTAAGTGTCCTTGACTGGGTGTCCGGGCTTGTCTGTCCTCGAGTTTAAGTACTCAGCCGCTCCAACCAGACATACAACTGAGACATCAGTTGGAACTGGTCTACCAAATCATTGTCTTCACCGAGCTTACTGGTTCTATTTCCTCAACTCTTTCATTTCCTCATAACTGTGTTGTATGTTGTTCATATCTATGTTTGATGACTTTGACTTTGACTTTCTCAATTTCCTCAGTTCAATTTCTTCAGTCTGTTTGTCTTCATCCTGTGTTATCCTGCGCTTACGCTTCCTGTACTCTGTGCCTGTCTTCATTTCATCATGATGACTATGCTTGTATTCTGTTATGTTTACTTTTGAGTACTTATTCCGCTGCTAGTAGTTCTTCGCTAAGTAATTTCCTCACCGGCAAATCCCTTAGTGAAGAATTTCAAAAAAATCACCTATTCACCCCCTCTAGTCGATATAACGCACTTTCAATTGGTATCAGAGCAAGGTACTCCCTTGTTCTGTGTGATTTTGGTTTAACCACCTGAAGTTTTAGTTATGTCGACCGTAGGTATGATCAAGGTCTCTGCTGGGTGTCCTACCTTTGATGGGACGGACTACCCCTACTGGAAGAAGAAGATGCGAATGCATCTTGAAGCAATTGATAACGATCTCTGGTATGTTGTGGAAAATGGTGTTCCCTCAGTCACACCTTCTCTGAATGCTGCCGATGTGAAGAGATTCAAGCAACTCGACTCTCAAGCGAAGAATATCATATGTGGCTGTCTGAGCAAAGGACAGTATGGCAGAGTGAGTGCTTTGGAGACAGCGAAGCTTATCTGGGACATGTTGTCCAAAGTGAATGAAGGAGTCTCAACTCAGCGTGACTCTCGAGTTGATGTTCTTCGCAATCTCTTCAACCGCTTCAAAAGACTCGACAATGAAAATGTTCAACAAACCTTCGATCGCCTCACTGACATCTCAAATGAGCTTCAAGCACTTGGTGCCACTAACATCACCGACCATGAGGTGGTGAAGAAATTGCTGAGATCGCTTGATTCCTCATTTGACACTCTGGCAATGATGATACAAGAACATGTTGATTACAAGTCACTTGATCCCGCTGATATTCTCGAGAGGCTAAATACTCATGAGTTCCAACTTGCTGAAAAGGGAGATCTCTATGGTTCAAGCTATGTCAGAACACGTGCACTGAAGGCCAAGGCAGTATCTGAGTCCGAAGATGAAGACTCTGGTAGCAGCCTTGGTGATCCTGAAGAACTGAGCCATGATCTGGCTCTACTCGTGAAGAAGTTCCAAAAGTTCTCAAGACGTGGTCGCCTTGGAAGATCCTCAAGGAGCAATGATTCCTCATCCAGTGACTACAAGAAGAGGCTCTGTCACAAATGCAAGAAACCTGGACATTTCATTCAAGATTGTCCTCAGTGGGAAAAGGAATCAAAGAAGAAGAAATACAAGGATTACAGTTTTGATGATGCGAAGAAAAAGAAGAAATCCACAAGATCCTCATCATCAAAATCCTCCAAGCCTTCATATCACAAGAAGAGCATCTCCAAGAAGGCCAGGGCATTCATTGGCAAGGAAATGGACTCTGAGGCTGAATATGAAGAAAATGAGGAAGAGGAGTCATCTGAGGAGTCCGAATCCGGAGTGGCGAGCCTAGCTCTCGCTACTGCATTCGTCAGCAAGTCTATCTTCAACACTGAAGAAAATGACCTCACCAACAAGGCTGATGAAGGCGATGATGACTACGCTCCCACCTATTGCTTCATGGCAAAGGGTGCCAAGGTACTCAAATATACCTCCTCTGAATCAAGTGAGAATGAATCTGATGAAAACCTTAAGCCCAGCTATTCTAAACTTGCTAAGATAGCTATAAAACAACAAAGGGATTTAGAAAAGGTTCAAAACATGCTAAATAAAAGTGATGATATGTTGGGTGAAGAAATGGATCGCACTGAAACTTTGACTGAAAATCTTCAGAGACTTCAGTCCAAGCTTGACAAACTTCAAAGTCATCATAACGCTCTCTTATCGGATCATGAGAAGCTTTCTTATGAATTTCTTCAAAGAAAGCAAGACCTTGAGAAGCTAAGAGTGAGTTATGAAGATCTTCAGAAGGAGCGCGATTCATTACTTGCTCAACAAATCAGCGCATCTCAGGAAGAATTCGTTCCTCCATGCTTGAAGTGCATTGGACGTGAATCTGCTAATTTGTCACCTGAATGTTCAAATGCTGCTTATGTTTCAAATTCTTCACATGCCTCTGCTATCACTAATTCCTCATCTAAGGACATTGCTAGTATCACTAACAATGCAGGGCTGAAGGAATTGTACACGACAGGCATGTACAAAAGCCTCAAAGGGCATCAGGCTCTTTGTGATGTGCTTAAAAAGCAGATCCTCAACAGGAACCCTAGGAAAGAGGGTATCGCCTTTGAGAGGGAACTCAATGCTGATGGTACATATTGGAAGCCTGAGCAGTACCCCAAAACTACATGGGTTGCTGCAAAGGGACCTCCAGTTGATCCATCTAACTTATCTGGATTTGCATGTGAATCTCCTCATTCTGATGATGAGTCAATTGACTCCAACTATAAGCTATTCAAAAATATGAATGGTGAAGTATTTGCTAGATATATTGGCACTAACTGCAGGAACGGCTCCCCTATGAAGAAAATCTGGGTTCCCAAAAGATGTCTTGAAAATCTTCAGGTGAATGTCATCATGACACCACCTGTGAAGAATAGGAACCCCAGATCAAATTCCTCATACGGACCAAATTCCTCATATGGATCAAAGTCCTCATATGAACATCATCGTGCTAACCCGTCTGTTTCACAGGGAAGATCTAAGGATTATGGATATGTGCATTATTCTTCAAATCATTATGCCCATAAGTCCTCGAAGAATTTCTCTGCTTACTCTAACCCCTCTTATGTGAAACGAAATGGACTGGCTTCTATGCCATCCTTCTCGTATGGAGCTCGCAGAATGATGAACTCTTTGCCACCCCTTCAGATGTGGGTGGTAAAGAAAAAGAACTAATCTCTTCTGCAGGGTCAGGTCTCCAGACGCACATAATCGTCTGAAGAATTTGCTGGAGACCTGAGCATGCCTGAAAGGACGCAGGCTAACCATGAAGAAATGAACTTTCATTTCTCACGTCCTCATATTGCTTTATCAGTTCTTTTACTTGATGAAATTGATCTGATGAATTGATGTCATATTATTCACTGATGAAGTATATGAGTTTGTAAGCTGCACTAATTCATCTACAAGATGATCAACCCAAAGCCACTGAGTGGGTCCTCGATAGTGGATGTACAAACCACATGACTGGTGACAAGAATCTATTGATGGATGCTCCATTATCTCCGTCGCATCTGAAGCATATCATCTTTGCTGACAAAGGCAAAAGTCAGGTATTGGGTCTAGGTAAGGTTGCGATTACAAAGGATCAACACATGGACAAAGTCATGCTTGTTGAGTCCTTAGGATACAACCTTATGTCTGTCTCAATGCTTTGTGATCTTGATACGGTTGTTGTCTTCGGCAAGTACCGTTGTGTTGTGGTTATGGAAGCTGACAATTCCAAAGTCTTCGAAGGCTTTAGGAGAGGAGACCTGTATATTGTTGATTTCTCTACAGGACCACAACTAGCCGTGTGCTTACTTGCAAAAGCTTCAGAAGGCTGGCTCTGGCATCGACGACTTGGTCATGCAGGCATGAGGAATTTGCACATGCTTGCGAAGAAGAAGCATGTCATTGGCATCGAGAATGTCAAATTCCTCAAGGATCACCTATGTGGAGCCTGTGAAGCTGGGAAGATGACCAAGGCCAAGCATCCAGCGAATACTATCATGACCACCACTCACCCATTTGAATTGCTTCACATGGATCTCTTTGGTCCTAATCATTATTCTGCTATTTCAAATGAAGCATCTCAATATGGCTTTGTTATTGTTGATGATTATTCTCGCTACACATGGGTACACCTTGTTACTTACAAACATGAAGTGCAGGATGTCTTCAAACGATTTTCCTCAAGGGCTTCAACTAACTTTGCTGTGAAGATCAAGCACATCAGAAGTGACAATGGCAATGAGTTCAAGAATTCTGGTCTCGGTGACTATCTTGATGAACTTGGTATCACTCATGAGTTATCTGCTCCTTACACTCCTCAGCAGAATGGCGTCGTGGAGCGCAAGAATAGGACTCTTGCTAAGATGGCTCGCACTATGCTTGATGAATACAAAACGCCTCGTCGTTTCTGGACTGAGGCAATTGATACTGCGTGCCACATCATCAACAGAGTATATCTTCACAAATTCTTCAAAAAGACTGCCTATGAACTCCTCACTGATAAGAAACCCAATGTAAGTTATTTCAAAGTCTTCGGTGCTAAATGTTGGATTAGAGATCCTCATCACAACTCAAAATTTGCACCGAAAGCACATGAAGGTTTTATGCTTGGTTATGAAAAGGACTCGCACACCTACAGAGTCTTCAACAACGTTCTTCACAAATTTGTTGAAACTGTAGATGTGCAATTCGATGAAACTAATGGCTCGCAAAGAGAGCACCTACCTACTGTGATAGATGAACCAGCACCTGAGGAAACTATCAAGTTCAAGACTACTGAGGATGTCATTCCTACTGAAGAATCTGCTGAAGAATTCATTCCAGAACATGAAGAACGTCGAGCTAATGCATCTGAAGAAAATGGTGCTGAAGAAAACGCTGATAAAATTCTTCAACGACAACCAGCTCATCCTCGCATTGCAAAAGAAGTGCAAGTTGAAAAGATCATCAATGACATCAAAGCGCCAGGTCCTCTCACACGCTCAAAAGCTTCACATTTGTCTAACTTTTGTGGGCAGTATGCTTTTGTCTCTATTACAGAGCCCACTAAGGTAGATGAAGCATTTCTGGAGCCTGAGTGGATTCAGGCCATGCAAGAAGAATTACATCAGTTCGAGCTCAACAATGTATGGGAACTGGTCAAACGTCCAGATCCTCGCAAGCACAATATCATCGACACAAAGTGGATCTACCGCAATAAGCAAGATGAAAATGGCCTTGTGGTGAGGAATAAGGCATGGCTTGTAGCTCAAGGCTACACACAGGTTGAAGGGATTGATTTCGATGAAACTTTTGCACCTGTTGCTAGACTTGAGGCTATTCGCATATTACTTGCTTATGCTAACCATCATGATATCACTCTATATCAAATGGATGTGAAAAGTGCATTCCTCAATGGTAAGCTTGAGGAAGAAGTATATGTTTCTCAACCCCCAGGTTTTGAAGATCCAAAGAATCCTAACAAAGTCTTCAGACTCAACAAGGCCCTCTATGGCCTCAAGAAGGCCCCACGGGCTTGGTATGATACTTTGAAGGAACTCTTCATGAAGAAAGGCTTCAAACCCGGTTCACTCGACCCTACTCTTTTCACTAAATCTTATGATGGTGAATTGTTTGTGTGCCAAGTATATGTTGATGATATTATCTTTGGCTGTACAGACCAACGTTATAGTGATGAATTTGCGTATATGATGAGTGAAGAATATCAAATGTCTAGTATGGGAGAGTTGAAATTTTTCTTAGGTCTTCAAATTCATCAACAACACAGTGGCATATTCATATCTCAGGAGTAATACCTCAAGGATGTACTGAGGAAATTCGGCATGCAAGATTGCAAAGGCGTCAAAATTCCTATGCCCACAAATGGCCATCTGTGCACTGATGAAAATGGTATTGACTTTGATCATAAGGTATACCGCTCCATGATAGGTTCCTTATTATACTTATGTGCATCTAGGCCAGATATAATGCTTAGTGTTTGCATGTGTGCCAGATTTCAAGCTGCACCGAAGGAATCACACCATAAGGCTGTGAAGCATATTCTTCGATATCTAGCTCACACACCAACACTTGGATTATGGTACCCCAAGGGCTCGGCTTTTGATCTTGTTGGATATTCGGACTCTGACTATGCTGGTGATCGTGTGGATCGCAAGTCAACATCTGGAACATGTCATTTCCTCGGACGATCTTTGGTGTGTTGGTCCTCGAAGAAACAGAACTGCGTATCACTATCTACTACTGAAGCTGAGTACATTGCCGCTGGTTCTTGCTGTGCCCAATTGCTATGGATGAGGCAAACTCTCAAGGACTACGGCGTCAACATGAAGAATGTACCTCTCTTCTGTGACAATGAGAGTGCCATCAAGATTGCTCACAACCCAGTTCAGCACTCGAAGACAAAGCACATTCAGATTCATCATCATTTTCTTCGTGATCATGTGTTGAAGGGCGACATTTCTATTGAGCATGTGAAGACTGAAGAACAGCTAGCCGATATCTTCACAAAGCCCTTGGATGAGAATAGATTTAGCAAGTTGCGGTGTGAGCTAAATATCCTAGAATCTTCGAATGTTCTGTGAAAAGGACACTCATCCTAACACTTATGCAAAATTGATGACTTAGGTGTGCAACACATGAAGAAACGTTTTACTTCAACCAATGAAGAATAACACTCTTAGTGTGAAGAAATTAACGAATAATTTGATTCTTAGAACCCTACGATAATTGTACGCGGTGTCTGAAATCATCATTCTTATACGGTGGGTCACGCCACCACCAAAAGTTGAAATTCCTCAAATTATTCATATTTTTCAACTTTGCATAGTCTTCACTGGTTCCATCATTTTTCTTCATTGGCTATATATATATATATATATATATATATACATATATGAGTTTATGTCCTCTACAGCATTCACTTATTGCTATTTCTTCAAGTTGGTTTTCTGCTAAGTGAATGTGATCGGACCCTTCCCCTCTATGCTATACTCAACCCAATCTGTTCACAAATTCTTCATGTGCGTTCTATTTGAAACTCGTTCAAAATCTTCACTATCTCCTTGTTAGCTGAAGAAATTGCGAAGAAAATGAAGCCTATGACAAGTTCATTTGCACATCCTATTGATGTTGTTCCCATCTCAACCAGGCCATCAAAGGACCTTGTTCCTTTTGATGAAGAATATGTGATCCCCAGTGGATCTGATGAAGAAACTCATTCTGCTGCTTCATCTGAACCATTGGATGAAGAAATTGAAGTGGATGCAATCCCTTCAACACCTATCATCTCCTCGCCTGTGCCTCAGTTCACAGCTGAAGAGGCTGGCGTTGAAGAAATGGAAGATGAAGATGTGGACATTGGCTGCTCCACACCCGTAATCAGTGATGAATTCTGGGAAAGTCAGCATCCAAACTCTCCAATGTTCACCCCTCTACAGCAAATTCCTCAGTCCCCCACACAAACTGTTCACATGGGCTCTGAAGAAACTCATCCCATTGCATCTGTCCATGAGGAAATTCCAGCCACTAGCGCTGAAGAAACTGCTGCTGCTGAAAAACCAACAACGCAGACTGCCACTAAGGAGGAACCAGAAAGTCCTCAGCCTGAAGAACCTGCGATTGAGATTCCTGAGGTCGTGATGCAACTCACTGACACTCCTCTGCCGAAGCCAAAGGATCCATTCTCACGCAAGCAAAAGTTCAAGGCTGATGATTTCTTCGGCGAGCACGTATTCTTTGAAGATTACAACCCATATGACTCTGCTCGCATTAGGAAGAGGCATTTCTGGACTGCTAGTCAAGCCAATTTATATTCCTTAGTGATGTTCAACAAGGAGAAGATCTTCTACCATGAGCATATTCCTCACATGGATATGGAATCTCTGCCGTGCTTCGCACCAGTCCTCAGAGTTCTTCACGATGCTGGGCTGCTAAACTTTTGCTCTGACATCTGCGATTGGAATGAAGAACTGATTCTTCAATTCTATGCAACGCTGCACATCACCGGAGATGCTGAAGATGTGAATTCATGGGTGCTGGACTGGATGTCTGAGAACACTCACTACACTGCACCAGCCTCTGAATTGCTTCGTGCTCTACCACTCAGTCCTCCCCTTGAAGAAGCGCGTTGCATCTATAGTGAACCTGAGCTCACACATCATTACATGTAGGTGCTGATGAAACCTTTAAAACCAGGTCAGGCACCAGGAACCAAATTCCTTGTGAAGGAATTGCTGTACGTGCCCAGAACTGTCTATCGTATTCTTACGAGGACAATCAGTCCCATCAAAGGCCACGACTCATCTGATGAGGAAATTGTTGGCATCATGAAGAATCTGGTATTCAACATTGTTCATGGCATTCCTGTCAATTATCACGATTTCTTCATGAGGACTATGGCCAATGTTGCACTGTCTCTGTTTGAGCTTAAGCCTTATGCACCTTGGATTATGAGATTCCTCAGGACAAGGTCTTCACTCAACTACAAAGCTGATTTCCAGAATCACCTCAGCTACTTGCCCCCAATTGAAGTCCTCAAGCAGACATATTCCTCAGTTGATGGAAAGGGCAAGGCACCAGCTGTAATAGATGAAGGCATTCGGCCATTGGATGGTCAGTTTCGCAAAGCTGCATCTTATTTCACCAATGATGACTCTGCCACACATGACTCTGACAATGCACCCAAGTCCACTCCTCAAGCCACTGCTCCGCGCGTGATGACTAACCGTGAACTTCTGCTTAGTCTTCACCAGAAGCTGGATCGAAATCACAAATGGGTTAAGCGTCAGTTTGGTTCACTTCTTCACAACATGACTGCCACACACAATGCAGTGAAGAAAAACCACTACTACCTCCATCAAGTCTTCGGTCGCACCTGGGCAATCCTGTCACATCTGTATGGTGAAGAAGATCTGAAGAACATGGGTCTCAAAGAAGACTTTGACTGGTCTGCACATCCACCCAAGAAATTCAAGAAGGTCCAGGTTCCTTCTCTGGTGGCTAGCTCATATTCTTCATCGCGCGACACTGATGAACATGAAGATTTGGACGACACTGCGGCAGGCCCTACATCAACAAACGACCCCAACAACGCTGGCACTCCTTCATCAACTTGATTATCTTCAGGGGCGTTAGTCCTCATTTTCGATCCTTTTGGACATTCGATGACAAAGGGGGAGAAATATGAGTTAGTCTTCAAGCGGGTCTACTATATGGGCGTTTTTTTGCTAAGTTACAACTCTCGTTCTTTTGAAACTTTATTGGATCGAGTTGTAATCTTAAACCTGATGGTGCTCTGATACTTCTGATGCACTATTCTGCATGCTTATTCCTCGTTAATATTATTGCATGCATGCTGAATTTCATCAGGCACCATATTTCATCATGCATTTCAAATTCTTCAAATTATATGTTAAATGCATGTATGAATTACAAGATGTAGGGGGATATCTCCATGATTCAACTCTTCAAGTGTGCATTGCTTCAAAAGCAAATTCCTCACTATGCACATCTTCAGGGGGAGTTATTCTATATCTTGCAATCAAATTCCTCAATATCAGTAGTTACACTTCATATGTTTATCCCCGTTGAAAAGTTAACCTATATTGTCATCAATCACCAAAAAGGGGGAGATTGTAAGTGCATCTAGTGCTCCTTAGTGATTTTGGTGTATTGAAGACTTATAGGTTAAGGGACTAATGCGTTTGTGAGTGTACACACGTCTATAAGTCTATGAGGAGTTTTTTATTTACAAGAAAAGTCGACCCCAAAAAATAAATATCTTCGACTGAAGATTTTGATATTTCTGAAGACTTTCATGAAAACTTTGAAAGTGAAGAAATTGGTGTGACCTTGAAGACTTGATATTCATTCGAGGAACATGAAGCGTGAAGACTTTTGTTTTCGTAGTTTCATTTTCTCTTTCTTCAGTCATAGGAAACACCGTACTGTTAAAGGGGGTCGAGGAAATACTAAGGAAAAATTTCCATGTGATGCTCAACTCAAAATCCTACACCTACCAATCCCTTCGAGTGAAGCCATTGGAAATCTCATACAGTTCAGTCAATTTCTTCAGTGACAGAGACGAAATTCTTCTGGTCTCTGAGGAATTTGTCCTGACTGAGGAGTTAGGAATTCGCCAGTGTGGATTTCCTACACAATGAGAAACATGATAGCCCTGAGGATTTTGCTACTCAAAATTCCGACCGTTGCTGTGCTATGTGCCAGCTGTTCCAAAATATCTATCCACCTAACGGTCATATCATTGAAGGGCATTTATGTCTTATCATGTCGGGCTGCTCCCTAGGCTATAAATAGCCGCCCCCTACAACCACTAGCTGGTTGGCTGCTCCGAGAGAAACTGACACTTGTCATTTGAGAGCAACCCATCCTCCGAGGACTTTGAGCGAAAATCATCAAGTGAGGAAAAATACAAAAACCCAAACACCTACAAACCCCAAGTGATTGAGCATCACTGAAGATATTGATCCTGAGTGGATCCGACGCTTGTTATCTTTGAAGACTGTGCTTCTTCCAGACGGTTAGGCGTCATGGTCTAGAGCATCCAAGAGGAATTGTGCATCGCCGGGTGACCAAGTTTGTGAAGGTTTGGAAGTCGCCTGAAGACTTACCACGAGTGATTGGACGAGGTCTATGTGACCTTAGTTCAAGGAGAATACGGTGAGGACTGGGTGTCCTGAGCTGCGTGTTCAGGACTGGGTGTCCGGGACTGTGTGTCCTGGACTGTCTGTCCTTGAGTTTAAATACTCAGCCGCTCCAACCAGACGTACAACTGGGACATCAGTTGGAACTGGTCTACCAAATCATTGTCTTCACCAAGCTTACTGGTTCTATTCCCTCAACTCTTTCATTTCTTCATAACTGTGTTGTGTGTTTGTTCATATCTGTGTTTGAAGACTTTGACTGAAGACTTTCTCAATTTCCTCAGTTCAATTTCTTCAGCCTGTTTGTCTTCATCCTGTGTTATCATGTGCTTACACTTCCTATACTCTGTGCCTGTCTTCATTTCATCATGATGACTATGCTTGTATTCTGTTATGTTTACTTTTGAGTACTTATTCCGCTGCTAGTAGTTCTTCGCTAAGGAATTTTCTCACCGGCAAATTCCTCAGTGAAGAATTTCATAAAAATCGCCTATTCACCCCCCTCTAGTCGATATAACGCACTTTCAAAGTGCCATAAGCTTGGAAAACCAAAAAATGTCAGTAAAAATTTGACGTCCGAACAAGATCAATTGTTCGGTGCCAATCCGAAAATTGGCATTAGCAAAAGAAGTGCTTCTGTCGTGCTTTAACATGATACATCCTATCTCAAGACTTCAAGCGGGTCAGCCTACGGCTTCAACCTCCTATCCCGAGGGTGGATTACTTCTCATTAGGCCAGTTTAGCAAACTAAACTCTAGCGGATTTGAGAGAGAAATTAGGCTCCCCGGCTAGTGACCACACGCTCGTGTCAAAAAAAGGAGTGATATATAATAATAATAATAAAACTTTGCAACGACTAAGAAGAAGCACACTTATCATAAAACGGCTCATATAAATTTAAGAGCCCCCAAGTGACTTGGGTAAAAGAATGATTGCATGTACCAAAGTACTTATATCATACCTATGTTCAACCGAACTTTAAACGTGTCTTAACCGGTCGTCGGCTTCTCCCTCTTCGGTCAAGGACCGAAAAGTGTTATGTACTCCATCTGTCGAGAATATCGACGGTGTTTCCAATAACCAGGCAATCAGGCCATAAGGCTGTAATAGACAAAGCGCGCTCAGGGAACTTATGCTATATTACTGCGATGTGTAAGAAGCATCTTCGAAGAAAATAGTACCCCCACCGATACCTTTCTTCGGTGCTCATTGTTATTATGAGACTTGTGCAATAGATGTTTTGTACTCATGAGTTCCGTTGTGTGCCGACCATCATTGAAAACTATAAGAGCGCTAGCTTTCGGCTTCACCCAGTCTGAGGTCCGGCTCGGATGACCCGTTCGTGATAATCGCAGAGGTGCTCCCTTTACTCCCTAGCCGAACAATCGGGAACGTAGGGGTAAACACAGGAGCGAGGCAACCCAGCTTGCAAATCACTTAAGTCAATATGGTGCATATTGTGGCGTAATACACGAACAAGGAACGAAGCCGTACAAGTATAATCATATGCAAGAGGAAAAGCTTCATGAAGGAAGCCCCCAAATAAATTGGGTATTTGAATTTATGCGTCACAAACAAAGTTTGGACAAGGAAATTTTTTACAAGCAACTTTTTTCCAAAAAAGTATAATGCTTGGTCGAACCGAACACAAGTTAGAAATTAAAGCTTTGAGCATTAAAGCGACTTAGCTAGTTAATGTGTTCGGTATTGATGACGCGGTCCGAGCTTGATGCGGGACAAGGTTCCATCCCCCAAGCCGGTCCTGAGGTGGTGGAGCGGAGAGCTCGACACACCGAAGTGGTGACATAGCACGGTCAATGCAGACCGGCAGAGTGACGCCGAAGTCCCCGGATCATTTTCCTGTGCACAAAAAATAGTGCAAACCGAAGATAATAGTAATGATGATAATTAAAAAAAATCGTTGCATAATAAATAATTTATGCAAAGTGAGTAATAAAAGAAATATGGCCTGGCGCCAAAGTCAATGTCGATGCAGGGCGTCGGCGTGATGCGGTAAAGGCGTGGCAAAAGCCTAAATTCACTGGTCGGTCCGAGCTCCGGATGCGGCGTTCGCCGGACTATGTACGGAAACTGACCGAACCACCATGCGACTGTCGTTAATGCGGCCACCATTTGATAGACCTGTGTACATATGATGGACCAACCTGAGTAATAATTCCTTGGGAAAAATGAACCCAAACAAGCAAAAAATACTAGGATTAATAGCACCTGGTTTATTTGTTGTAGCAATCCGAAGGAAGGTGATTCCCAAAATTAGGACTCGATCCGCACACCCATTGCCTGATGGGCGATAAAACAACGGCATGGCAATGCTGGCAAAGGTTGGCTCGCCGAGGCAAAGCCCTCGGTTCAGCTAACGTGACGGAGCTGGTCGGCTAGTGATGCCGAAGTGTCCGGAGTAGGTTGATGAAGAGATGGCGAAGCCCCCGGTCCAGCCGAGATGTCGAAGCCTCGATGTCAGCCGATGAGTCGAAATAGGTCGGTGTGATGGACACCAGCTTGAAGAAGCAATAGTGCGGCCCTGCCGATGCAGGTCGTGACGTGGTCGATGCCGGCTTGATGAAGCGACCATGCGGCGATGCCGGTATGCCTGCTCCGTGTATTCCGTAGGGCGGCGATGTTGGTGATGATTTATCCTTCGCGATGCCGGACTCTTGTTTGGCTTGCCAAAATGATGATCCAAAGAAGTTGAGCTTGGCTCAACAAAGTGACGACGTGTCTAGCGCAGGTCGGCAGCTGTGGAGCAATATTGCCGGACTGGTTTGACACCAGCATGATGTTGAAGATCATGTTCAAAAGATCTTAAAGTTAGTGGGATGTGTTCGGGAACAAAACACAATACCCCATACAAAACTTCCTTCAAAAGGGATGTCCGAAATCCCGTTCATAAAAAAGACGAACTCGGGTCGGATTCGTTTCCGCATAGAAAACAGATCCGAAAAGTGATGCACTAATCGGAATGTTCCCGGAGTTTGGACGGTCGGATCGAGCTGAAATTTTGAGAGGTGGTAGATATAGGAATTCCGGGGCCGATCAACGGTTGGATCTTCAAAAGGACGTCCAAGAAAGAAGCTGGACACCACGCCCTAAACTCATCCAGATTCCCGTCCAGATTTGACAAGGCTCCGGTATACCGTGGATTGCCAGAGATTCCTCCATCGGAACTCGACGAAATTTTCCAGGGTTGTTATAGACTCAATTCCGCACAATTCCACCAAAGCGATCGTTAAAAAGACACTTGAGGAGGCAGTGGCGGCGGACACAAGTTTGTTGTCCAGAAAAACAGCACGGTCGCCCGAGGCCAATGTTGACGTTTAGCCCCCGGGCTCCCTGGATGATTCCTCCATGATCTTGATAGAGATCGGAATTTATGTTTATAAAGGCCCTCATCCAAACATGACGATCGGAGGTAGGGCGCGGTCCTTGGTCAAACCAAGGTGACCAGTCGAGCTGGTGACGAAGATGCCGAAGTCGCAGTTGATCTGCAGGCGAGCCATCAACCTTTTGCCGAACACACAGCGGAACTCTCAATGAAAGCACCAATGTCGGTGTCAAAACCGGCGGATCTTGGGTAGGGGGTCCCGAACTGTGCATCTAAGGCGGATGGTAACAGGAGGCAGGGGACACGATGTTTTACCCAGGTTCAGGCCCTCTTGATGGAGGTAAAACCCTACGTCCTGCTTGATTAATATTGATGATATGGGTATTACAAGAGTAGATCTACCACGAGATCAGAGAGGCTAAACCCTAGAAGCTAGCCTATAGTATGATTGTATGTCGTATCTATCGACTAGCCTGGCCTCGGTTTATATAATGTACCAGAGGCCTAGGATAACAAGAGTCCTAGCCGAATACGCGGGTGGGGAGGAGTCCTTGTCTTGATCACTAAGTCTTGTGGAATCTTCCATGTATGCATCAACTGTCCGAACTGGCACATGAGTATACGGCCATGGGGGTCCTCGGCCCAATCTAATAGATCGGGAGATGACGTGGTGAGTACCCCCTAGTCCAGGACACCGTCAGATCCTATCTCGGATTTCATGGCTTCAAGCCATTTGTTGGAATCCGGGCCTGCCATCGCTTCTTCATAGTTCGAAGGTTCACCGTTGTCCAACAACATGTTTTCTAGGACAGGATTGCCATACCACTCTGGTGCGGAATGTGTCCTTGTGGACCTACGAAGTTCAGTAGTACCTTGATCCAAAGTTTCATGATCATTATCATTAACTTCCTCTCTAATCGGTGTAGGAACCACATAAACATTTTCTTGAGCTGCGCTACTTTCCGGTTCAGAAGGCAGTAGCTCATCAAGTTGTACTTTCCTCCCACTTACTTCTTTTGAGAGAAACTCTTTCTTTAGAAAGGATCCATTCTTGGCAACAAAGATCTTGCCTTCGGATCTGAGGTACAAGGTATACCCAATAGTTTCCTTAGGGTATCCTATGAAGACGCATTTTTCTGATTTGAGTTCAAGCTTTTTAGGTTGAAGTTTCTTGACATAAGCATCGCATCCCCAAACTTTCAGAAATGATAGCTTAGGTTTCTTCCCAAACCATAATTCTTATGGTGTCGTCTCAACGGATTTCGATGGAGCCCTATTTAAAGTGCGGTAGTCTCTAAAGCATAACCCCAAAATGATAGCGGTAAATCGGTAAGAGACATTATAGATTGCACCATGTCTAACAGAGTACGATTACGTCGTTCGGACACACCATTATGCTGAGGTGTTCCAGGCGGCGTGAGTTGTGAAACAATTTCACATTTCTTTAAGTGCGTGCCAAATTCGTGACTCAAATATCCCCCCATGATCTGATCGTAAGAACTTTATTTTCATGTCACATTGATTCTCTACCTCACTCTGAAATTCCTTGAACTTTTCAAAGGTCTCAGACTTGTGTTTCATTAAGTAGACATACCCATATCTACTTAAGTGATCAGTGAGGGTGAGAACATAACGATAGCCACCGCGAGCCTCAACACTCATTGGACCGCACACATCAGTATGTATGATTTCCGATAAGTTGGTTGCTCGCTTCATTGTTCCGGAGAATGGAGTCTTGGTCATTTTGCCCATGAGGCATGGTTCGCACGTGTCAAATGATTCATAATCAAGAGACTCTAAAAGTCCATCTACATGGAGTTTCTTCATGTGTTTGACACCAATGTAACCAAGGCGGCATTGCCACAAGTATGTGGGACTATCATTATCAACCTTACATCTTTTGGCATTCACACTATGAATATGTGTAACATCACGTTCGAGATTCAATAAGAATAAACCATTGACCAGCGGGGCATGACCATAGAACAACCATTATTCTCAGATTTAAATGAGTAGCCATCTCGCATTAAACAAGATCCAAATACAATGTTCATGCTCAAAGCTGGCACTAAATAACAATTATTGAGGTTTAAAACTAATCCCGTAGGTAAATGTAGAGGTAGCGTGCCGACGGTGATCACATCGACCTTGGAACCATTCCCGACGCGTATCGTCATCTCATCCTTCGCCAGTCTCCGCTTATTCTGCAGCTCCTGTTTTGAGTTACAAATATGAGCAACCGCACCGGTATCAAATACCCGGGAGCTACTACGAGTGCTGGTAAGGTACACATTAATAACATGTATATCATATATACCTTTGGTATTGTCGGCCTTCTTATCCGCTAAGTACTAGGGCAGTTCCGCTTCCAGTGACCGTTTTGTAACGCCCCGAGACCGATGCGCCAGCTGTCTTCCAGTTATTCGCTGTTTGTTGTCGTGTCATTCGCTTGAGTGTTGCATCTTGCCATGTCATCATGTGCATTGCCTCATCATGTTTTCAAAACTTGCATCCGTTCGGGTTCCCCCAGTTCCGTCTGTTGTCCGCTCTGAGCCCAACCACACTCGCACGCGCCCGCGGCATGTCCAAAATAGTATTTTATAAGTGGCCGGAAAATGTTCTCAGAATGGGATGAGAGTTGGCGTGCGGTCTTGTTATAGTGTAGGTAGACTGCCTGCCAAGTTTCATCGCAATCGGAGTCCATTTGATGCCCCAACGGATATTTATAGCGGCAATATAGCTGGTCTATCGTTGGACGTTTTCACTCTCCGAAAAATGTTGCCGGGCTTTTCCTCTCTTTCCTCCCTAGACCGTCTACACAATCCACTACTTACCGCCAGGCCCAACCTAACCTCTCTCGTCAGCCCGCGACCCTCCTTGCGCGCGTCCGAAAACTGTCCCAAACCCGACCCGGATAGTCATCACCGTTGGGTCCGGAACATCCCCAAACATCTACAAAACATCACCGTTTCCTGGTTTGGACTTTCTAATCTATAGATTCTCAACCGTCCGATTCTAATCGGATGATCCAACTTCCCTCTTTTCCCGTATATATAGTCTACCCCTAGTCTCTTTTGGACCTAACCCTATTTCCTAGGGATCCTCCCCAGTCGCCGCCACCACACTCCATCCCATCACCCAGATCCATCGCCACCCACCTCCTCTGTTTCTGTGCCTGACCAACCCCGCGCCTCCTCTCGATCCCATGGATGTTGCTTCCCCTGCTCGAGCCCCTTCTCCCGCGCCTCTGCTCCACCTCATCGTCGCATCTCCGTCGCCGAACCACCAAGCCATGAGCCCGAGGAGACCCTGCGCCGTGCTCCTCCCTCGCTGCAGCAGCAGCACAGCCCCGAGCAGCCTTTGCTTCGAGCTCGCGCGTTCGGCCGCAAGCCGCTACCCGAGCTCCTCCTCGTGCGCCCCATCCTCGACCCTGCTACTGGACCCGGACCCGGATGCCCCTACGACCAACCTCACCAGGAGACCACCAAGCCGCTGCTCCCCTTCCTCGCTAGCCTCCCGCGCCGGAGACCTCTGCTTCTGCGTCGCTGCCGTCAAGCTCTATCAGACTGGAGCAGCACCGGACCAGCATGACTGTGGCCTTCCTCTCGATCCTCGCCTCTGTTTTCCTCTTGCTCCCCGGCAACACTCTCTCTTAGATTCTCGCATCTCTCTTGTTTCTCTTCACAGGGACCGACGCCATGGATGCCATGATCTACCCCGTCAGATCTGGCCGAGGACCGCCGGATCTCGCCGCCTCCGCCATGGATCACCATCCCCAGACCTCCTCCGCGCCCCCTTGCCTCAACCGCGCCCCGTCCGTTGCGCCTTCGCCATGTCCCTGCTGCTTCGTCCACGCGAGGGAACGAGTGCTCGACCGCGTGCGTTGACCGCGCATGCGTGGACCAGGAGGCCTCGATCGCCACCGGATCCAGCACCCCTGGCCTGCCTCCTACGCACCGTGGGCAGCACCAACAGGCCCAACTGCGCGCCCCTGCAGGCCTCCCCTCTCCACCAGCTGGGCCAAGGCCCGATGTGAGCAGCCCCTCCAGTTTCCCTCTTCCTGTTGGGCCAGCAAGATTCGGCCCAGTGGATGTTTTTTTGGTTCTACGAATTTGCTATTTAACCAGGGATTTACAGATTTGCAAAAAAACCCTTGCACTTCATGCATATGGGTTGTAATGGGTACTTGGTATGTTGACATTTCCGTAGACTCCCCGGCAACGGCGCCAGAAATCTTCTTGCTACCTCTTGAGCACTGCGTTGGATTTCCTTGAAATGGAAAGGATGATGCAGCAAAGTAGCGTAAGTATTTCCCTTAGTTTTTGAGAACCAAGGTATCAATCCAGTAGGAGGCTACGCGCGAGTCCCTCATACATGCACAAAGCAAATAACTCCTCGCGACCAATGCGATAAGGGGTTGCCAATCCCTTCACAGTCACTTACGAGAGTGAGATCTGGTAGATATGATAAGATGATATTTTTGGTATTTTTATGATAAAGATGCAAAGCAAAGTAAAAAAGCAAAGGAAATAACTAAGTATTGGAAGATTAATATGATGAAGATAGACCCGGGGGCCATAGTTTCACTAGGGGCTTCTCTCAAGAGCATAAGAATTTTACGGTGGGTGAACGAATTACTATTGAGAAATTGACATAATTGAGCATAGTTATCAGAATATCTAGGTATGATCATGTATATAGGCATCACGTCCAAGACAAGTAGACCGACTCCTGCCTGCATCTACTACTATTACTCCACTCATCGACCGCTATCCAGCATGCATCTAGAGTATTAAGTTCATGAAAATAGAGTAACGCCTTAAGCAAGATGACATGATGTAGAGGGATAAATTCATGCAATATGATAAAAAAACATCTTGTTATCCTCGATGGCAACAATACAATACGTGCCTTGCTGCCCCTACAGTCACTAGAAAAGGACACCGCAAGATTGAACCCAAAGCTAAGCACTTCTCCCATTGCAAGAAAGATCAATCTAGTTGCAAAGATAACCAATCATACATAAAATAATTCAGAGAAGATTCAAATATTGTTCATAGATAATCTTGATCATAAACCCACAATTCATAGGTCTCGACAAACACACCGCAAAAAGAAGATTACATCGAATAGATCTCCACAAGAGAGGGGGAGAATATTGTATTGAGATCCATAAAGAGAGAATAAGCCATCTAGCTAATAACTATGGACCCGAAGGTCTGAGGTAAACTACTCACACTTCATCGGAGGGGCTATGGTGTTGATGTAGAAGCCCTCTGTGATGGATGCCCCCTCCGGCAGAGCTCCGGAACAGGCCCCGAGATGGGATCTCGTGGATACAGAAAGTTACGGCGGTGGATTTAGGGTTTTGGCTCCGTCTCTGATTGTTTGGGGTATGTAGGTATATATAGGAGGAAGGAGTACGTCGGTGGAGCAACAGGGGGGCCACGAGGGTGGAGGGCGTGCCTAGGGGGTAGGCGCGCCCCCTATCTCGTGGCCTCCTCCTTTATTTCTTGACGTAGGGTCCAAGTCTCCTGGATCATGTTCGGTGAGAAAATCACGTTCCCGAAGGTTTCATTCCGTTTGGACTCTGTTTGATATTCCTTTTTTTCAAAACCCTAAAATAGGGGAAAAAACATCAATTCTGGGCTGGGCCTCCAGTTAATAGGTTAGTCCCAAAAATAATATAAAAGTGGATAATAAAGCCCAATAATGTCCAAAACAGTAGATAATATAACATGAAGCAATCAAAAATTATAGATACATTGGAGACGTATCAATTGACCATCAACACTTGATGTTCCTTTTTGATCTCCAGCTCCGCTGATTTCAGCATTGAATATACCTCAGGAATGGTTTTCTCCATCCCCTGCATATTGAAATTCATCACAAAGCTCTTGTATCTAGGTGGAAGCGACTGTAGGATTCTGTCAATGACTGCGTCATCCGGGAGATTAACTCCCAGCTGAGACAAGCGGTTGTGCAACCCAGACATTTTGAGTATGTGCTCGCTGACAGAACTATTCTCCTCCATCTTACAACTGTAGAACTTGTCAGAGACTTCATATCTCTCAACTCGGGCATGAGCTTGGAAAACCATTTTCAGCTCTTGGAACATCTCATATGCTCCATGCTGCTCAAAATGCTTTTGGAGCCCCGATTCTAAGATGTAAAACATGCCACACTGAACCAGGGAGTAATCATCACTACACGACTGACAGGCGTTCATAACGTCTTGAGTTGCTGGGAAAACAGGTGCTTCACCTAGCGGTGCTTCAAGGACATATGCTTTCTTGGCAGCTATGAGGATGATCCTCAAGTTACGGACCAAGTCCGTATAGTTGCTACCATTGTCTTTCAGCTTGGTTTTCTCTAAGAACACGTTGAAGTTGAGGGCAACATTAGCATGGGCCATTTGATCTACAAGACATATTGTAAAGATATTTAGACTAAGTTCTTGATAATTAAGTTCATCTAATCAAATTATTTAATGAACTCCCACTCAGATAGATATCCCTCTAGTCATCTAAGTGATACATGATCCGAATCGACTAGGTCGTGACCGATCATCACGTGAGACGGACTAGTCATTAACAGTGAACATCTCAGTGTTGATCGTTTCTACTATACAACTCATGTTCGACCTTTCGGTCTCTCGTGTTCTGAGGCCATGTCTGTACATGCTAGGCTCGTCAAGTCAACCTAAGTGTTTTGCATGTGTAAATCTGGCTTACAGCTGTTGTATTCGAACGTTAGAATCAATCACACCCGATCATCACGTGGTGCTTCGAAACAATAAACCTTCGCAACAGTGCACAGTTAGGGGGAACACTTTCTTGAAATTTTAGCGAGGGATCATCTTATTTATTCTACCATCGTTCTAAGCAAATAAGATGTAAAAACATGACAAACATCACATGCAATCAAAAGTGACATGATTTGGACAATATCATTTTGCTCCTTTTGATCTCCATCTTCGGGGCGCCATGATCATCATCGTCACCCGCATGACACCATGATCTCCATCATCATGGTCTCCGTCATCATGATCTCCGTCATCATGATCTCCATCATCGTGTCTTCATTAAGTTGTCTCGCCAACTGTTACTTCTACTACTAAGGCTAACAGTTAGCAATACAGTCAAGTAATTACATGGCGTTTTCATTGACACGCAGGTCATACAATAAATTAAGACAACTCCTATGGCTCCTGCCGGTTGTCTGCTACCTCTTGAGCACTGTGTTGGTATTCCCTTGAAGAGGAAAGGGTGATGCAGCAGAGTGGCGTAAGTATTTCCCTCAGTTTTGAGAACCAAGGTATCAATCCAGTAGGAGGCTATGCGCGAGTCCCTCGCACCTACACAAAACAAATAAATCCTCGCAACCAACGCGATAAGGGGTTGTCAATCCCTACACGGTCACTTACGAGAGTGAGATCTGATAGATATGATAAGATAATATTTTTGGTATTTTTATGATAAAGATGCAAAGTAAAATAAAAGGCAATGAAAATAACTAAGTGTTGGAAGATTAATATGATGGAAGATAGACCCGGGGGCCATAGGTTTCACTAGTGGCTTCTCTTAAGAGCATAAGTATTTTATGGTGAGTGAACAAATTACTGTTGAGCAATTGACGGAATTGAGCATAGTTATGAGAATATCTAGGTATGATCATGTATATAGGCATCACGTCCGAGACAAGTAGACCGACTCCTGCCTGCATCTACTACTATTACTCCACACATCGACCGCTATCCAGCATGCATCTAGAGTATTAAGTTCATAAGAACAGAGTAACGCTTTAAGCAAGATGAAATGATGTAGAGGGATAAATTCATGCAATATGATAAAAAAAACCTTCTTGTTATCCTCAATGGCAACAATACAATACGTGCCTTGCTGACCCTACTGTCACTGGGAAAGGACACCGCAAGATTGAACCCAAAGCTAAGCACTTCTCCCATTGCAAGAAAGATCAATCTAGTAGGCCAAACCAAACTGATAATTCGAAGAGACTTGCAAAGATAACCAATCATACATAAAAGAATTCAGAGAAGATTCAAATATTGCTCATAGATAAACTTGATCATAAACCCACAATCCATCGGTCTCAACAAACACACCGCAAAAGAACATTACATCGAATAGATCTCCACAAGAGAGGGGGAGAACTCTGTATTGAGATCCAAAAAGAGAGAAGAAGCCATCTAGCTAATAACTATGGACCCGAAGGTCTGAGGTAAACTACTCACACATCATCGAAGAGGCTATGGTGTTGATGTAGAAGCCCTCCGTGATCGATGCCCCCTCCGGCGGAACTCCGGAACAGGCCCCAAGATGGGATCTCGTGGATACAGAAAGTTGCGGCGGTGGAATTAGGGTTTTGGCTCCGTATCTGATCGTTTGAGGGTACGTAGGTATATATAGGAGGAAGAAGTACGTCGGTGGAGCAACAGGGGGCCTACGAGGGTGGAGGG
>NC_041388.1:52488185-52498795 GCF_002162155.2 Triticum dicoccoides
GACGTAGGGTCCAAGTCTCCTGGATCTTGTTCGTTCCAAAAATCACGTTCCCGAAGGTTTCATTCCGTTTGGAGTCCGTTTGATATTCTTTTTCTGCGAAACTCTGAAATAGGAAAAAAAAGAACAATTCTAGGCTGGGCCTCCGGTTAATAGGTTAGTCCCAAAAATAATATAAAAGTGAATAATAATGCCCAATAATGTCCAAAACAGAAGATAATATCGCATGGAGCAATCAAAAATTATAGATACATTGGAGACGTATCAAGCATCCCCAAGCTTAATTCCTGCTCGTCCTCGAGTAGGTAAATGATAAAAACAGAATTTTTGATGCGGAGTGCTACTTGGCATAATTTTGATGTAATTCTTCTTAATTGTGGTATGAATATTCAGATCCGAAAGATTCAAGATAAAAGTTTAATATTGACATAAAAATAATAATACTTCAGGCATACTAACAAAGCAATCATGTCTTCTCAAAATAACATGGCCAAAGAAAGTTATCCCTACAAAATCATATAGTCTGGCTATCCTCCATCTTCACCACACAAAATATTTAAATCATGCACAACCCGATGACAAGCCAAGCAATTGTTTCATACTTTGGGTGTTCTCAAACTTTTTCAATCTTCACGCAATACATGAGCGTGAGCCATGGATATAGCACTATAAGTGGAATAGGATGGAGGTTGTGGAGAATACAGAACGGGAGAAGATAGTCTCACATCAACTAGGTGTATCAACGGGCTATGGAGATGCCCATCAATAGATGTCAATGTGAGTGAGTAGGGATTGCCATGCAACGGATGCACTAGAGCTATAAGTATATGAAAGGTCAACAAAAGAAACTAAGTGGGTGTGCATCCAACTTGCTTGCTCATGAAGACCTAGGGAATTTTGAGGAAACCCATCATTGGAATATACAAGCCAAGTTCTATAATGAAAAATTCCCACTATTATATGAAAGTGATAACATAGGAGACTCTCTATCATGAAGATCATGGTGCTACTTTGAAGCACAAGTGTGGTAAAAGGATAGTAGCATTGTCCCTTCTCTCTTTTTCTCTTATTTTTTATTTTTTTATTTGGGCCTTTTCCTTTTTTTTACGGCCTCTTTTTTTTGTTTTTTTAGTCCGGAGTCTCAGCCCAACTTGTGGGGGAATCATAGTCTCTATCATCCTTTCCTCACTTGGGACAATGCTCTAATAATGATGATCATCACACTTTTATTTACTTACAACTCAACAATTACAACTCAATACATAGAACAGAATATGACTCTATGTGAATGCTTCCGGCGATGTACCGGGATATGTAATGAATTAAGAGTGACATGTATGAAAGAATTATGAACAGTGGCTTTGCCACAAATACGATGTCAACTACATGATCATGCAAAGCAATATGACAATGATGGAGCGTGTCATAGTGAACGGAACGGTGGAAAGTTGCATGGAAATATATCTCGGAATGGCTATGGAAATGCCATGATAGGTAGGTATGGTGGCTATTTTGAGGAAGGTATATGGTGGGTGTATGATACCGGCGAAAAATGCGCGGTATTAGAGAGGCTAGCAATGGTGGAAGGAAGAAAAGTGTGTATAATCCATGGACTCAACATTAGTCATAAAGAACTCATATACTTATTGCAAAAATCTACAAGTTATCAAAGGAAAGTATTACGCGCATGCTCCTAGGAGGATAGATTGGTAGGAAAAGACCATCGCTCGTCCCCGACCGCCACTCATAAGGAAGACAATCAATAAATAAATTATGCTTCGACTTCATCACATAACGGTTCACCATACGTGCATGCTATGGGAATCACAAACTTTAACACAAGTATTTCTCAAATTCACAACTACTCAACTAGCATGACTCTAATATCACTATCTTTATATCTCAAAACAATCATCAAGCATCAAACTTCTCTTAGTATTCAACACACTCATAAGAAAGTTTTTGCTAATCTTGTATACCTAGCATATTAGGATTATTTAAGCAAATTACCATGATATTTAAGACTCTCAAAATAATCTAAGTGAAGCATGAGAGATCAATAGTTTCTATAAAACAAATCCACCACCGTGCTCTAAAAGATATAAGTGAAGTACTAGAGCAAAACTATATAACTCAAAAGATATAAGTGAAGCACATAAAGTATTCTAATAATTTCCAAATCATGTGTGTCTCTCTCAAAAGGTGTGTACAGCAGAGTTGATTGTGGTAAACTAAAAGGCAAAGACTCAAATCATACAAGACGCTCCAAGCAAAACACACATCATGTGGTGAATAAAAATATAGCTCCAAGTACAGTTACCGATGGAAGTAGACGAAAGAGGGGATGCCTTCTGGGGCATCCCCAAGCTTTGGATTTTTGGTGTCTTATATTATCTTGGGGGTGCCATGGGCATCCCCAAGCTTAGGCTCTTGCCACTCCTTGTTCCATAATCCATCAAATCCTTACCCAAAACTTAAAAACTTCACAACACAAAACTTAAAGTAGAAAATCTCGTGAGCTCCATTAGTGAAAGAAAACAAAACACCACTTCAAGGTACTGTAATGAACTCATTATTTATTTATATTGGTGTTAAACCTACTGTGTTCCAACTTATCTATGGTTTATAAACTATTTTACTAGCCATAGATTCATCAAAATAAGCAAACAACACACAAAAAACAGAGTCTGTCAAAAACAGAACAGTCTGTAGTAATCTGTAGCTAGTGCAAGATCTGGAACCCCAAAATTCTAAAATAAATTTCTGGACGTGAGGAATTTATCTATTAATAATCTGCAAAAATAATTAACTAAATAGCACTTTCCAAATAATAATGGAAGCAGTTCTCGTGAGCGCTAAAGTTTCTGTTTTTACAGCAAGATTAACAAGACTTTCCCCAAGTCTTCCCAACGGTTCTACTTGGCACAAAAACTAATTAAACACAAAAAACACAACCAAAACAGAGACTAGATAAATTATTTATTACTAAACAGGAGCAAAAATCAAGGAATAAAAATAAATTGGGTTGCCTCCCAACAAGCGCTATCGTTTAACGCCCTTAGCTAGGAATAAAAAGCAAGGATAGATCTAGGTATTGCCATCTTTGGTAGGCAATTCATAAGTGGCTCTCATAATAGATTTATAAGGTAATTTAATTTTTCTTTCTAGGAAAGTGTTCCATGTCTTTCCTTAACGGAAATTGGAATCTAATTGTGACGCCCCTGATTTGACCGTACACTAATCATACACGCAAACGTGTACGATCAAGATCAGGGACTCACGGGGAGATATCACAACACAACTCTACAAATAAAATAAGTCATACAAGCATCATATTACAAGCCAGGGGCCTCGAGGGCTCGAATACAAGAGCTCGATCATAGACGAGTCAGCGGAATCAACAATATCTGAGTACAGACATAAGTTAAACAAGTTTGCCTTAAGAAGGCTAGCACAAACTGGGATACATATCGAAAGAGGCGCAGGCCTCCTGCCTGGGATCCTCCTAAACTACTCCTGGTCGTCGCCAGCGGCCTGCACGTAGTAGTAGGCACCTCCAGTGTAGTAGGAGTCGTCGTCGACGGTGGCGTCTGGCTCCTGGGCTCCATCGTTTGGTTGCAGCAATCGGGTATAGAAAGGGGGAAAGGGGGAACAAAGCAAACGTGAGTACTCATCCAAAATACTCGCAAGCAAGGAGCTACACTACATATGTATGCATTGGTATCAAATGGAAAGAGAGTATCATATGTGGACTGAACTGCAGAATGCCGGAATAAGAGGGGGATAGCTAGTCCTATCGAAGACTACGCTTCTGGCCACCTTCATCTTGCAGCAGAAGAAGAGAGTAGATGGTAAGTTCAACAAGTAGCATCGCGTAGCATAATCCTAACCGGCGATCCTCCCATCGTCGCCCTGTTAGAGAGCGATCACCGGGTTGTATCGGGCACTTGAAAGGGTGTGTTTTATTAAGTAACCGGTTCTAGTTGTCATAAGGTCAAGGTACAACTCCAAGTCGTCCTGTTACCGAAGATCACGGCTATTCGAATAGATTAACTTCCCTGCAGGGTGCACCACATTTCCCAACACGCTCGATCCCCTTTGTCCGGACACACTTTCCTGGGTCATGCCCGGCCTTGGAAGATCAACACGTCGCAGCCCTACCTAGGCACAACAGAGAGGTCAGCACGCTGGTCTAAATCCTATGGTGCGGGGGTCTGGGCCCATCGCCCTTTGCACACCTGCACGTTGCGAACGCGGCCGGAGAGCAGACCTAGCAACCTCCATTACAAAGGAAGTTGCGTTACGCGGTCCAACCCGGTGCGCGCCGCTCAGTCGTTGACGTCACGAAGGCTTCGGCTGATACCACGACGTCGAGTGCCCATAACTATTCCCGCGTAGTTGGTTAGTGCGTATAGGCCAGTGGCCAGACTCAGATCAAATACCAAGATCTCATTAAGCGTGTTATCTTGAAGTAACCGCAGACGCCGACCAAGGCCAGGCCCACCTCTCTCCTAGGTAGTCTCAACCTGCCATGTCGCTCCGCCACAGTGTAACAGTCGGGGGCCTTCAGGAACTCAGGCCCACCTCTACCGGGATGGAGCCACCTGCCCCTTCAGCCCCCAACATCGGAATCACTCGCGGGTACTCAACGAGCCGACCCGACTTTAGTCACCACCTGTATAGCATGTATATATGTATAAGTATATAGTCGCGATCACCTCCCGAGTGATCACGGCCCGATAGTATAGCATGGCGGACGGACAAAAATGTAGGGCCATCGATGATAAACTAGCATCCTATACTAAGCATTAGGATTGCAGGTAAAGGTAACAACAGTAGTAGCAAGGACAGGCTATGCATTAGAATAGGATTAACGGAAAGCAGTAACATGCTACACTACTCTAATGCAAGCAGTATAGAGAAGAGTAGGCGATATCTGGTGATCAGGGGGGCTTGCCTGGTTGCTCTAGCAAGAAGGAGGGGTCGTCGGTGACGTGGTCGTACTCGTTGGCATCAGCGCCGGGCTCGGGGTCTACCGGAGAAAAAGAGGAGGAAGAAACAGTAAATACGGAGCAAACAAAGCATCACACAAAATATAACAAGGCAATACACGGTGCAAGAGGTAATCTAACACGGGGATAGGTGATACTGGCGAAGGGGGAAAACATCCGGGAAAGTATCCCCGAAGTTTTGTGTTTTCGGACAGATGAACCGGAGGGGAAAAGTTGTGTGTTCGCTATGCTAGGGATGTGTGGCGGACGAACGGACTACGTATTCAGATTCATCTCGTCGTTCTGAGCAACTTTCATGTATAATATTTTTCCATCTGACATACAGATTATTTTCTATTAATTTTCAAAGGTTTAAACAATTTCTAAAATTTCTGGATTTATTTTAATTGTTTTAAACCGAGTTGACCAAGTCAACTTTGACTAGTCAAAAGGGTAGTGTGTGGCCCACATGTCATAGGTTGTACCTAAACAAATAAGTAAAACTAATCTAATTGAAAGGGACCCACATGTCATCTACACATTACGCTATTTAGCCACTAGTCTAATCCTAAAACTAATCTATCTCTAATTAATCAAGCCGGCAGAGGCAAGTTGTGCACGCATGCACGACCATGCCCAAGCGTCAGCCACGCCCAGGCATCAGCAGGAGCCGGCTGCAGCAGCTAGTGGCAGTGGTAAGCGTAGCAATAGTAGCCAAGCAGAGTAGCATAAGCAACGGCGGCAGTAATTAGGAGCAGCAACAGCAGGAACAAGCAGCGAGCAGCAGCATCGCAAGAGCAGCAGCACGCAAGCGCGGGCGGCCGCAGGTGTGCAAGCGTGGACAGGGGCAGCAGCAACAACATGTGCGGCGTGGGCATGGTGGTGTGCACGCACGACGGTGCAGGGGAACGAACATGGCAAAGGCGAGCGCGGGCAAGAGCGGACAGGGGGCGCGCGCGGGCATGGCGGGCAGTGGCTGGCGTGGCCGGCGCGGTGCGGCGCAGGCAGGCGCGGCGAGCACGGGCAAGGGAAGCAGCAGGAGGTGCGCAACGGCGGGCGTCGGCAGGAGCAAGCGGCAGCAGAAGCAACACACACGTGTACGCGGAGGCTCGGGCGAGATCCAACCATGGCGTGCAGCGGCGTAAAAGTAACGGGTCGAAGCCGAGATCGAGGGGAATCAGAAGAGGAGCTCACCACAGAGCTCGTGGACGAGGTTAGAGAGCGCGGGGTGGCCGGAACGCGGCGAATCCGATGACGAACGGCGGCGGCCGTGGCGGAGAAGACGGCGAAGAAGGCGATGATGTGGTGCGTCCCCGCTCGATCCAGAGGACCCAGGCGAAGGAGACGTTGACGGCGAGGCTCTTGGACAAGTTGGCGCGGCACGGGACGACTCCGGAGCACGAGATCGACGACGTGTGTGACGGCGGGGGCTCGGGCATGTGCGGGGCAAGAGCTATGGCGCGAGGGAAGGGGAGGCGTGGCCTAGGGTTTGCAGGGGTCCGCGAGCGACGGTTTTAACCAACAGGGGACGGGGGGATAGCTGGCACGTGTAAGGCGCCATGGGGATGGCCTCCACGCAGCCCCAGCTCCTGTAGCGGGAGGTAGAAGATATGTGGGGAGGGGTTTTTGGGCTGGGCCTCACTGTTGGTTTAAGGCCCAGGGGCACAGTGACGTCTTAGCTCTTTTCTCTTTCCATTTTCTTTTGCTACTTCTTTTATTCTTTTCTATTTTGTTTTTCTCTACTGTTTTCTATTTATTTTATCTAACAGATGAACTTTGTTAAATGTTCCACTTAGCAAATAAATACTAGAGAATATTATAAGGCAGCAGACAAAGTTATAATTTATTTTGAAAAGGTTAGATATTTATTTAAATTGACATGGTCAATTCAATTGTTGCTAACCCTGTTTTAAAATAGGTTAGAGGCACTTTATTAATTGAAGATATGTTGGATAATTCATGACAAATAGTTAGAGAATATTTTCAACTCAGTCTATATTTTTAATTTACTATTTCAGAATTTAGCAATTTGACTCGCATTTGAATTTGAATCTAATTTTGATTTTTGGAAAAGTGGCAATTAGCATAGTGATGCTGATGACATGGCCACCATTAACGGGAGATTACTGTAGCTTGATTATCCGGGCGTCACACTAATATTTCCTTCATATCAATAATTGCACCAATCATTCTAAGGAAAGATCTACCAAGAATAATAGGACATGAAGGATTGCAATCTATATCAAGAACGATAAAAATCTGCGGGCACATAGTTCCTACTTGCAACAATAAGAACATCATTAATCCTTCGCATAGGTTTCTTAATAGTGGAATCCATAAGGTGCAAGTTTAAAGAGCAATCATCAAAATCACGGAAACCTAGCAAATCGCACAAAGTTTTTGAAATCGTGGAAACACTAGCACCCAAATCACACAAAGCATATCATTCATGATCTTTAATTTTAATTTTAATAGTTGGTTCCCACTCATCATAAAGTTTTCTAGGGATAGAAACTTCCAACTCAAGTTTTTTTTCATAAGATTGCATCAAAGCATCAACGATATGTTTCGTAAAATTTTTATTTTGACTATAAGCACGGGGACAATTTAGCACGGATTGCAACAAGGAAATACAATCTATCAAAGAGCAGCTATCATAATTAAATTCCTTGAAATTCAAAATAGTAGGTTCATTAACATCTAGAGTTTCGATCTCTTCAATCCCACTTTTATCAAATTTAGCATCAAGATCTAAAAACTCCGAATTTTTGGAACGCCTTCTAGGTAAAGGTGGATAATATTCAGTCCCATCATTATCAAGATTCATATTGCAAAACAAAGATTTAATAGGGGACACATCAATAACTTTTAGATCTTCATCTTTATTATCATGGAAACTAGAAGAACACGCTTTTATAAAGCAATCTTTCTTAGCACGCATCCTAGCGGTTCTTTCTTTGCACTCGTCAATGGAAATTCTCATGGCTTTGAGAGACTCATTGATATCATGCTTAGGAGGAATAGATCTAAGTTTCAAAGAATCAACATGAAGAGAAATTGTATCAACGTTCCCAGCCAACTCATCAATCTTAAGCAAATTTCTCTTCAATCAAAGCATTGAAATTCTTTTACGAAGTAATAAATTCTTTATTATTAGATTCAAAACCAGAGGGCATCTTATTATAATTTCCATAAGAACTGTTGTAGGAATTACCATGATTATTAGAGGAATTGCTAGGATAAGGCCTAGGATTAAAGTTTCCTCTATACGCGTTGTTACTAAAATTATTCCTACCAACAAAATTGACATCCATAGATTCATTATTATTCTCAATCAAAGTAGACAAAGGCATATCATTAGGATCAGAAGAAACACTTTTATTAGCAAATAATTTCATAAGTTCATCCATCTTTTCACTCAAAACATTAATTTCTTCTATCGCATGCACTTTCTTATTAGTAGATCTTTTAGTGTGCCATTGAGAATAATTAACCATAATATTATCTAGGAGTTTAGTAGATTCTCCTAAAGTGATTTCCATAAAAGTGCCTCCCGCGGCCGAATCTAAAAGATTTCTAGAAGCAAAATTCAATCCAACATAAATTTTTTGTATAATCATCCACAAATTTAAACCATGTGTTGGGCAATTACGTATCATTAATTTCATCCTCTCCCAAGCTTGTGCAACATGTTCATGATCAAGTTGCTTAAAATTCATCATATCGTTTCTAAGAGAGATGATCTTAGCGGGAGAAAAATACTTAGAGATAAAAGCATCTTTACACTTATTCCAAGAATCAATACTATTTTTAGGCAAAGACAAAAACCAAGGCTTTAGCACGATCTCTAAGCCAAAAAGGAAATAGCTTCAATTTAACAATATCATTGTCCACATCTTTCTTCTTTTGCATATCACACAAATCAATGAAGCTATTTATATGGGTAGCGGCATCTTCACTAGGAAGGCCGGAAAACGGATCGTCATGACAAGATTCAGCAAGGCAGCATTAATTTCACAAGATTCAACATCGGTAAGAGGAGCAATTGGAGTGCTAATAAAATCATTGTTGTTGGTATTGGTAAAGTCACACAATTTAGTGTTATCTTGAGCCATCGTGACAAGCAAGCAATCCAACACACAAGCAAATGAGGAACAGGCAAAAAAGAGGCAAACAGAGAAAGAGAGGGAGGATAGAGAGAGAGAGGGGACGAACAAAACAGCAAGGGTGAAGTGGGGGAGAGGAAAATGAGAGGCAAATGGCAAATAATGTAATGCTGGAGATAAGGGTTGTGATGGGTACTTGGTATGTTGACTTTTGCGTAGACCTCCCCGGCAACGGCGCCAGAAATCCTTCTTGCTACCTCTTGAGCACTGCATTGGTTTTCCCTTGAAGAGGAAAGGGTGATGCAGCAGAGTAGCGTAAGTATTTTCCTCAGTTTTTGAGAACCAAGGTATCAATCCAGTAGGAGGCTATGCGCGAGTCCCTCGCACCTACACAAAACAAATAAATCCTCGCAACCAACGCGATAAGGGGTTGTCAATCCCTACACGGTCACTTACAAGAGTGAGATCTGATAGATATGATAAGATAATATTTTTGGTATTTTTATGATAAAGATGCAAAGTAAATTAAAGGCAATGAAAATAACTAAGTGTTGGAAGATTAATATGATGGAAGATAGACCCCGGGGCCATAGGTTTCACTAGTGGCTTCTCTCAAGAACATAAGTATTTTATGGTGGGTGAACAAATTACTGTTGAGAAATTGACAGAATTGAGCATAGTTATGAGAATATCTAGGTATGATCATGTATATAGGCATCACGTCCGAGACAAGTAGAACGACTCATGCCTGCATCTCCTACTATTACTCCACACATCGAACGCTATCCAACATGCATCTAGAGTATTAAGTTCATAAGAACAGAGTAACGCTTTAAGCAAGATGACATGATGTAGAGGGATAAATTCATGCAATCTGATAAAAACCCCATCTTGTTATCCTCGATGGCAACAATACAATACGTGCCTTGCTGCCCCTACTGTCACTGGGAAAGGACACCGCAAGATTGAACCCAAAGCTAAGCACTTCTCCCATTGCAAGAAAGATCAATCTAGTAGGCCAAACCAAACTGATAATTCAAATAGACTTGCAAAGATAACCAATCATACATAAAAGAATTCAGAGAAGATTCAAATATTGTTCATAGATAAACTTGATCATAAACCCACAATTCATCGGTCTCAACAAACACACCGCAAAAGAAGATTACATCGAATAGATCTCCACAAGAGAGGGGGAGAACTTTGTATTGAGATCAAAAAAGAGAAGAAGCCATCTAGCTAATTACTATGGACCCGAAGGTCTGAGGTAAACTACTCACACATCATCGGAGAGGCTATGGTGTTGATGTAGAAGCCCTCCGTGACCGATGCCCCCTCCGACGGAGCTCCGGAACAGGCCCCAAGACGGGATCTCGTGGATATAGAAAGTTACGGCAGTGGAATTAGGATTTTGACTCCGTATCTGATCGTTTGGGGGTACGTAGGTATATATAGGAGGAAGAAGTATATCGGTGGAGCAACAGGGGTCCCACGAGGGTGGAGGGCACGCCTGGGG
>NC_041388.1:52498978-52525331 GCF_002162155.2 Triticum dicoccoides
GTAGGCGTGCCCCCTACCTCGTGGCTTCCCTGTTGGTTGCTTGACGTAGGGTCCAAGTCCCCTGGATCTTGTTCGTTCCAAAAATCACGTTCCCGAAGGTTTCATTCTGTTTGGACTCCGTTTGATATTCTTTTTCTGCGAAACTCTGAAATAGCAAAAAACAACAATTCTGGGCTGGGCCTCCGGTTAATAGGTTAGTCCCAAAAATAATATAAAACTGGATAATAAAGCCCAGTAATGTCCAAAACCAAAAAAAAATATAGCATGGAGCAATCAAAAATTATAGATACATTGGAGGCCTATCATTGTTATACTCATCGACATGCAAGTCGTGATTCCTATTACAAGAACATGATCAATCTCATGCATCACATATATCATTCATCACATCCTTTTGGCCATATGACATCACACGGCATATGCTGCAAGAACAAGTTAGACGTCCTCTAATTGTTGTTGCAAGTTTTTTACATGGCTGCTATAGGTTTCTAGCAAGAACGTTTCTTACCTACGCCAAAACCACAATGTGATATGCCAATTTCTATTTACCCTTCATAAGGACCCTTTTCATCAAATCCGATCCGACTAAAGTGGGAGAGACAGACACCCGCTAGCCACCTTATGCAACTAGTGCATGTCAGTCGGTGGAACCAGTCTCATGTAAGCGTATGTGTAAGGTCGATCCGGGACGCTTCATCCCACGATGCCGCCGAATCAATATAAGACTAGTAACGGCAAGTAAATTGACAAAATTGACGCCCACAACAACTTGTGTTCTACTCGTGCATAGAAACTACGCATAGACCTAGCTCATGATGCCACTGTTGGGGATCGTTGCAGAAATTAAAAAATTTCTACGCATCACCAAGATCAATCTATGGAGAGACTAGCAACGAGAGAGAGGCGAGTGTATCTTCGTACCCTTGAAGATCGCGAGACGAAAGCGTTACAAGAACGCGGATGAAGGAGTCGTACTCGCAGTGATTCAGATCGCGGTTGATTCCGATCTAAGCGCCGAACAACGGCGCCTCCGTGTTCAACACATGTGCAGCACGGGGACATCTCCTCCTTCTTGATCTTTCAAGGGGGAAGGAGAAGTTGGGGAAGAACTCCGGTAGCACGACAACATGGTGGTGGAGCTTGTAGTTCTCCGGCAGGGCTTCGCCAAGCCCAACGGAGGAGGAGGAGGGGTGTAGGAGAGGGGGAGGGCTGTGCCTTGGATGATGTGCTGCTGCCCTCCCTCCTCCCCTCTATTTATAGGGTGAAGGGGGAAGGGGGCCAACCCCTCTAGATGAGATCTAGAGGGAGGCAGCGGCCAAGGGGAGGGGACTTGCCCCCCAAGCCAAGGGGGGCGCCCCCTTTAGGGTTTCCCCTCAACCCTAGGAGCATGGGCCCAAGGGGGATGTCGCCCAGCCTACTTGGGGGCTGGTTCCATTCCACATACAGCCCATAGGGCCCTCCAGGGTAGGTGGACCCCCAGAACCCCTTCGGTGGTCCCGGTACAATACTGGCAAACCCCCGAATACTTCCGGTGACCGTATGATGACTTCCCATATATAAATCTTCACCTCCGGACCATTCCGAAACTCCTCGTGACGTCTGGGATCTCATCCGGGACTCCGAACAACATTCGGTAACCACATACTATTTCCCATAACAACTCTAGCTTCACCGAACCTTAAGTGTGTAGACCCTACAGGTTCGGGAACCATGTAGACATGACCGAGATATCTCTCGGACCAATAACCAATAGCCGGATCTGGATACCCATGTTGGCTCCCACATGTGCCATGATGATATCATTGGATGAACCATGATGTCGAGGATTCAATCATTCCCGTATACAATTCCCTTTGTCCATCGGCATGTTACTTGCCCGAGATTCGATCATCGGTATCCCAATACCTTGTTCAATCTTGTTATCGGCAAGTCTCTTTACTCTTTACGTAATGCATGATCCTGTGACTAACTCCTTAGTAAGTCTGAGCTCATTATGATGATGCATTACCGAGTGGGCCTAGAGATACCTCTCCGTCATACGGAGTGACAAATCCCAGTCTCGATTCCTGCCAACCCAACAGACACTTTCGGAGATACTCGTAGTGCACCTTTATAGCCACCCAGTTACGTTGTGACGTTTGGCACACCCAAAGCATTCCTACAGTATCCGGGAGTTGCACAATCTCATGGTCTAAGGAAAAGATACTTGACATTAGAAAAGCTTTAGCAGATGAACTATACGACCTTGTGCTATGCTTAGGAATGGGTCTTGTCCATCACATCATTCTCCTAATGATGTAATCCCGTTATCAATGACATCCAATGTCCATGGTCAGGAAACCACTACCATCTATTGATCAACGAGCTAGTCAACTAGAGGCTTACTAGGGACATATTACGATCTATGTATTCACACATGTATTACAGTTTCCGGTTAATACAATTATAGCATGAACAATAGACAATTATCATGAACAAGGAAATATAATAATAACCACTTTATTATTGCCTCTAGGGCATATTTCCAACACATCAATGCCACTAGGACCATGCATCATGAACTCAGCGACAAGGGCATATCCCAAAGGATCCTGTACAGGATCAGGGATCTCAGCCGAGATATAAGAATTTATAAGAGCCGGTGTTACAACCCTATCGTCCTCCTACTTTTTCCAAACAAGGATGTGCGCGTGCGGCAACCCCCTCTTCTAAAACTCAATAGTGTGCAGGACTGAAAACAGGAGGAAAAGGCGACAAAAATATAAGGAAGCCATAGAAGAAGGAAAAGGAAATGGAAAGAGGCCTGCAAGGGGCAGTACCAGCAACAACAGGACCAAAGGCATTTCCTTTCTTAATCCGATGAAGATACTGAGCAAGTTTCATGTGGTACACCCTAACAACAATGTCAACCCTATCCATCGCTATTTGGCCAGGTTCAACAAAATCAAGGATTTCTTCCCACTTTGGGTTACACGTGAACGTTGTGAAGACATCCGGCGACCCATGAACCCGCGAGACAACAACAACATCTTGGAAATTTTCATACATGTATCGGCGACCACCAGTGTAAGCCGACGGCATAATATTCTTCTTCCCAACCTTTGAGCCACCAACCATACCCTAGCCTACCGCGTCGACAACGCCCTGAAGATTTTCAACCCGCATCTCATCGTTACATTTAAGAATAAAACTAAGCCGACATTCATCAATGCAAGCCCAGAAATCAACAGCAGCCTGTGTCGACAACAGGCCACAACATAGGTAAGGATTATGCTGGTCTTGTTTATAATGTGAACAGAAGCAATAGAAGTCTTGCATGGTCATTTTAACTCTCTTGCTCGTGTCATTAACATCAGTACCAATATAGCGCACACCGAGCTGAAAGCCACGTTCACCATATGGGAACAGTAGAGGGTATTGCAAATACATGTAGGTAGTATCTAAAGACGAAGTACGATGAAGCCAATCTGCTTTACTGCGTATAATCAGGTCTCTACACATCGCTTCCAATGTGAAATCACCATAAACTAAAGCCGCCAATTCATCTGTTGTAGGCAAATTAAATTGAGTGCCATCATTTTCACCAGGAGCTATAAGCCTTATTGAAATCACCTCATGTTTATTATTTTTCAGTATGTCGCTAGCCATACGGAATTTCTTCACCAAAGAATTGTTTGCATCAAGCATCTGCATAAGACCCTTAACAATCTCCTTGTCTAACCCAGTGCTGGTTTTGTTGTGGTGGTTTAGGGCATGAATTCTGTTGTTAACCTCATTTTCTCTTTCATGTATGTATAACTCTGCATATTTGGGGGAATCACCCACATTCGGAAGTAGTGAGCCTATACGATGACAAACCTGACCATTAATTTTTTTAAAAAAATTGGACCTCCACCATCATTCACAGACTGGTCAATTTTTGCCCCCATGGATGTAAAAGCAAACAGGCAATTGTACTGGCGTATTTTCTTAATAAACCTTAGGCTATGGGGTGGGCCTTTATAATCAAGAAGGGATGGTAAGAACGGAGGCGGTTTTTTAAAGGGCTCAACAAAGACCTTCCCAACCTTACAACAGTTGTTGTAAACCACTTTTCTTTTTGTAATAGCAGACTGTGATTTCACCCTCTCACGCCACCAAAAGCTAGCCTTGCAGCGGCTGCATCGGTAATCTGGACCTCCATAGTATCATATTTTTGGATAAAAAGCTGTATAGGAGAGTAATATGCAATAAGTGAAAGATCGTGGATGTCGCCTAGAGGGGGTGAATAGGCGTTTTTAAAATAATTATGGTTTAGGCTTGAACAAATGCGGAATAAATCTAGCGGTTAATTTGTCAATCACAAAACCTACAACAACTAGTCTCACCTATGTGCACCAACAACTTATGCTAAGGAAGATAAAGAACTGTGTGATAGCAAGATATATGAGAAGAAACAATATGGCTATCAGAAAGTAAAGTGCATAAGTAAAGGGCTTGGGTAAGAGATAACCGAGGCACACGGAGATGATGATGTATCCCGAAGTTCACACCCTTGCAGATGCTAATCTTCGTTTGGAGCGGTGTGGAGGCACAATGCTCCCCAAGAAGCCACTAGGGCCACCGTAATCTCCTCACGCCCTCGCACAATGCATGATGTCGTGATTCCACTAAGGGACCCTTGAGGGCAGTCACCAAACCCGTACAAATGGCAACCCTTGGGGACGGTCACGAAACCCGTACACTTTGGCAACCCTTGGGGGCGGTCACCAGAACCTGTCATATTGCTCGGGGCAATCTCCACAACCTAATTGGAGACCCCGACGCTTGCCTGGATCTTTACACCATAATGATTGAGATCTGAACACCACCAACCGTCTAGGGCGTCCAAGAACCCAAGAGGAACAAGCTCAAGGGTACCAAGCATCCAAGTGTAATAAGCTTCTCAACTTGTAACTTCCACGTATCACCGAGGAGAACTCAAACCGATGCACCAAATGCAATGGCAAGGGCACACGGAGTGCCCAAGTCCTTCTCTCCCAAGTCCCATCAAAGCAACTAATGCTAGGGAGGAAAATGAGAGGAAGAACAAGAAGGAGAACACCAAGAACTCCAAGATCTAGATCCAAGGGGTTCCCCTCACATAGAGGAGAAAGTGATTGGTGGAAATGTGGATCTAGATCTCCTCTCTCTTTTCTCTCATAAACTAGCAAGAATCCATGGAGGGATTGAGAGTTAGCAAGCTCGAAGAAGGTCAACAATGGGGGGAGAACACGAGCTCAAGAGATAAAGTTCATTGGGGAAGAAGACCCCCTTTTATAGGAGGGGGAAAATCCAATCGTTATCCTCACAGCCCGCACCGAGCGGTACTACCGCTAGGGCGGCTATAGCCAAATGAAACACTACTGCAACTGGTCAACATGGCGGTACTACTGCCGGAGTGGTACTACGGCAAGGGTAGTATTCAAAGCCACACAAGTGCAATACACGATAGTATACACAGTGAGGAAGCGGTACTACCGCTAGGGATAGCGGTACTACCACGTGTCCACGGGTGTAAAAAATTATCCGCTGGAGCTAGCTTTGAGTAGAAAGTCGGCATGGTACTACCGCTCGCAGGGAGCGGTACTACCGCGTAGGGCGCAGATGTAAACAATTACTTCCGCGCCAACTTCCATGCGTGACATCGTTCTGGGCTAGAGGCAGCGGTACTACTGCTAAGGGAGTCCTGGATTAGGGGGTGTTCGGATAGCCGAACTATACCTTCAGCCGGACTCCTGGACTATGAAGATACAAGATTGAAGACTCCGTCCCGTGTCCAGAAGGGACTTTCCTTGGCGTGGAAGGCAAGCTTGGCGATACGGATGTTCAGATCTCCTACCATTGTAACCGACTCTATGTAACCCTAACCCGCTCTGGTGTCTATATAAATCGGAGGGTTTTAGTCCGTAGGACAACATACACATCAACAAGCATACCATAGGCTAGCTTCTAGGGTTTAGCCTCTCTGATCTCGTGGTAGATCTACTCTTGTACTACCCATATCATCAATATTAATCAAGCAAGACATAGGGTTTTACCTCCATCTAGAGGGCCTGAACCTGGGTAAAACTTCGTGTCCCTTGCCTCCTGTTACCATCCGGCCTAGACACACAGTTCGGGACCCCCTACCCGAGATCCGCCGGTTTTGACACCGACATTGGTGCTTTCATTGAGAGTTCCTCTGTGCCGTCGCCGTCAGGCCCGATGGCTCCTACGATCATCAATGGCGATGCAGTCCAGGGTGAGTCCTTCCTCCCCGGACAGATCTTCGTCTTTGGCGGCTTTGCACTGCGGGCCAATTCGCTTGGCCATCTGGAGCAGATCGAAAGCTACGCCCCTGGTCGTAGGTCAGATTTGGAAGTTTAAGCTACATGGCTGACATCCACGGGGACTTGATCTTCGACGGATTCGAGCCACTGCCGAGCGCGCCGCACTGTCACGACGAGCATGATCTAGCTCTGCCGCTGAACAATGCCCGGGAGGCCGCACCCGCATCGGCTCCGGCCCTTAGTTCGGAGCCAACCGCGCCGATTGAGGATGTGCGGTTGGACGCCACCTCGGGGGCTGTGATCCCAACGGCGGTTGAGCCGAACACCAGCCCCGTACTCTGCAAGACTCGTGACTCCATGGAGCCGGATTCTTCTCCGAACTCCGAGCCCTCCGCACCCCTGCCGATCGAATCCGATTGGGCGCCGAGCATGAAGTTCACAGCCGCGGACGTCTTTCAGCACTCGCCTTTCGGCGATATCCTGAAGTCACTGAAGTCTCTCTCTTTATCAGGAGATCCCTGGCCGGACTACGGTCAGCAAGGTTGGGGTACGGACGATGAACAAATTCAAAACCCACCCACCACCCACTTTGTAGCCACTGTCGACGACTTAACCGACATGCTCGACTACGACTCCGAAGACATCGACGGTATGGACGCCGATGAAGGAGATCAGTGGAAGAAGCCATTCAAAAGGAATCCTAGGGGCCCGTCCAGCTTGGACCGAATACTCGACCGCTTGTGCCAAATACATGGCACCCCCGAAAAGCCGGCCAATCACACCAACAGGGATTGTTGGGTGTTCAAGCAGGCAGGCAAGCTAAGCGCCGACAATGAAGACAAGGGGCTGCATAGCGATGACGACGAGGAGCCCCGGCCGCCGAACAACAATGGACAGAAGGGTTTTCCCCCACAAGTGCAGACGGTGAACATGATATACGCCACCCACGTCCCCAAAAGGGAGCGGAAGCGCGCGTTAAGGGACGTATACGCGGTAGAGCCAGTCGCCCCAAAGTTGAACCCATGGTCCTCCTGCCCGATCACCTTTGATCGAAGAGACCATCCCACTAGCATCCGTCATGGCGGATTTTCCACATTGGTTCTAGACCCAATTATTGACGGATTTCATCTCACTAGAGTCCTCATGGACGGCGGCAGCAGCCTGAACCTGCTTTACCAGGATACAGTGCGAAAAATGGGCATCGATCCCTCGAGGATTAAGCCCACCAAAACAACCTTTAAAGGTGTAATACCAGGTGTAGAGGCCAACTGTATAGGCTCAGTCACACTTGAAGTGGTCTTCGGATCCCCGGATAATTTCTGAAGCGAGGAATTGATCTTCGACATAGTCCCATTCCGCAGTGGCTATCATGCACTGCTCGGACGAACCGCATTCGCCAAATTCAATGTGGTACCGCACTATGCAAACCTTAAGCTCAAGATGCCAGGCCCTCGTGGAGTAATTACGGTCAATGGAAACACCGAACGCTCCCTCCGAACGGAGGAGCACACGGCGGCCCTTGCAGCAGAAGTACAAAGCAGCCTCTTCAGGCAGTTCTCCAGTCCGGCCATTAAACGTCCGGACACCGTCAAGCGCGCCCGGAGTAACCTACAACAAGACCGCCTGGCACGTTCCGAGTAGGCGTAGCAATGCAGCCCCAACCCCAACCCTCGCAAAAAGGCGACGCCAGTACTTCGCGTACATAACTACGCTCTAGAAATACCATGGGCATAGGGGGAGGGGCACCATCACGACACGCCCAAAACACAGCTTAAACCGCACCAGGGGCTGCCGATTCTTTACCTTTCTCTTACTTCCAGGACTCTACTCTTCGGAAGGCTTGTTCGGCAGTTCAATTGCCGCACAAACGATGCAAGAACCAGGGAAGCAGACAAGCCATGCTGCATTACGGAAATCCGAGGTGGTCTCTATCACGAGCAGTATACCTGTTTCACATACTATTCCGCAGCTTGCCCCTGGAGCAGACATGTTAAATAAGACATGTTAAATAGTCCAACTTTTCGTTTATCGCATTACTTGTATTGCTCTGCTTTGATCGCAGCTATTTTTAATAAACAATGCATAGCTTTTGTCTATTTTTTGCATTATCTTTTTATTAATAAATGTTCCTCAACGACATGTTGCACCCGTACAACTTGGTACGGCTAAAATACGCTAGGGGCTTTTAGCACCCCTCAATATGGTGTGAGAAGTCCGAACACTCTCACAAGTGCGGCACCCCATACTTATAGCACTATATGCATCGACTCCGAATCATGTCTTGGGTCAATAGTTGGGTTTGCCCGACTCCTATGTTTTGGTGCCTTACGTTCCGCTATATCGGCTAAGGTAGCACTAGGAGAACCACTGCGATTGTGCCCCAGTTGAGCTGGGCCGAGCACCTCAGTGGAGAAAGCTAAAACTGACTGTCATGATGAAGCGAGAGTTGGTCGCTGTTCGAGAGGTTTTTTCGAGTCCCTAAAGACTTATGCCGCTTAGGGCGAGGAGTCGGCTCTGTCCGGCCAAGGCGTGGATAACGCCCCGAACTCGGTCTTTCGAATACTAGGGGCTTCACCGAAATTTAAAATTATAAAATTCTATGGCTAAGTGAGAGTGTTCACGCATTATAGTCTGATTGCCTCGTTCGTTGGGCTGAGCGCCTCCCTCGAAGGACCCAAATATGGGAAAAAGAGCGCCCAGGTTTATCCCCGAACGCCCTAGCACTAGCGGCAAGGGGGCAGAAGCCGACAAGTCGCCATCTCTCAGTATTGATAAACAGCCGCATAGAAGGTAATATTTTAAATTCAAGTAGCATTGCTCAGCGCATATGAACAAGTTTTCAGCGCACAGGACAAACACGAGCGAGTTTTACTCAAAAATTACATCCCTAGTACATTCATCCGCCACAAGGCGGGCACCCTTCAGAACATCCTTATAGTAATTTTTGGGCTTGCGATGCTCTTTCCCCGCTGGTGGCCCGTCCTTCACAAGCTTCTCCGCATCCAGCCTGCCCCAGTGCACCTTAGCACGGGCAAAGGCCCTACGGGCACCTTCAATACAGACGGAGTGCTTGATGACTTTGAGCCTTGGACAGGCCTCCACCAGCCGCCGCACCAGCCCGAAATAGCTCCCAGGCAGAGCCTCTCCAGGCCACAGCCGAACTAGGAGGCCCTTCATGGCCTGTTCGGCCGCCTTGTGGAGCTCGACCAGTTGCTTCAGCTGGTCGCTCAGGGGCACAGGGTGTCCGGCCTCAGCATACTGAGACCAGAACACCTTCTCCGTCGAGCTTCCCTCCTCGGCTCGATAGAATGCGGCGGCATCGGATACACTCTGGGGAAGATCTGCGAATGCCCCTGGAGAGCTCCGGATTCGGGTAAGTATCAAGTAACTCACGTTTATGTGTTTACTTTGCATAAAGAATGCCTTACCCGCCGCTATCTTCTTCACCTCATCCAACTCCTGGAGGGTCTTTTGGGATTCGGCCTTGGCAGATTTGGCATTTTCAATAGCCACCGCAAGCTCGGACGCATGCAACTTCGAGTCACGCTCCAAACTCTCATGTTTTTCCATGAGAGCCTGGAGCTCTTGCCGCACCTTGCCTACCTCGGACTCATACTTCTCCCGCTCGGTGCGCTCCAAGGCCGAATTCTTCTCAGCCTCGTCCAACGCTTGCTTAAGGGTCGCCACCTCAGACGTGGCCCCTACAATAGCCACGATAATTCTGTCATTTTTTGCAATTGCACCTTTTTAATATATTTTTAAAAAGGTATTTCTCACCTTCATTGTCCTCGAGCTACTTCTTGGCACGCTCGAGCTCTTGCTTGGACCTTTCGAGGTCCTGCTTTAGCGTGTCCACTTCCGCAGTCAGTGCGGCGGACGCAAGCAGGGTAGCCTGCACATGCATATTGACTCATTTTTGTTAGACTCCTGCGAATTCTATTTGATCCTCTATTCAGCTTTTCTTCCCGAACGCCAAACAGAGCATCAGGGGCTACTGTCTATGGGGTACTATTATTTACACTTTCTTTACTTACCTCGAAGCCTGTCAAAAGGCTAGTACAAGCTTCAGTCAGTCCGTTTTTTGCGGACTGAACCTTCTGGACCACCGTACTCATAATAGCGCGCTGCTCCACGTCGATGGAGGCGCCTTGGAGCGCCTCCAGCATATTGTCCGGGGTCTCCGGTTGGACGGAGGCCGCCGGCACGGTGGACTTGCTCCTCTTGGAAGGAGGTCCCCTGCCGGACTCCAGAACCTTTGAAGGTTCCGGAGTGGTGTCCAGCCTAGAGCTGGACTTGGAGCCCTGGGGGGTTTCATCCCCCTTACTCCTGGAGTCCGGGAGGTCGCCTTGCAGCGCCTCCGGGACCACCTCCTCCCTGCTTGGAACCTGTTGGGACAACACCTCGGTGTCGTCCGTAGGGCGGGGGGAGGAAGCCGTCGGAAGCGAGTTCACATCCGACGTGTCCAGTGAGCCGCTCGACGACGCGTCGAGCCGGTATTTGGGTGGGCTGCATAAGCATATTCGACATAAGGGAAAGTTGTGCAATAAACGAATACTATGAATTACTCCGGTATCCAGATACTTATGATTTTGCCAGGGGCTTGGCCCTAGGCTGCCACTCCTCTTCGCCGTCGTCGGCGTCGTTGGAGTAGTCCGGAGGAAGGGTTTCCCCTTCTTGGACCCTCCGGCCTCCTCAGAGAGGGCGGCCTTCCTTTTCTTCTCTCCTCCCGCTGGAGGGGGAGAGGTCTCTTCTTCTTCCTCCTCATCTTCACGAGAGGAAGGTGCTTCGGGACCGTCGGATGACGAATCCGACACCTCCTGGCGCCGGGCACTCTTTCGAGTCCCCGTGGCCCTTTTCGTGGCCTTCTTCTCCGGCACCACATAGGGCGCCGGAACCAGCAGCTTCGCCAAGCGAGCGTCCGCTGGGCCTTCGGGCAAGGGAGCCGGACAGTTGATCTGTCTGGACGTCACCTCCCAATCCTATCAAAGATAAGGGAACTTAGATCCCGCATAGAGTCAGACTATGAGAAACTGATACCCTGTAAAAGGAAAAAACAGCTTACCGCGAGCGCGTGACGCTGCACGCTGAATCCGCGATCCTCGGTAGCAGATGCGGGAGCCTCGGCGCCCTTGAAAAGCATCCTCCAGGCATCTTCATACATCGTGTCGAAGAGCCTGTTTAGAGTTTGATGCTACGTCGGGTTGAACTACCACAGATTGAAGGCCCGTCGTTGACACGGGAGGATCAGGCGGATGAGCATAACCTGGACTACGTTGACAAGCTTGAGCTTCTTGTCCATCAGGGTTTGGATGCATGTTTGGAGTCTGGCCAGCTCTCCTTTTTTACCCCAAGACAGGCCTGTCTCCTGCTAGGAGGTGAGCCGCATAGGGGGCCGGATCGAAACTCAGGGGGTGCAACCCATTCGGCGTCGCGCGGCTCGGTGACGTAAAACCACCATGATTGCCACCCCTTCACCACAAAGGAGCCCTCGAGCCATAAGACATTGGCCATCTTGCCAACCATGGCACCGCCGCACTCCGCCTGGCTGCCGCGCACCACCTTTGGCTTGATGTTGAAAGTCTTAAGCCATTGGCCGAAATGGGGGCGGATGCGGAGGAACGCCTCGCACACGACGATGAACGCCAAGATGTTGAGGACGAAGTTCGGGGCCAGATCGTGGAAATCCAGGCAGTAGTAGAACATGAGCCCCCGGACAAATGGATGCAGAGGGAAGCCCAGTCCGCGGAGGAAATGGGGGAGGAATACCACCCTCTCATGGGGCCTAGGAGTGGGGATGAGCTGCCTCTTTTTGGGAAGCCGGTGCGCAATGTCGCTAGCCAGATATCCGGCCTTCCTCAGCTTTTTGATGTGTCCCTCCGTGACGGAGGAGACCATCCACTTGCCTCCCGCTCCAGACATGACTGGAGAAGGTTGAGGTAGTAGTGCGGACTTGGGCGCTGGAGCTCGAGTGGGCAAGAAGGGATAGGCAAAGGAGGAAGAAGGTGTGGGTGAAAAGGTGGATCCTTATCCCCTTATATGGGTGGACGCGACTACATGTCCCCACCAGCCTGGTAAAACTCGCTTATCTCCAAGCGCCGTAATCAAAGGCGCGGTTAGGTTACCCACGCCCGTATTGATGAGAATCTTGGAATAAGGGGGCATGATCTCTACTTTGACAAGACGTGCCAAGGAAGCCGCCTCGCATGACGCGCTGAGGTGGGATAATTAAACAACTCGGATAAAGGCTTGGCCGTGGTGTGTCGCACCATGGAATACGTCAGCAGATTAGATTTGTGTAAATATTATTCTCTCTATGGCAATATGTGGAAAACTTATCTTGCAGAACCAGACACTATCTCTGTGTTTAAAATCTTCTATGAAGTACTTGGAGGAGGAACCCGCCTTGCAATGCCGAAGACAATTTGCGCGCCAGACTCGTCGTCATTGAAGCCTGGTTCCGGGGCTACTGAGGGAGTCCTGGATTAGGGGGTGTTCGGATAGCCAAACTATACCTTCAGTCGGACTCCTGGACTATGAAGATACAAGATTGAAGACTCCGTCCCGTGTCCGGAAGGGACTTTCCTTGGCGTGGAAGGCAAGCTTGGCGATACGGATGTTCAGATCTCCTACCATTGTAACGGACTCTATGTAACCCTAACCCGCTCCAGTGTCTATATAAACCGGAGGGTTTTAGTCCGTAGGACAACATACACATCAACAATCATACCATAGGCTAGCTTCTAGGGTTTAGCCTCTCTGATTTCATGGTAGATCTACTCTTGTACTACCCATATAATCAATATTAATCAAGCAGGACGTAGGGTTTTACCTCCATCGAGAGGGCCCGAACCTGGGTAAAACTTCGTGTCCCTTGCCTCCTGTTACCATCCGGCCTAGACGCACAGTTCGGGACCCCCTACCCGAGATCCGCCGGTTTTGACACCGACAACTGCTAACCAGGAGCGGTACTACCGCTGGACCCTGCGGTACTACTGCTCCCTTGAGCAGTACTACTGCACGCCACAGAGACTTTAGCACTTGGCTGCCTTCATATCGTAGCTAAAGACAACAGAAGGATACAATAAAATCAGAACTGCCATAACTTCTGCAAATGAGCTCCGAATTGAGCAAACTCAAGCTTGTTGGATACAAGACGACGAGTAGCATCAAAATAACGACATAACCTTCAACATCGAAAACATCATAGAAGATGGATGACAAACATCATAGAAGATGGTAATAGTAAGAAGAGGCAGGGGGGGTATGCCTAACAAATGGAGGAGTGAAACCTCCAACAGAGAAGAACCGACATAACCTTCAACGTCGAAAACATCATAGAAGATGCCCGTGAGCTCCGTTTTCGATGAACTCGAGCTTGTCATCAAGATGACCAAAAGCTCTAAGACTCACAAAAAGAACCAAACAAGAACCAAGAAAGATGATGCAAGGATGCAATGGTTTGAGCTCTCTACGAATGATACGATCAAGCTACTCATCGAGAGCCCCCCTTAATAGTACGACAATCTATCCTATAACCCGCTCTCCCAACAACCACTATGAGACCGGTAAAATAGAAAACCTATCAAGGGCAAACCTTTGCCTAGCACATGGTCCACTTGATCTAGATGATGACGATCTTGACTTCCTCAAGTTGGTCCATCTTTTTGATTGCATTGGCTCGATGAAGACTAGTTGATTGCTCCATCATACTCCACTATGGGTGAGCCACTCTTCTGCACATCTTCACAAGTTCATTGTCACCACAATGAACGGCAAGCTTCAAGCATTTGATCGAGGAGGAAGTCAACGGACACCGAGAGGCTGGCCGGAAGAGAAATGCAATTGGGACAGGAGGAGGCCAACTAGGGAGGTCGTCAGGAAGATTTTGAAATTTGGAGAGGACGAGCGTTGTTGATTTGTTTGATTTAGAAAAGAAAGGAATTAAATAGGGAGCGGCTCATCTAGTTGAGACATAACTATGTCTCTTTTAGTTGATGTCATCCGCTGTCATTGCAGCCCGTTTGAGTCCCTCGGATACTTGTTTGGTCCACTAGGGTTTGGGTTGTCTCCTGGTTTGGCCCATCAGTTTTTAGTTTATTGTTTACCAGTTTTGGATATCTGTTGTACATGCACAGAGCAGCCCAAATATGTGCAGCCCTCCCTCGATCGCCTTCCTCAAGTTGCTTCTAGCCTGGTTGAGAGGTCCTAAACGACGCTTTCAGTGCCGGTTTAGGCCACCAGCGCTCGAAGGAGACGCTAAGGCCTTGTACAATGGGAGGTGCTTAAAGAGATGCTTAGAAAAATAAACCGGGTTTTTCTGAAGCATCGGTGTCTATTTTTACAGGAAAGGCGCTTAGTTAAACGTCTATCCTGTAGAAATAAGCACCGGTGCTTAAGAAAAATTTGATTTATTTCTCTTTTTTTTTAAGACACATTTGATTTATTTCTCTAAGCACCTCCCCTAAGCACCTTCCATTGTACAAGGCCTAAGCGGGCCAGCCTAGCATTCTTCGTTCGATGGAACGTGACGCTGGAATGATAAACTAATCGATCGAACATACCCTTTTTCAAGGCAGTCGTTCACTCGCTCACGTCAACTATCTCAAAAACAAAACGCTCATCGAATGTAACTATTTTCAAAGCAGCTGGCCGTCTCGCAGATGATCGTTGACTTTTGAAAGAAGTTCATAAAAGTTCAAAAAACATAGATGTGAAAAGAGTTCATAATTTTCTGGTAGTCGCAAATGTGAAAATGTTTTTTTGAAAAAGTTCATCGATTTCAAAAAAAGTTCATCAATTTTGAGGAACAGTTCAAAATTTTGAAAAAGTTCATCAATTTAAAAAATAGTTCACCAATTTTGGAAAAAGTCCTTCGATTTTGAAAAAAGTTCATCGCTCTTGAGAAAAATTTCATCGAATTTAAAAAAAATCAATTTTTTAAAATGTTCATCAATTTTGAAAAAAAGATCACTAATTTTGAAAGAGTTCATCGATTTTGGAAAATCTCCTGCACTTTGAAAACTAAATTTAAATAAAAAATTTCTTTTAAACCATGAAATAGGAATTAGGATTTGGCAAATAGAAGAAAGAAGAAAAGATGGAAATGCACGTAAGTGATGGGAACAGACATGAAATTTTTGCAGGATAACGGAAAGAAAAAGAAGCTAAATGGTCCGGTCCAGCTTTGAGGGAGGTGTGCGCCCGTTTGCGGATAACAAAGTAACGCGCGCTGAAGAAGCTTTGAATAGGAATGCTAGCCTGGTTTTGTTTCTTTGTTCGTATGATTTGTGCTTAGATAGGATTATTTTTTGCCAGTAGCAGCGTCGTCACGAGCAACGTCCGGCCTAAGTTTGTTCTTTGTACAATTTTTCTAATGTGCGGTTAGTTTCTTTTCAGTATCTATGTTTCATTTCCTTTTTCATTTATATTTCCTATTCATGTTCTTTTATTTAATTTTCATGTTCCTTAGAAATAAAATATGAAAGAAAATGTTTTAATTTGTTGTAGTCTTTCACAAAAAGTGTTCATGCATATCTAAAAATATCATATCATGTAGTAGAAAAATATTGTGTATCTGGAAAATGTACTACCCTGTGTTTCTAAATATAAGTCATTTTAGAGATTTCAATATAGATTACATACAGATGTATATAGACGGGTTCTAGCGTATAGATTCACTCATTTTGCTATATATCTAGTCTGCAGTGCAATGCCTAAATGGACTTATATTTAGGAACGGAGGAAGTATAATGTTGTGAAAAACATTCATTATGTATAAAAAGATGTTTAAAATGTATTTCAAAAATGTTCAAGATGTATTTGCAAAAAAATATTCAACTTGTATTCGGGAAAAACATTTCAATGTAAAAACAATTCAACGCGTGTTTAAAAGACTTCACTACGTATTTAAAAAAATCGCCATGCGCAGTCGCGTTGTGGCCCCTCTAATTACGTAATATGTGTGTCGTGTGCAATTGCATGTCATGGGTGGACATGCAATTTCCCTCATACGTGGATCATCTTAGAATCTTCTTTCTCATGACACGCGAGAAAAGGACAAAAAAGTTGCAACCTCATCCTAGTTGCAGCCTTGTTGTTCCCTTGCAATTGCATGACATATGTGTCATGTGTAGTAACTTTGTGCCAGTGCAGTTGAAGTTGAGTTATAGCGCTAGTAGTTGCATGTCTATTGATGAACGTGCAACTGGACTGAACACGCCCTTCATGATCCTTAGTTGCAGCTTTCTGTCCATGTACTTTTTTTTCGAAACGGAGGCAAAAGTTTTGCCTCATCGATTAATTAAGAAGAAGAGAATTGCCCAGTTAATTTATGGAAAACCGGGCGAAAACCAATACAAACTAAGCACGAACAAACTACTCCCACGACATGAAACCCCACAACCACACAGGCGGCCTGCCAAACTCTCCAAATACACAATATCCAGAAACCTCTTCACTGCTACTACGCCGAGTGACTCCCCACAAGAACACCTCCACACAAGAAATCAAGCACCTCCCAACCCACAACGACAACCCAAACAAAGAGGACAAGCCGAGAGACCGAAGATCATCCATCAAGCAGCGATAGACACCTTGCTTTTGGCATCATTTTTGGCTTTGCCCAACTTTTTTTGTTTGCCCCTTATTGGTGTCCCCGTCAGGAGGCAAGCAATCGACCTGCCCAAACCAGGTCTAGCAACCTCCACACTGGCTAGCAAATCACAAAGTTCCTTCGCGAAAAGAGCATTTGGATTTGGAGTAGGTGCCAACACAAGTGGCTCAATGGTCATGCCACTCACATGCATCACCTGCCCGATGGTTGCAGACGAGGGAAGGGCAGCAACATCTAAAACTCCGTGCTCCAAGACGCTGAGAGGTAGGTTGTCTGACCCCTGACAAGGATCCACAGGTGGTGGTGAGGGCACTATGTCCACCTCCAAAGCCTGACAAAGCTCCACAGGGGGTGGTGAGGACACAGGGTCCACCTTCGAAGCCTGGAGAGAGTCCAACTTGAGCTGCTCCATCGACACAGGCGAAACATGTTCCCCACACAACACCTGCAACTCGGGCATGATCTGCAGCACCGGAGACACAACCTCAGCGGATGCCTAACCCACGGAGTTCGGCAACACAAGAGGCGTCGAACTAGACCCAACACGGGGCGAGAAGCTACCAAAGAGCTCCGCACCCGCCTCATCCATGAAGCCAACAGAAGACTCAACCACGGGAGCCTGTGCAAGAGGGAGCCTTTGCAGAGCAGCCTCCGCACGCTCCAGAAAGCTCCCAATACGCCCAGCCTTGCAGGGAGTCAGCGACCTCGCGAAGCGGCTTAATTGCCTCCTCCATCTGTGAGGAAGTCATGCCATGAAGGTCAGATCCTAGTAGCTTTGTGTGCACCCCAAGAGCAAGCTGGAGCGTCACATCTATCGGGACAGAAGCCGAAGCAACCGACGAGTAAGGCGAGGAATCACGCCGAAGAGTCTTCATGTTGGACGGGGCCTCGTGTATCTCTGATGCCGATGAAGGCGCAACAATCATAGCCCAAGAATGAGCCAGCGGTCGAGTAGAACTTGCAGAAGGCTGCGGATGCACCAGCTTGCAGCCATCCCGTGCACGGTGTCCCGAGCGAAAGCATCTGTTGCACCGAATTGGATCCCTGCACTCCGCTGCTCGATGACCTTCTCCGAAGCAACGGAAACATCTGTTCTAGAGCCACGCGGGCGGCCGGGGACGCTGTTGAGGCATGAAAGCCGAAGGTGACCGAGGTGCCTGCCGCGCACGGCGGGACTGGACAAGCTTCCAGCCTGCAGTGTCCTCCACGAGCCCCACGCATGCCGCATCCGGCCTGACGAGGAAGTCTGCGTCTGCGTCTGCATCAGAAACCATGGGGCTGGAGCTCAACAGGGCATCAGGCGGCCGGCAGCCGTCCAGGCAGGGCAGCGCTGTCGGTGACCCGTCAAAGGTCTCCGGCACCTCCACGACAACGTCTTCAGAACACAAATGTGGCTCCGGCGGCGGGGACACAGGCCCCCGACCCAGATCAGGCCGGGGCGGTTGGGAGCTTGGTGACGAGCAGAGGAGGCCGGAGGGCGCCGCCGGCCGGCCGGAGGAGGCGCCGACAACGAGGACGGGGACAGTTGGCAGAGGAGGCAGACTGGCCGGCCCCGAGGGCGTGCACGGGAGCTTGCGCGAGGCGGCGAAGCATCCTTGAACGGTTGGATCGGCCTTGCGGGCGGCGAGGGAGGCCGCAGCGAGCTTGATGGCCGGAGTCGGAGAGGACGCCGAAGACGGCACGGCCGCCGTGAGCATTGGGCCGTCACGAGCGCCGGAGTAGACAGCCACGCAGCCGTCGCGGGGGGCGGACCTTCGAGGGGCAGAAGAGAGAGGGCGCCGTGGTGGTTCCGGATCTGGTCCCGGCGGCAGCAGAGGGCGCCGGAGGAAGGAGATCGGGCGGCGCCGCCGGGGACGCTCACCCGATGCGGGAGCCCATGAGCGGCAGCCTGCTTTGTTTTCTTACCTACAATTGAGTTACAATGCATTCGGTTGTATGTCTATCTAGTGATAAACATGCAACTGTCCCAACAACACCCTCCTAACCCGAGTGGCAAGGGACATCAAGCCAAGCAACGTGATGCTGGACGCCTCCCTCGCCGCCAAGCTCGGCGCCTTTGGGCTCGCCAGGCTCGTCGACCACGGCCGTGGCTCGCACACGACGACGGTCGTCGCCGGTACCATGGGGTACATTGACCCGAGTGCATGGTCACTGGCCAGGCCAGCGTGGCGTCTTACGTGTACAGTTTCGGCCTCCTCCTCCTCGAGATCGCCTGCGGACGAACGCCCGTCGTCCTCCTCCAGGAGAAGTCCGCGGTGCACATCTCGCAGCAGGTCTGGGAGCTGTACAGCGAAGGAGCCGTCCTCGACGCTGCGGACAGGCGCCTAGAGGGGGAGTTCGACCAGCGGGAGATGGAGGCGGTGTTGGTCGTCGGGCTCTGGTGCGTGCACCCTGACCGGACCGTCAGGCCGTCAGCCAGGCAAGCCGTCAACGCGCTGCGGTTCGAGGCGCCACTGCCGAGCCTCCCCGCGAGCATGCCTGCCGCCAGATACGGTTTCTCCGGTTCAGGTTCCGCGTCTCTGGTCGTGACAGCCAGCAGCGCCAGCACCATGTACACAAATGGCGGATCCAGCAATGCCAGCACCATGTCTTTTTAGGCATATGGATTGGGAATCTTCACTGACGGGTGCAAATTCCTGGAACCTTAATAGTAATCCAACTTTTATGTAATCTGATTTTTTTTTCCGCATAGAAGACCACAAGTCATTCCTTGGTGAAACTTTACAAGTGAGTACACAATGGAGCATGTTCGTTAAAAAATATTTCAGAATTGTTTATTCATAGTTCTAAATAGTCCGACTCGCCCAACTGGGCTCGCTGGTTCGCCTTCGAACACGAGGAGGCGAGACGACGCGACGTTCGCAAAGTCGACCGCACCGTGCCACCGCCCCCGCTCGTCGTCCGCGAGGAGGACCAGGCGGCGGAGGCCGCCTACCAGGATGCCCTTGCGGCGGTCTACGGGAGAGCGAGGAGGACGAGCGGCGCAGGGTGGCGGTGGCCGAGGAAAGGGAGGCGGCGTACGAGGAGGCCATGACGCAGGCCATGGCCCTCTCCGCGGCGGGCGACTGCGTACTGCCGCCGGTGACCCCGCCGTCCCCTGTGAAAGCCGAGCCAGAGCCAGAGCCGGAGCCGTCCCCAATCGAGTGCTACTTCTGGATGGGAGTAGTGCGCGGGTGGGTCAGCGCGCCACCAGTCTAGGTTGGGGCGATGCCGGCGCAGGAGGCAGTGTACCTCGAACATTGGCGCCAGCGACGGCTGGCCAAGGAGCGCCGCCACGACAAGTACCTCGAGATGCTCGAGCGCGAGGCCGAGGACGAGCAGCGCGAGGCCGAGGAGGAGGCGCGTCAGGCCGCGGCGGCACAGCCCGCACCCGACATGAACGACCTCTGGAACACGACGTTCCCATGGGCTGGCCCTGCACCGACGCTCATCGACCTCATAGACCCCGAGGAGGAGGACGACGACTCCTAGGCAGCGCGCCGCCTCATAGTTTAGTTTGTTTTTAATTTTCTTAAATGCAAATGTGGCGTGTGGACTCTCGCTGGCCTTCGTGGCCGGCTTTAATGTTTACTTAATATTTATTTTATTTTAAACATGTATGCATTTTTTTCTCGTGCCATTAAAATAGGCCGGACCAGCATTGGACGCATGCGACGAACCAAACGCAGAAGCGAACGTTCATATCCGCCTGACCGATTCAAATGGATAAAAAAGGATAAAATCGCCGTCCGTTTAGGTCGACCCGTTAAATCACTCTAAGTACCCTTTTCTCGAGAGCATGCTAATAGTGTACCATATTTTTATTGGTAGGAGTAAAATGATTACAAGAGACCTACGATAGATGCGTACATCAATCGTAGGCACACCTACACCAACCAACACGAGCGGAATCTATACCAACACCGGCAAGTTTCTCCTCTCTGCTCTCATCAAGCATTTGTAGGGTGAGACAAAGTGGACCTTTGAACTGCTCAACTATATGAAACAGTCTTGCGTTTCTTTGCATCCAAAGCGACCATGTGCTCCCAGTTACTATGGAATTAAATCCACGCTTATCCTGTCCTCGAAAACCTTGTATGGTCTTAGCCACCAATCGTTAAAGTATCTGTCGTAGCAGGATAGAGGACATGAAGCTGCAAGGTGTCGGAAGAAGTCTGTCGCACTTCTCGTGCGTAGACGCATTGCACCAGAATATGATCGAGGTGGTCCTCGTCCTCCAGAAAAGTATAGCACACAGAGGGTGTTAGGATGATCTTCATCGTGTAGGCCCAACGGTCCACCGGGTCTTTAGATTCGCGCCCTGATCGAGGGCGCTCAACCCACTATAAGTGACGGGCCCTGTCACCTGCATTATATATAAAAAGGTGGGGACCACATGTCACAACACGAGGTTCGTCGTGATGTCATACATCCCACCTACATCCCCTACCGATCTAGGGTTAGTGCAGTGCTGACGGAAAGCACCGCTACCACCTCACCATCTCACTGCAATCACTGCCACCACAACATCACCATGGCTGCTGGTTCGAGCTCGTCGAGCAAAGGAAAAGGTAATACCTATCACCACTACCGGAATCCCCATACCCACTGGATCAACAGATCCTATCAATGGTATCAGTCCAGGTTGGCGTTTTGGATTTTCGGTAGCAACGGAAATTTGCCCCTCGCCAAAGAACCCTAGAACAGGGAAGAGTAAAGAAAACAAAAGTACACTGGAGAAGGCCTTGGGCCGCTAGCAAAGAGCGCCGCCGTCATGGCCACGCCTGTTCCTCTCGACCCCGTCGCGCATCGGCAAGCCAAGGCGACAGGGACGAATGCGACGTCCCGAGACCGACGCGCCAGGTGTCTTCCAGTTATTCGCTGTTTTTGCCTTGCCTTTCGCTTGCGTTTTGCATCTTGCCATGTCATCATTCGCATTGCATCATCATGTTTTTAAAACTTGCATCCGCCCCGGCCTTCATGTTACTTCCGCTGTCCGTTCTGAGCCCAGACACACTCGGACGCGCCCGCAGCATGTCCGAAATATTATTTTATAAGTGGCCAGTAAATATTCTCGGAATGGGATGAGAGTTGGCGTGCGGTCTTGTTATAGTGTAGGTAGGCCGCCTGCCAAGTTTCATCGCATTCGGAGCTCGTTTGATAGCCCAACCGTCAACTTATAGCAGCAGTATAGTCGGTCAAAACGTCGGACGTTTTGGGTCTCCGAAAACCCATGCCGGGTCATTTTCTCTTCTCTCGTCTCAGTACAAGCCCTCCTTCACAGCCCACCTGCAGCCCACCTAAACCTCTCTGACCGGAACCGTTCGATTGCGACCGGAGGGTCCAGAAACGGCCTCAAACCCCCCAAACCCTAACCCCTTCCTTATTTAAACACCCTCCACATGCCATTTTGGCCTTCTTCCACATCCCACCTCAAATTCCGTGCCCGCCCGCTCCCCCACCACCACTTGTCGCCGCCAAATCCACCACCGCCGCCACCTGAGACCACCAGCGCCATCTCCCCTGACCTATTGCGCGCCTCCACGTCTCCCCAGCCGCCCGCTCCAGCCAACCCCAGCGCGCCACGCGTTCCTCCCCTGCACCCACTTCGCCGCGGCCCGCCCCGGGCCGATCTGGGCCCGAGGCGCTCGCACAGCACCGCTGTCTCACCCGGGATCGGGAGGAGCCCGATCCCGCAGTTGCCTTCGCCCGAGCGCCTCCTCTTGCCGGACTTGCGCCGCCGGCGACCACGAGGTTGTCGTCTCCACCGGACCCCAGGTCCCACCGCTCTCTCTCTCTTCCTTCCTCTTTCCTTCCTCTCCCTCAGGGCCTCCTTCTCCTCTGGTCCAGCACCGCCTCCCAAGGGAATCCGCCATGGACGAGCTCCACTTCGCTGGTTTTCCGCATCCTCGAGCACCGCCAGCCACCTCCTTCACCGGATCTAGGATCCCCCTCGCCGAATCCGTCCAATCCCGTCGGTCCCTTGTCTCCTCGTCGTCATGCGCCTTGCATGGCGCCGCCGTCGTTGACCCTGTCTCCTGCGTCGTCTGTTTTTTTTAGACAAGCGTCGTCTGTTGCGTGCGAGGACGACGAGCAGGAGCTGTGGCCCAGATCCGCAAGGCCCATTCGGCCCACCCAGCGGCCTGCCTCCTCCTCCACCGTACCGAGCCGGCCCAAGTGCTGTGGTGAGCAGCCCAGCTTGATCCAGCCTTTGGACCTCGTGGTGTTTTTTTCCTATCTAGTAGATTTCTCTTTTATCCACAGGAACGTCAGTTTTTCAGAAAACCCCTTGAACTTCATGCATGTCATAAATCACCAACCATGCATCATTTGTAAATAACTTGTATATGTAAAATGACTAGAATTTCATCTAGTTTCATAATATCCAACTTTCATCTATGTTTAAAATGTTTAAACTGCTGTTTTCATTTATTTGCTTAATTGCCATGCTAAAATGTTTTCTTTCATACCTAAATAACCGTAGCTCCAAACTTAACAAACTTTATATGTAAATGGAGTAGAAAAATGCATAGATTATCATGGTGGCATCACTTTGCATGTTTAATAACTCTAAAATATGGTTTAGGGAAGAACAATATCAAATCTAATGTATGCTCATGAGGATTTTTCCGGACTTGTTGCTTGTTGTTCCGGCCTCATTTAAACTTTTCTAGATATGCAGTTTTCTTTTGCTCCACCCCTTGCCATGTTTAGGAACATTTAATATTGATGGGTACCTAAACGAGAGAGAACTAAATAAGTCACGTGGTGTTTCGTCGATGTGCAACTCATTGCATATTGAGCTCCACTTAATTTGTAGGATTGTTTGTGCATTTTGTCATGCCATGCCTCATTAACCGGACATGCATCATACTTGATTGTGCATCCTGCCATGTTATGTGATGGTTGTTTACTATGTTGTTTGCTTCTTTCCGGGTTGCTTCTCTCATTAGTTTTGGTTCCGTTCCGGAGTTGTGAGGATTCGTTCGACTATGTCCGTTTGTCTTCTTCATGGACTCGTTCTTCTTCCTTGCGGGATTTCAGGCAAGATGATCGTACCCTTAAAATCACTTATATCTTTGCTTGCTAGTTGTTCGCTCTATTGCTATGCTGCGCTACCTACCACTTGCTATATCATGCCTCCCATGTTGCCATGTCAAGCCTCTAACCCACCTTTCGTAGCAAACAGTTGTTTGGCTATGTTACCGCTTTTGCTCAGCCCCTCTTATAGCGTTGCTAGTTGCAGGTGAAGATGAAGTTTGTTCCGTGTTGGAACATGGATATGTTAGGATATCACAATATCTCTTATTTTAATTAATGCATCTATATACTTGGTAAAGGGTGGAAGGCTCGGCCTTATGCCTGGTGTTTTGTTCCACTCTTGTTGCCCTAGTTTTCGTCATACCGGTGTTATATTCCTTGATTTTGCGTTCCTTACATGGTTGGGTGTCATGGGGACCCCTTGATAGTTCGGTTTGAATAAAACTCCTCCAGCAAGGCCCAACCTTGGTTTTACCATTTGCCTCACCACCACCTATACTTTTCCCTTGGGAGTCACGCTCCCGAAGGTCATCTTTATTTTAACCCCCCCGGGGCCAGTGCTTGTCTAAGTGTTGGTCCGAACCTGTCAGCCGCTGGTGGCCACCAGGGGAAACTCTGGGCTGGCCTACCGGAAGTTTGGACAATCCGGTGTGCCCTGAGAACGAGATATGTGCCGCTCCTATCGAGATGTCGGCATATCGGGCGGCTTTGCTGGTCTTGTTTTACCATTGTCAAAATGTCTTGTAACCGGGATTCCTGGGAGAAGGAATATCCTTTGTTGACCGTGAGAGCTTGTGATGGGCTAAGTTGGGACACCCCTGCAGGGTTTGAACTTTTGAAAGTCGTGCCCACAGTTATGGGCAGATGGGAATTTATTAATATCCAGCTGTAGAGAACTCGACACTTAACTTAATTAAAATGAATCAATCATGTGGGTAGCCGTGATGGTCTCTTTCCGGCGGAGTCCGGGAAGTGAACACGGTTCTTGTGTGAACACAGTTCTTGTGTTATGCTTGAACGTAAGTAGTTTCAGGATCACTTCTTGATCACTTCTAGTTCACGACCGTGCATTGCTTCTCTTTTCGCTCTTATTTGCGTATGTTAGCCACCATATGTGCTTAGTGCTTGCTGCAGCTCCACCTCATTACCCCTTTCCTACCCATAAGCTTAAATAGTTTCGATCTCGCGGGTGTGAGATTGTTGAGTCCTCGTGACTCACAGATACTTCCAAACAGTTGCAGGTGCCGATGATAGCAGTGCAGATGACGCAACCGAGCTCAAGTGGGAGCTCGATGAAGATCTTGTTCGTTGTGTTGTTTCGTTTCCTTTTGATCAGTAGTGGAGCCCAGTTGGAACGATCGAGGATCTAGCATTTGGGGTTGTCTTCTTTTATTTTGGTTCCGTAGTCGGACCTTGATTGTATTCTGAATGTTGTATGTATAACTTGTATTGTGTGTGTGGCGATTGTAAGCCAATCTCTTTATCCCTTTCTTATTCAGTACATGGGATTGTGTGAAGATTACCCCTCTTGCGACCACTACTAGAAAAAGGGCTGCTAGTGGCGCACCTATTTTCGCTACTAATTGCGCACTACTGGTGCGCCACTAGCATCACGCCATTAGAATTTTTTTCTAATGGCGCACCTGTGGTGCGCCATTAGAATCTGGTATTCTAATGGCGCACCGCTGGTGCGCCATTAGTATGGCCCACGGTATACTAATGGCGCACCACATAGAAGTGCGCCATTAGTAACAATTTTTTTTCAATTTTTTTTTCAGTTTTTTTTATTTTTTTTCAAATTTTTTCAAATTTTTTCATTGTTTTCTTAATCTCAGGTCATTATGTCTTAATCTCGGGTCAATATGCTTAATCTCAGGTCAAATCGCACTCCGTGGTCAAACTTCCCGAAAGGTCACCCATCCTCACACTACTCCAGCTCAAGCACACTTAACTTCAGAGTTCTATCACTTCACAGACACTTGTTGATATATCTAGCATATCAATCCTATTATACCTTGTTGATGTCTAGGATTTTGTTCATGTTCATGACTATGATGAAATTTTGAAAAATATTTCAAACTTCCCGGTCATATTACGTATCATTTTTTGAAAAAAAAAATTCAAAACCTTTTTTTTGAATTTTTTTGCCTATAGATCTTGAAAGCCCCGTAACTTTTTTGTGTTAGGTTTTTGGGGATTTTGAAAATGTTTAACGGGGTTCCCCCGGTTAAATTCGGATATAACTTTTCGAGTAGATGATTTTTCATATATAAAACTTTTTAATCCGAGTTCGTATGCAAAAGTTATGCCCATTTTACAAATTTCCAGAGAGATTTTGCAAATAAAGTCGAAATTATATTTGTATATTTCCCAACAATTAGACCACATATCACATGGCAAACTTATTTTCTTTTATTTTTTGACATTTTTA
>NC_041388.1:52525772-52565615 GCF_002162155.2 Triticum dicoccoides
GTGGGTGTGGTGCGCCATTACTATGTCAACTAGTAATGGCGCACCACACCCACGGTGCGCCATTAGTAACAATTTTTTTTTCAAAACTTCTAATGGTGCACCGCACACCAGGTGCGCCATTAGTAATATATTACTAATGGCGTACCTGTATGTGGTGCGCCATTGCTATATTCTAATGGCGCACCACACACGTGGTGCGCCATTAGTGTCCATTTCATCTATAGCCGTTTTCCTAGTAGTGGACAAACCTACCATGCGGCTATGCCTCTAAGTCGTGCCCCGACACGTGAGAGATATAGCCACATTGTGGGTGTTACAAGTTGGTAATCAGAGCCTTCCCTGACTTAGGAGCCCCCTGCTTGATCGAATCACTGACGTTGTTGAGTCTAGAACAAAATGTTTTGAGTCTTAGGATTATATATACCGGAGAGTAGGATTCTTTTTACTTCTCAGTCCCTTCGTCGCTTTGGTGAGGCCTCATAACATAGAGTTTTGACTCTTCTCTTGTCAAATTTCACGAATTTTTTTTAGGATCGCGCGGGTATCTTGGAATCGTTCCGATGGTTTTGTGACGAGAACATTGTTCTTGGTGCCTCCTAACATTTAGGGGTTGTGGCAGTGTCCCGGGGAGTTGAGCTCCCAGGTGTTGTCGTCACAATTTTATCATTGCAGTTCTGGAATACCTAAGTTTCACCGACATCGAAAATCTCTTTTATGCAGTTGTTGGTGAGATAACCTCGACGCCACCCAGTACTGGAGCGAGAGTTTGGGAGTATTGCCATAACTCGTATAACGGATGCTTTTCGAAGGTTGAGGTACATGATTTCCGAAGATTTCTTGGTTATGTGCTGAAGGATGGATACAGCTGGATGTAGGAATTGTTAGTTTGGGTGAGATATTATACTTCCCCTATATCCCCAACACCTGATTGCATAACCAGAAAGTTTTGGGAGTTTATAAGTGGGAATTCAAGTAGCTCGTAGGATATCCTTCCTACAGACACATGATACAATATGGGATCTATCATATGTTTGGTTTCTAGCTTATTCTGCAAGCCAAATCCTTTGTTTTGTTTTTCAGTTGTGGTACTCGAGTTGCTTCGAAGTCAAATGTTGATTCCATACCTTTACTAAGCGGTGTTCTCATATTCCTATGTGAATACTAATCCTTCTTGATCATCGAGGTTGTCATGTCAATTCTTTTCAACCGGTGTGTTTCTCTTCAAGTGGATCCGATCATTTCAACATCCGCAAGATCAACTCAAAGTCTTCTCAACGTTATTTGTTCAATCTGTCCCAAGTTGCTTTTATTTTTCCCGCCCTCCCAACCCTTGTTTCTTCAAGAACTCAGATTTCTTAATCAAGTATTTATTTTATGGATGTGAAGTCTCTCCATTCTTTTCCGTCAATGTTCTTATCCGGTGATTCTCAGGAAGATAATAACGGAGCTTCAAGTTAATCATTCTTCGTTCTTTTCCTTCTTCGGTGGATTCAATTCAAGCTTTGTCGATCCTATCCTTTTCCTCGTTTCAAATGTTTTCTCATGCCGGTGCACCTCTTAATTTTTCACCTCTCTCTATTCATTTGTTTCGGAGTGCGAAGATATCTCAGAAGATGTTATCTCTTTCAACCCTTTCAAGCTATTTCGAGGTTGTTATCTCATTCAAACCATTTAAACCAACCGGCGCATTATCTCTTTTAAATCGTTCAACGGTGTTTCTTTTGAGTGGGCCCTAACCCACAAGTCTTTTCCCAGAATCTTACCTGACTCCTCTATTTTCCGGAGCTACTATCAAATTCTTCTCCAATTTGACGTAAGAATGAATTATCATCAGTCATATGTCTTTCTCCAAGATCTTTCAAATTATTTTCATCATCGGTTCAATCTTTCTAGTATTCATCCCGAAGTATCTCAACGATTCATGGTGGTGTTTCTCACCGTCATTCTCAACATTTGAAGACCGAAGAAGATTTTCTCTTAAATCTTGCTCCGTTCTCTCGAAGATTCATGGTTCTAGCTTCATGCCATCCTATCATAATTGTTCTCGATTGCGAGAATTCTTTTCACCCATCCGGAGCAATTCAGGAGTCTTTTCAGTTTGATTCTCTGAAGGCCATCATTTCAGAAGATTTATTCATTCTCAGCTTTCGGCTATTGTTCCCCAAATCTTACCGGTGCATCATTCAAGTATTATCTAATCAGCTCGTGATCTCTTTGTTTCACTTGTATCTATATTCTCTCAAGTATCTTCGTTCGTTTTTCTAATTCTTCCCGGTGAATTGTGCTTTTGCCACATTCATTTTCAATTCTTACGGCGGTTTGTTCAAGATTCCTCTTCATACATTATCATATCAATTCATTCGTTCTTTCCAATCCCACCGGCAGATCATTGAAGACTTTTCTCAAGTTTGCGCTATATCTTTCTTAATCCTTTCTACGAGAATAAGTAGTATGCCAAATCCATTGCTTGTCATCAATTTAAATTGGTGAAGGATAAGCATAATGTAATTCTTATTCTTGTTTAATCCAAGTGATTAATTCCTTATTCCGGAGGCTCATCAAATTCTCGGTTTCAATTGTTTCATCATTTCTTTTCCCGGAGTTCCAAGCTCTCTCAATTATATCATCACGAAGATCCATCTAAATCATTACAAGGCTTCACCTTGTGTTTTCAACTTGTCTTTATTTTTATCATCATTTTGTTACCGGAGTTCTTCATGGAGACTCTACTTCGTGGTTCATCAAGGATTCTTTTCATTCTTCAATTGTTCTCCAACATTTCTCTCGAAGTTATGATCCGCCAAGCTATACTCTCAAATGAACATGGTGCTCAACACATGTCTTGTTTTGAGGAGTTCAAGCTTTCTTCATCTTGCATTCCGAGGTGCAATTCTTTCTACCTTATCTTTTGAGATGGTGTTATGTCATCCTTGACAGTTTCCTTCATGTTTCATGGGTGATAAGTTGTTAGGAATGAGATATTTAAACCCATCATTTTCTTCCTTGGAGTTATCGTGATAAAGATTTCTCCTAAAGCCTTCCCTAAGGAATGTTGCTATTGTGGTGCTTATCAATGACCCAAGCTTGCTCTTTATCCTCTTGGTGGAACAAGTTTTCATCTCTTCTTTGATCTCAAGCAAGCAATTGTTTTTATTAGTGGCAGAAGTTCACCTCAAGTTTTGAGATGTCTCAATAAGACCACGAGGATCATATATTTTCGTTGTTGGTTTTTCCAACAACTCCGCTCTAACCTTCTTGCGAGGATGTTTTCCAAAATAATTGTGGAAGAAGTTATCTTTTTCTTCACCATTCTGTCATTCCAATGATCTCTCGTCTATTATTTCTTCTGGTGGCTTTGTGATGTTGTTCTATTCAACTCATCTTCTCATTTTTGCCAAAGATCATGTTCTTTCCTTTGCTTATCCATTCAACCGGAGTGTTGTCGTAATTGATCTTTATCGTTCCCTGTACATCTCATTCCAACCAGAGTGCTATCTGGAATCTTTCTTACCCATTGTGCCATTCTTTCAATAGTTCTGGAGGCAGTGTGTTGTTGATTTCGTCAAGTATCATCCAATCTTCCCAAGTTCATGTTCAATTCCTTTCATTTACAGTCGGAGTGCTGCCCTAATTATATCATTCTTATTCCTTATCTATCTTGTTTTAACCGAAGTTGTTTCAATATCTATCTTGGCACTTAACCTCAAGGTTTTTTGCAATGTTCTTTGTTCCTCTTTTCTAATAGAGTGTTTTCGACTTTGTTCATCTTCTTGTATTCTTTCTTTCAATTTGTTCAACCTCGCAAGGTTCTTTGGTTTCACTCGTTTGGCAAAGAAGCAACTTAGTTTTATCTCTTCTCTTCCTCTTCCGTTTTCCCTCCGGTGCCGTCCTAGATCTCGGGACGAGATCCTCTTGTAGTGGTGGAGTGTTGTGACGTCCCGAGACCGACGCGCCAGGTGTCTTCCAGTTATTCGTTGTTGTTGCCTTGTCTTTCGCTTGCGTGTTGCATCTTGCCATGTCATCATCCGCATTGCATCATTATGTTTTTAAAACTTGCATCCGTCCTGGCCTCCCTATTCCTTCCGTTGTCCGTTCTGAGCCCAGACATACTCGCACGCGCCCGTGGAATGTCCGGAATATTATTTTATAAGTGGCCGGAAAATGTTCTCAGAATGGGATGAGAGTTGGCGTGCGGTCTTGTTATAGTGTAGGTAGGCTGATACGTCTCCAACGTATCTATAATTTTTGATTGTTCCATGCTATATTATATTCTGTTTTGGACATTATTGGGCTTTATTATACACTTTTATATTATTTTTGGGACTAACCTATTAACCGGAGGCCCAGCCCAGAATTGCTATTTTTTTTGCCTATTTTAGGGTTTCGCAGAAAAAGAATATCAAACGGAGTCCAAACGGAATGAAACCTTCGGGAACGTGATTTTCGGAACGAACATGATCCAGAGGACCTGGACCCTACGTCAAGAAATCAACGAGGAAGGCACGAGGTAGGTGGGCACGCCTACCCCCCAGGCGCGCCCTCCACCCTCGTGGGCCCCCTGTTGCTCCACCGGCGTACTCCTTCCTCCTATATATACCTACGTACCCCCAAACTACCAGATACGGAGCCAAAACCCTAATTTCACCGCCGCAACTTTATGTATCCATGAGATCCCATCTTGGGGCCTTTTCCGGAGCTCCACCGGAGGGGGCATCGATCACGGAGGGCTTCTACATCAACACCACAGCCCCTCCGATGAAGTGTGAGTAGTTTACTTCAGACCTACGAGTCCATAGTTATTAGCTAGATGGCTTCTTCTCTCTTTTTGGATCTCAATATAAAGTTCTCCCCCTCTCTTGTGGAGATCTATTCAATGTAATCTTCTTTTGCGGTGTGTTTGTTGAGACCGATGAATTGTGGGTTTATGATCAAGTTTATCTATGAACAATATTTGAATCTTCTTTGAATTCTTTTATGTATGATTGGTTATCTTTGCAAGTCTCTTCGAATTATCAGTTTGGTTTGGCCTACTAGATTGATCTTTCCTGCAATGGGAGAAGTGCTTAGCTTTGGGTTCAATCTTGCGGTGTCCTTTCCAGTGACAGTAGGGGCATCAAGGCACGTATTGTATTGTTGCCATCGAGGATAACAAGATGGGGTTTATATCATATTGCATGAGTTTATCCCTCTACATCATGTCATCTTGCTTAAAGCGTTACTCTGTTCTCTTGAACTTAATACTCTAGATGCATGCTGGATAGCGGTTGATGTGTGGACTAATAGTAGTAGATGCAGGCAGGAGGCGGTCTACTTGTCTCGGACGTGATGCCTATATACATGATCATACCTAGATATTCTCATAACTATGCTCAATTATGTCAATTGCTCAACAGTAATTTGTTCACCCACCGTAAATACTTATGCTCTTGAGAGAAGCCACTAGTGAAACTTATGGCCCCCGGGTCTATCTTCCATCATATTAACCTTCCAATACTTAGTTATTTCCTTTGCCATTTATTTTACTTTGCATCTTTTATTTCTCTTTATCATAAAAATACCAAAAATATTATCCTACCATATCTATCAGATCTCACTCTCGTAAGTGACCGTGTAGGGATTGACAACCCCTTATCGCGTTGGTTGCGAGGATTTATTTGTTCATGTAGGTGCGAGGGACTCGTGCGCGGCCTCCTACTGGATTGATACCTTGGTTCTCAAAAACTGAGGGAAATACTTATGCTACTTTGCTGCATCACCCTTTCCTCTTCAAGGAAAAATCAACGCAGTGCTCAAGAGGTAGCAAGAAGGATTTCTGGCGCCGTTGTCGGGGAGGTTCGCGCAAGACAAGTCAAGATTTGACTCCCGACAACGAGTCACTTGTGGCGCCGTTGCAAGTCAACATACCAAGTACCCATCACAAACCTTATGTCCTGCATTACATTATTTGCCATTTGCCTGTCGTTTTCCTCTCCCCCACTTCACCCTTGCCGTTTTATTCGCCCTCTCTCTCCATCCTCCCTCTCTTTCTCTATTTGCCTCTTTTTGCCCGTCTCTTGTTTGCTTGTGTGTTGGATTGCTTGCTTGTCATGATGACTCAAGATAATACTAAATTGTGTGACTTCACCAATACCAACAACAATGATTTCCTTAGCACTCCGATTGCTCCTCTTACCGACACTGAATCTTGTGAAATCAATACTGCTTTGTTGAATCTTGTCATGGAAGATCAATTCGCCGGCCTTCCTAGTGAAGATGCCGCTACCCATCTGAATAGCTTCGTTGATTTATGTGATATGCAAAATAAGAAATATGTGGATAATGATATTTTTAAATTGAAGCTATTTCCTTTTTCATTTAGAGATCGTGCTAAAGCTTGGTTTTCGTCTTTGACTAAAAATAGTATTGATTCATGGAATAAGTGCAAAGATGCTTTTATCTCTAAGTATTTTCCTCCCGATAAGATCATCTCTCTAAGAAATTATATTATGAATTTTAAGCAACTTGATCATGAACATGTTGCACAAGCTTGGGAGAGGATGAAATTAATGATACGTAATTGCCCTACACATGGTTTGAATTTGTGGATGATTATACAAATTTTTATGCCGGATTGAATTTTGCTTCTAGAAATCTTTTAGATTCGGCCACGGGAGGCACTTTTACGGAAATCACTTTAGGATAAGCTACTAAACTCCTAGATAATATTATGGTTAATTATTCTCAATGGCACACTAAAAGATCTACTAATAAGAAAGTGCATGCGATAGAAGAAATTAATGTTTTGAGTGGAAAGATGGATGAACTTATGAAACTATTTGCTAATAAAAGTGTTTATTTTGATCCTAATGATATGCCTTTTTCTACTTTGATTGAGAATAATAATGAATCTATGGATGTGAATTTTGTTGGTAGGAATAATTTTGGTAACAACGCGTATAGAGGAAACTTTAATCCTAGGCCATATCCTAGTAATTCCTCTAATAGTTATGGTAATTCCTACAACAATTCTTATGGAAATTATAATAAGATGCCCTCTGATTTTGAATCTAATATTAAAGAATTTATTACTTTGCAAAAGAATTCAATGCTTTGATTGAAGAAAAATTGCTTAAGATTGATGAGTTGGCTAGGAACGTTGATAGAATTTCTCTTGATGTTGATTCTTTGAAACTTAGATCTATTCCACCTAAGCATGATATCAGTGAGTCTCTCAAAGCCATGAGAATTTCCATCGATGAGTGCAAAGAAAGAACTGCTAGGATGCGTGCTAAGAAAGATTACTTTATAAAAGCGTGTTCTTCTAGTTTCCATGATAATAAAGATGAAGATCTAAAAGTTATTGATGTGTCCCCTATTAAATCTTTGTTTTGCAATATGAATCTTGATAATTATGGGACTGAATATGATCCACCTTTACCTAGACGGTGTTCCAAAAATTTGGAGTCTTTAGATCTTGATGCTAAAATTGTTAAAAGTGGGATTGAAGAAGTCAAAACTTTAAATATTAATGAACCCACTATTTTGGATTTCAAGGAATTTAATTATGATAATTGCTCTTTGATAGATTGTATTTCCTTGTTGCAATCCGTGCTAAATTCTCCTCATGCTTATAGTCAAAATAAGCTTTTACTAAACATATCGTTGATGCTTTGATGCAATCTTATGAAGAAAAACTTGAGTTGGAAGTTTCTATCCCTAGAAAACTTTATGATGAGTGGGAACCTACTATTAAAATTAAAATTAAAGATCATGAATGCTATGCCTTGTGTGATTTGGGTGCTAGTGTTTCCACGATTCCAAAGACATTGTGTGATTTGCTAGGTTTCCGTGATTTTGATGATTGCTCTTTAAACTTGCACCTTGCGGATTCCACTATTAAGAAACATATGGTAAGAATTAATGATGTTCTTATTGTTGCAAATAGGAATTATGTGCCCATATATTTTATTGTTCTTGACATAGATTGAATCCTTCATGTCCTATTATTCTTGATAGGCCTTTCCTTAGAATGATTGGTGCAATTATTGATATGAAGGAAGAGAATATTAGATTCCAATTTCCATTAAGGAAAGCCATGGAACACTTCCTTACAAAGAAAATTAAATTACCTTATGAATCTATTATGAGAGCCACTTATGGATTGCCTACCAAAGATGGCAATACCTAGATCTATCCTTGCTTTTATGCCTAGCTAGGGGCGTTAAACGATAGCGCTTGTTGGGAGGCAACCCAATTTTATTTTTATTCCTTGCTTTTTGCTCCTATTTAGTAATAAATAATTTATCTAGCCTCTGTTTTGGTAGTGTTTTTTGTGTTTAATTAGTGTTTGTGCCAAGTAGAACCGCTGGGAAGACTTGAGGAAAGTCTTTTTAATCTTGCTGTAAAAAACAGAAACTTTAGCGCTCACGAGAATTGCTGGCATTTTTATTTGAAAAATTCTATTTAGTTAATTATTTTTGCAGATGATTAATAGATAAATTCCTCACGTCCAGAAATTTATTTTAGAATTTTTGGGGTTTCAGATCTTGTGTTAGATACATATTACTACAGACTGTTCTGTTTTTGACAGATTCTGTTTTTTATGTGTTGTTTGCTTATTTTGAGGAATCTATGGCTAGTAAAATAGTTTATAAACCATAGAGAAGTTGGAATAAATTAGGTTTAACACCAATATAAATAAAGAATGAGTTCATTACAGTACCTTGAAGTGGTGTTTTCTTTTCTTTTGCTAACGAAGCTCACGAGATTTTCTACCTTAAGTTTTGTGTTGTGAAGTTTTCAAGTTTTGGGTAAAAGATTTGATGGATTATGGAACAAGGAGTGGGAAGAGCCTAAGCTTGGGGATGCCCATGGAACCCCAAGATAATCTAAGGACACTTAAAGCCAAAGCGTGGGGATGCCCCAGAAGGCATCCCCTCTTTCGTCTACTTCCATCGGTAACTTTACTTGGAGCTATATTTTTATTTATCACATGATATGTGTTTTGCTTGGAGTGTCTTGTATTATTTGAGTATTTATTTGTTATTTTTCCACAATAATGCTTGCTGTACACACCTTTTTATAGAGACACACATGATTCGGAAATTGTCAGAATACTCTATGTGCTTCACTTATATCTTTTGAGTTATATAGTTTTTGCTCTAGTGCTTCACTTATATCTTTTAGAGCACATAGGTGGATTTGTTTTATAGAAACTATTGTTCTCTCATGCTTCACTTATATTATTTTGAGAGTCCTACCAAACAGCATGGTAATTTGCTTTAATTATGTTATGCATTCAAGATTAATAAAAAAATTCTTATGAGTGTACTCAATACTATGAGAAGTTTGATACTTGATAATTGTTTTGAGATATGGAGATGGTAATATTAGAGTCATGCTAGTCGAGTAGTTGTGAATTTGATAAATACTTGTGTTAAAGTTTGTGATTCCCGTAGCATGCACGTATGGTGAACCGTTATGTGATGAAGTCGGAGCATGATTTATTTATTGATTGTCTTCCTTATGAGTGGCGGTTGGGGACGAGCGATGGTCTTTTCCTACCAATCTATCCCCCTAGGAGCATGCGCGTAATACTTTGATTTGATAACTTGTAGATTTTTGCAATAAGTATATGAGTTCTTTATGACTAAGGTTGAGTCCATGGATCATACACACTTTTCTGCCTTCCACCATTGCTAGCCTCTCTAATACCGCGCACCTTTCGCCGGTATCATACATCCACCATATACCTTCCTCAAAACAGCCACCATACCTACCTATCATGGCTTTTCCATAGCCATTCCGAGATATATTGCCATGTTATTTTCCACCGTTCCGTTTACTATGACACGCTCCATCATTGTCATATTGCTTTGCATGATCATGTAGTTGACATTGTATTTGTGGCAAAGACACCGTTCATAATTCTTTCATACATGTCACTCTTGATTCATTGCATATCCCGGTACACTGCCGGATGCATTCACATAGAGTCATATTTTGTTCTAAGTATCGAGTTGTAATTGTTGAGTTTTAAGTAAATAAAAGTGTGATGATCATCATTTTTAGAGCATTGTCCCAAGTGAGGAAAGGATGATGGAGACTATGATTCCCCCACAAGTCGAGATGAGACCCCGGACAAAAAATAATAATAAAAAAAGAGGCCTAAGAAGCCCAAATAAAAAAACAGGCCATAAAAAAGGGAAAGGCCCAAATAAAAAAATATGAGAGAAAAAGAGAGAAGGGACAATGCTACTATCCTTTTACCACACTTGTGCTTCAAAGTAGCACCATGATCTTCATAATAGAGAGTCTCCTATGTTATCACTTTCATATACTAGTGGGAATTTTTCATTATACAACTTGGCTTGTATATTCCAATGATGGGCTTCCTCAAAATGCCCTAGGTCTTCGTGAGCAAGCGAGTTGGATGCACACCCACTTAGTTCCTTTTGTTGAGCTTTCATCTACTTATAACTCTAGTGTATCCGTTGCATGGCAATCCCTACTCACTCACATTGATATCTATTGATGGGCATCTCCATGGCCCGTTGATACGCCTAGTTGATGTGAGACTATCTTCCCCCTTTTTTTGTCTCCTCCACAACCACCATTCCATTCCACCTAAAGTGCTATGTCCATGGCTCACGCTCATGTTGTTGGAAATATGCCCTAGAGGCAATAATAAATTGGTTATTATTATATTTCCTTGTTCATGATAATCGTTTATTATCCATGCTAGAATTGTATCGATAGGAAACTCAGATACATGTGTGGATACATAGACAACACCATGTCCCTAGTAAGCCTCTAGTTGACTAGCTCGTTGATCAATAGATGGTTACGATTTCCTAACCATGGGCATTGGATGTCGTTGATAACGGGATCACATCATTAGGAGAATGATGTGATGGACAAGACCCAATCCTAAGCCTAGCATAAAGATCGTGTAGTTCGTTTGCTAAAGCTTTTCTAATGTCAAGTATCATTTCCTTAGACCATGAGATTGTGCAACTCCCGGATACCGTAGGAGTGCTTTGGGTGTGCCAAACGTCACAACGTAACTGGGTGGCTATAAAGGTACACTACAGGTATCTCCGAAAGTGTCTATTGGGTTGGCACGAATCGGGACTGGGATTTGTCACTCCGTGTAAACGGAGAGGTATCTCTGGGCCCACTCGGTAAGACATCATCATAATGTGCACAATGTGACCAAGGAGTTGATCACGGGATGATGTGTTACGGAACGAGTAAAGAGACTTGCCGGTAACGAGATTGAATAAGGTATCGGGATACCGACGATCGAATCTCGGGCAAGTATCGTACCGCTAGACAAAGGGAATTGTATACGGGATTGATTAAGTCCTTGACATCGTGGTTCATCCGATGAGATCATCATGGAGCATGTGGGAGCCAACATGGGTATCCAGATCCCGCTGTTGGTTATTGACCGGAGCGTTGTCTCGTCCATGTCTGCATGACTCCTGAACCCGTAGGGTCTACACACTTAAGGTTCGATGACGCTAGGGTTATAGGGAAAGTATGTACGCGGTTACCGAATGTTGTTCAGAGTCCCGGATGAGATCCCAGACGTCACGAGGAGTTCCGGAATGGTCCGGAGGTAAAGATCAATATATAGGAAGTATGGTTTTGGCCACCGGAAGTGTTCCGGGCATCACCGGTAGTGTACCGGGACCACCGGAGGGGTCCGGGGGTCCACCAGGTGGGGCCACCAGCCCCGGAGGCCTACATGGGCCAATAGTGGGAAGGGACCAGCCCCTAGGTGGGCTGGGGCGCCTCCCACAAGGGCCCAAGGCGCCTCCAAGAGGGGAAGGGCGCAAACCCTAGGGCAGATGGGCCCTAAGGCCCACCTCAGGTGCGCCTCCCCCTCTCCCCTTGTGGCCGCCACCCCAGATGGGATCTGGGGGCTTCTGCCAACCCTAGGGAGGGAACCCTAGGTGGGTGCGCAACCCTCCCTCTCCCCCTATATATAGTGGAGGCTAAGAGGCAGCCCAACACAGGAATTCTTTCCCTGTTGGCGCAGCCCTACCCCTCTCCGTCCTCGTCTCTCGTAGTGCTTGGCGAAGCCCTGCTGGAGTCCCGTGCTCCTCCACCACCACCATGCCGTCATGCTGCTGCTGGATGGAGTCTTTCCCAACCTCTCCTTCTCCCCTTGCTGGATCAAGGCGTAGGAGACGTCACCTGGCTGTACGTGTGTTGAACACGGAGGTGCCGTCCGTTCGACACTAGGATCATTGGTGATTTGGAGCACGACGAGTACGACTCCATCAACCCCGTTCACTTGAACGCTTCTGCTTAGCGATCTACAAGGGTATGTAGATGCACTCTCCTTCCCCTTGTTGCTAGATTACTCCATAGATTGATCTTGGTGATGCGTAGAATTTTTTTGAATTTCTACTACGTTCCCCAACAGTGGTATCAGAGCCAGGTTTATGTGTAGTTTCTATGCACGAGTAGAACACAAAGCAGTTGTGGGCATTGATATTGCCAATTTACTTGCCGTTACTAGTATTATATTGATTCGGCGGCATCATGGGATGAAGCGGCCCGGACCGACCTTACACGTACTCTTACGTGAGACTGGTTCCACCGACTGACATGCACTAGTTGCATAAGGTGGTTAGCGGGTGTCTGTCTCTCCCACTTTAGTCGGATCGGATTCGATGAAAAGGGTCCTTATGAAGGGTAAATAGAAATTGGCATATCACGTTGTGGTTTTTGCGTAGGTAAGAAACGTTCTTGCTAGAAACCTATAGCAGCCACGTAAAAACTTGCAACAACAATTAGAGGACGTCTAACTTGTTTTTGCAGCATATGCCTTGTGATGTGATATGGCCAAAAGGATGTGATGAATGATATATGTGATGTATGAGATTGATCATGTTCTTGTAATAGGAATCACGACTTGCATGTCGATGAGTATGACAACCGGCAGGAGCCATAGGAGTTGTCTTAATTTATTTATGACCTGCGTGTCAACTTAAACATCATGTAATTACTTTACTTTATTGCTAAAGCGTTAGCCATAGTAGTAGAAGTAATAGATGACGAGACAACTTCAAGAAGACACGATGATGGAGATCATGATGATGGAGATCATGGTGTCATGCCGGTGACAACGATGATCATGGAGCCCCGAAGATGGAGATCAAAAGGAGCAAAATGATATTGGCCATATCATGTCACTATTTGATTGCATGTGATGTTTATCATGTTTTACATCTTATTTGCTTAGAACGACGGTAGCTTAAATAAGATGATCCCTCACTAAAATTTCAAGAAAGGTGTTCCTCCTAACTGTGCACCATTGCGAAGGTTCGTTGTTTCGAAGCACCACGTGATGATCGGGTGTGATAGATTCTAACGTTCGAATACAACGGGTGTAAGCCAGATTTACACAGCAAAAACACTTAGGTTGACTTAACGAGCCTAGCATGTACAGACATGGCCTCGGAACACGGAAGACTGAAAGGTCGAGCATGAGTCGTATAGAAGATACGATCAACATGAAGATGTTCACCGATGTTGACTAGTCTGTCTCACGTGATGATCGGACACGGCCTAGTTGACTCGGATCATGTTTCACTTAGATGACTAGAGGGATGTCTATCTGAGTGGGAGTTCATTACATGAACTCAATTATCATGAACATAGTCTAAATTGTCTTTGCAAATATGTTGTAGATAAATAGCTCACGTTGTAGCTCCCTGTTTCAATACGTTCCTAGAGAAAGATTAAGTTGAAAGATATTGTAAGCAATGATGCAGACTGGTCCGTAGTCCAAGGAGTGTCCTCACTGCTACACAGAAGGCTGCCGTCTTTGATGCACCGCTCGATGTGCAAACCCCTACAACGTCGTCTGTGGATGTTTTGAACACCTGACAGACACATCCTGATGACTACTTGATAGTTTAGTGCACCATACTTTACGGCTTAGAATCGGGATTCCAATGACGTTTTGAACGCCATAGAACATATGAGATGTTCCAAGAGCTGAAATTGGGATTTCAGGCTCATGCCCGTGTTGAGAGGTGTGAGACCTCTGACAAGTTCTTTTGCCAACAAGATGGAGGAGAATAGCTCAGCTAGTGAGCATGTGCTCAGAATGTCTGGGTGCTACAATCACTTAAATCAAGTGGGAGTTAAACTTCCAGATAAGATAGTGATTGATAGAGTTCTCTAACCACTATCACTAAGCCACTAGATCTTCATGATGAACTATGACATGCAAGGGATGGAGTTGATCCCGGAGCTGTTCGCGGTGCTTAAGACCGCAAAAGGTAGAAATCAAGAAGGAGCATCAAGTGTTGATGGTTTAATAAGACCACTGGTTTCAAGAAGGGCAAGGGCTAGAAGGGAAACTTCATGGATGGCAAACCAGTTGCCGCTCCAGTAAAGGAACCCAAGGTTGAATCCAAACCCGAGACTAAGTGCTTCTATTGTAAGGGGAACGGTCACTGGTAGCGGAATTACCCCAAATGCATGGTAGATAAGAAGGCTGGCAACTTCAACAAAGTATATACGTGTTATTAATATGTACCTCGCTAGTACTCCTGGTAGCACCTGGGTATTGGATACCGGTTCAGTTGCTATTACTAGTGACTTGAAGCAAAAGCTACGGACTAAACGGAGATTGGCTAAGGGCGAGGTGACGATGTGTGTTGGAAGTGTTTCCAAAGTTGATGAGATCACCATCGCATGCTCCATGTGCCTTCGGGGTTAGTATTGAACCTGGATACATGTTATCAGGTGTCTACGTTGAGCATGAATATGATTAGATCATGTTCATTGCAATACGGTCATTCATTTAAGTTAGAGAATAATGGTTATTCTGTTTTACATGAATGATACCTTTCATGGTCATGCACCCTATGTGAATGGTTCATTGAATCTCGGTCGTGGTAATACACATGTTCACGCCAAAAGATGTAGAGTTAATAATGATAGTACCACTTTCTCGTGGCACTGCCGCTTAAGTCATATTGGCGTAAGATGCATGAAGAAACTCCATGTCGATGGATGTTTGGAGTCACTTGATTTTGAATCGCTTGACACATGCGAGCCATGCCTCATGGGCAGGATGACTAAGACCCCTCTTTCAGGTACAATGAAACGGGCAAGTGACTTGTTGGAAATCATACATGCTGATGCGTGTGATCCAATAAGAATTGAAGCGTGCGGTGGATATCGCTATTTTCTCATCTTCACTGATGATTTGAGTAGATATAGGTATATTTACTTAATGAAGCACAAGTCTGAAACGTTTGAAAAGTTCAAGCGATTTCAGAGTGAAGTTAAGAATCATCATAACAAGAAGATCAAATTCCTACGATCTGATCAATGAGAATATCTGAGTTATGAGTTTGGCAAACACTTAAGACATTGTGGAATTGTTTCACAGTTGAAGCCACCTGGAACACCACTGGGTTATGGTGTGTCCTGACGTCGTAATCGAACCTTATGAGATATGGTGCGATCTATGATGTCTCTTATCAATCTACCGTTTTCATTTTGAGGTTATGCGTTAGAGACAGCTGCATTCACTTTAGATAGGACACCATCTAAGTCCGTTGAGACGATGTCGTATGAACATTGGTTTGGCAAGAAACCAAAGTTGTCGTTTCTTAATGTTTGGGGCTGCGATGCTTAAGGCTTCAGCCGAAGAAGCTCGAACCCAAAGCGGACAAACACATCTTCATAGGATACCCAAAGGTGACAGTCGGGTATACCTTCCATCTCAGATCCGAGGGCAAATTGTTTGTCGCTAAGAACGGGTCCTTTCTCGAGAAGGAGTTTCTCTCGAAAGAATTGAGTGGGAGGAAGATAGAACTTGATAAGGTTGTCGAACCTTTATTTCAACCAGAGAGTGATGCAACACAGAAAGATGTTTTCTATGGAGCCTACATCTGTTGAATAAGAAGTTAATGATAGTGATCATGAAGCTTCGGATCAAGTTGCTATCGAACCTCGTAGGTCGACAAGGATATGTACTACTCCTAAGTGGTACGGTAATCTTGTCTTAGACATCATGTTGTTAGACAACAATGAACCTACAATCTATGGAGAAGCGACGGTGGGCCCGTATTCCGACAAATGGTTAGAAGCCATGAAATCCGAGATAGGATTCATATATCAGAACAAAGTATGGACTTTGGTGGACTTGCCCGATGATCGGCAAGCCATTGAGATAAATGGATCTTTAAGAAGAAGACTGACATGGGCGGTAATGTTACCGTCTATGAAGCTCGACTTGTGGGAAAGAGTCTTGTCACAAGTTCAAGGAGTTGACTACGATGAGAATTTCTCACCCGTAGCGATGCTTGAGTCCATCGGAATCATGTTAGCATTAGCTGTATTTTTCGATTATGAAATCTTACAGATGGATGTCAAAACAAGTTTTCTTACCAGTTTTCGTAAGAAAAATTGTATGTGATACAATAAAAGGTTTTGTCAATCCTAAGGATGCTAAAAGGTATCCTGGCTCCAACAATCCTTCTATGAACTAGAGCGAGCATCTCGGAATCGGAATATATGTTTTGATGGAGAGATCAAAGCTTTTAGGTTTATACAATGTTTGTTAGAAACTTGTATTTACAAGAAAGTGAGTGGGAGCACTACAATATTTCTGATAAGCATATGTGGATGACATATTGTTGATCTGAAATAATGTAGATTTTCTGGAAAGCATAAACGGTTGTTTGAAGAGTGATTTTCAAAGGAAGACCTGGATAAAGCTGCTTACATATTGGGCATCAAGATCTATAGAAATAGATCAAAACGCCTGATGATACTTTCAAAGAACGCACACCTTGACATGTTTTTGAAGGAGTTCAAAATAGATCAGTCAAATAAGGGGTTCTTACCTGAGTTGTAAGGTCTGAAGTTGAGTAAGACTCAAAGCTTGACCACGGCAGAAGAAAGAGGAAGGACGAAGGTCGTCCCCTATGCTCTTGTCATAGGCTCTATACGGTATGCCATGCTGAGTACCGCACCTGATGTGTGCCTTGCCACATGTCTGGCAAGAGGGTACAAAGGTGATCTAGGACTGGATCCCCAGATAGCGGTCAAAATTGTCCTTAGAGGAATAAGGAAATGTTTCTCGGTTATGGAGGTGGTAAAGAGTTCGACGTAAAGAGTTACGTCGATGCAAGCTTAACACCTGTCCGGATAGCTCTGAGTAGAGATACCGGATACGTATAATGGAGCAATAATTTGGAATATCTCCAAGTGGAACGTGGTAGCAGCATCTACGATATGACATAAAGTTTTGCAAAATACATAGGGATCTGAATATGGCAAAACCCGTTGACTACAACCTCTCTCACAAGCATAACATGATCAAACCCAGAACTCTTTGAGTGTTTATCACATAGTGATGTGAACTAGATCATTGAGTCTAGTAGACTCTTGGATGTTGGTCACATGGCGATGTGACCTGTGAGTGTTAATCACATGGCGATGTGAACTAGATTATTGACTCTAGTGCAAGTGGGAGACTGTTGCAAATATGCCCTAGAGGCAATAATAAATTGGTTATTATTATATTTCCTTGTTCATGATAATCGTTTATTATCCATGCTAGAATTGTATCGATAGGAAACTCAGATACATGTGTGGATACATAGACAACACCATGTCCCTAGTAAGCCTCTAGTTGACTAGCTCGTTGATCAATAGATGGTTACGGTTTCCTAACCATGGGCATTGGATGTCGTTGATAACGGGATCACATCATTAGGATAATGATCTGATGGACAAGACCCAATCCTAAGCCTAGCACAAAGATCGTGTAGTTCGTTTGCTAAAGCTTTTCTAATGTCAAGTATCATTTCCTTAGACCATGAGATTGTGCAACCCCGGATACCGCAGGAGTGCTTTGGGTGTGCCAAACGTCACAACGTAACTGGGTGGCTATAAAGGTACACTACAGGTATCTCCGAAAGTGTCGGTTGGGTTGGCACGAATCGAGACTGGGATTTGTCACTCCGTGTAAACGGAGAGGTATCTCTGGGCCCACTCGGTAAGACATCTTCATAATGTGCACAATGTGACCAAGGAGTTGATCACGGGATGATGTGTTACGGAACGAGTAAAGAGACTTGCCGGTAACGAGATTGAACAAGGTATCGGGATACCGATGATCGAATCTCGGGCAAGTATCGTACCGCTAGACAAAGGGAATTGTATACGGGATTGATTAAGTCCTTGACATCATGGTTCATCCGATGAGATCATCGTGGAGCCTGTGGGAGCCATCATGGGTATCCAGATCCCGCTGTTGGTTATTGACCGGAGAGTTGTCTCGGCCATGTCTGCATGACTCCCGAACCCGTAGGGTCTACACACTTAAGGTTCGATGACGCTAGGGTTATAGGGAAAGTATGTACGCGGTTACCGAATGTTGTTCGGAGTCTCGGATGAGATCCCGGACGTCACGAGGAGTTCCGGAATGGTCAGGAGGTAAAGATTAATATATAGGAAGTATGGTTTTGGCCACCGGAAGTGTTCCGGGCATCACCGGTAGTGTACTGGGACCACCGGAGGGGTCCGGGGGTCCACCAGGTGGGGCCACCAGCCCCGGAGGCCTACATGGGCCAATAGTGGGAAGGGACCAGCCCCTAGGTGGGCTGGGGCGCCTCCCACCAAGGCCCAAGGCGCCTCCAAGAGGGGAAGGGGGCAAACCCTAGGGCAGATGGGCCCTAAGGCCCACCTCAGGAGCGCCTGCCCCTCTCCCCTTGTGGCCGCCACCCCAGATGGGATCTGGGGGCTGCCGCCACCCCTAGGGAGGGAACCCTAGGTGGGGCCGCAGCCCTCCCTCTCCCCCTATATATAGTGGAGGCTAAGAGGCAGCCCAACACATGAATTCTTCCCCTGTTGGCGCAGCCCTACCCCTCTCCATCCTCGTCTCTCGTAGTGCTTGGCGAAGCCCTGCTGGAGTCCCGCGCTCCTCCACCACCACCACGCCATCGTTCTGCTGCTGGATGGAGTCTTCCCTAACCTCTCCTTCTCCCCTTGCTGGATCAAGGCGTAGGAGACATCACTGGGCTGTACGTGTGTTGAACACGGAGGTGCCGTCCGTTCGACACTAGGATCATCGGTGATTTGGACCACGACGAGTACGACTCCATCAACCCCGTTCACTTGAACGCTTCCGCGTAGCGATCTACAAGGGTATGTAGATGCACTCTCCTTCCCCTCGTTGCTAGATTACTCCATAGATTGATCTTGGTGATGCGTAGAAATTTTTTGAATTTCTGCTACGTTCCCCAACACATGTATTGCATGAAGATTGAAAAAGTTTGAGAACACCAAAAGTATGAAACAATTTCTTGGCTTGTCATCGCGGTTGTGCATGATTTAAATACTTTGTGTGGAGAAGATAGAGCATAGCCAGACTATATGATTTTGTAGGGATAACTTTCTTTGGCCATGTTATTTTCAAGAGACATAATTGCTTAGTTAGTATGCTTGAAGTATTATTATTTCTATGTCAATATTGAACTTTTGTCTTGAATCTTTTGGATCTGAATATTCATATCACAATTAAGAAGAATTACATTGAAATTATGCCAAGTAGCATTCCACATCAAAAATTCCGTTTTTATCATTTACCTACTCGAGGGCGAGCAGGAATTAAGCTTGGGGGTGCTTGATACGTCTCCAACGTATCTATAATTTTTGATTGTTCCATGATATATTATATTTTGTTTTGGACATTATTGGGCTTTATTATACACTTTTATATTATTTTTGGGACTAACCTATTAACCGGAGGCCTAACACAGAATTGCTGTTTTTGCCTATTTTAGGGTTTCGCAGAAAAAGAATATCAAACGGAGTCCAAACGGAATGAAACCTTCGGGAACGTGATTTTCGGAACGAACATGATGACTTGGACCCTACGTCAAGCAATCAACGAGGAAGGCACGAGGTAGGAGGCGCGCCCTCCACCCTCGTGGGCCCCCTGTTGCTCCACCGACGTACTCCTTCCTCCTATATATACCTACGTACCCCCAAACTACCAGATACGGAGCCAAAACCCTAATTTCACCGCCGTAACTTTCTGTATCCACGAGATCCCATCTTGGGGCCTTTTCCGGAGCTCCGCCGGAGGGGGCATCGATCACTGAGGGCTTCTACATCAACACCATAGCCCCTCCGATGAAGTGTGAGTAGTTTACTTCAGACCTACGGGTCCATAGTTATTAGCTAGATGGCTTCTTCTCTCTTTTTGGATCTCAATACAAAGTTCTCCCCCTCTCTTGTGGAGATCTATTCGATGTAATCTTCTTTTGCGGTGTGTTTGTTGAGACCGATGAATTGTGGGTTTATGATCAAGTTTACCTATGAACAATATTTGAATCTTCTATGAATTCTTTTATATATGATTGGTAATCTTTACAAGTCTCTTTGAATTATCAGTTTGGTTTGGCCTACTAGATTGATCTTTCCTGCAATGGAAGAAGTGCTTAGCTTTGGAATCAATCTTGCGATGTCCTTTCCCAGTGACAGTAGGGGCAGCAAGGCACATATTGTATTGTTGCCATCGAGAATAACAAGATGGGGTTTATATCATATTGCATGAGTTTATCCCTCTACATCATGTCATCTTGCTTAAAGTGTTACTCTGTTCTCTTGAACTTAATACTCTAGATGCATGCTGGATAGCGGTCGATGTGTGGAGTAATAATAGTAGATGTAGGCAGGAGTCGGTCTACTTGTCTCGGACGTGATGCCTATATACATGATCATACCTAGATATTCTCATAACTATGCTCAATTCTGTCAATTGCTCAACAGTAATTTGTTCACCCACCGTAAATACTTATGCTCTTGAGAGAAGCCACTAGTGAAGCCTATGGCCCCCGGGTCTATCTTCCATCATATTAATCTTCCAATACTTAGTTATTTCCTTTGCCATTTAATTTACTTTGCATCTTTTGTTTCTCTTTATCATAAAATTACTAAAATTATTATCCTATCATATCTATCAGTTCTCACTCTCATAAGTGACCGTGTAGGGATTGACAACCCCTCATCGCGTTGGTTGCGAGGATTTATTTGTTTGTGTAGGTGCGAGGGACTTGTGCGCGGCCTCCTACTGGATTGATACCTTGGTTCTCAAAAACTGAGGGAAATACTTATGCTACTTTGCTGCATCACCCTTTCCTCTTCAATGGAAAACCAACGCAGTGCTTAAGAGGTAGCATAGGCCGCCTGCCAAGTTTCATCGCATTCGGAGCTCGTTTGATACCCCAACCGTCAACTTATAGCGGCAGTATACTCGGTCAAAACGTCGGATGTTTTCGTTCTCTGAAAACCCATGCCGGGTCATTTTCTCTTCTCTCCTCTTAGTCAAAGCCCTTATTCACAACCCACCTGCAGCCCACCTAAACCCGCTCTGACTGGAACTGTTCGATTGCGATCAAAGGGTCCAGAAACATCCTCAAACCCCCCAAACCCTAACCCCTTCCTTATTTAAGCACCCTCCACATGCCATTTTGGCCTTCTTCCACCTCCCTCCTCAAATTTCGTGCCTACCTGCTCCCCCGCTGCCACTTGTCGCCGCCAAATCCACCACCGTCGCCACCTGAGACCACCAGCGCCGCCTCCCCTGACCTATCGCGCATCTCCACGTCACCCCAGCGCCCGCTCCAGCCAACCCCAGCACGCCACGCATTCCTCCCCTGCGCCCCACTTCGCGTGGCCTGCCCCGGGCCGATCTGGGCCCGAGGCGCCCGCACAACGCCGCTGTCTCGCCCTGGATCGGGAGGAGCCCGATCCCGCAGCTTCCTTCGCCCCGAACGCCTCCCCTCGTCGGACTTGCGCCGCCGGCAACCATGAGGTTGTCGCCTCCGCCGTACCCCAGGTTCCACCGCTCTCTCTCTTCCTTCCTCTTTCCTTCCACTCCCTCATGGCCTCTCTTCTCCTCTGGTCCAGCAGCGCCGTCCTAAGGGAAGCCGCCATGGACGAGCTCCACTTCGCCGGTTTTCCGCATCCTCGAGCGCCGCCGGCCACCTCCGTAATCGGATCTAGGAACCCCCTCGCCGGATCCGCCCAATCCTGTCGGTCCCTTGTCTCCTCGCCGTCATGCGCCCTGCCTCTATCGCCCTGCATCGCGCCGCCGTCGTTGACCCTGTCTCCAGCGTCGTTTGTTGCGTGCGAGGACGACGAGCAGGAGTTGTGGCCTAGATCCGCAAGGCCCATTCGGCCCACCCAGCGGCCTGCCTCCCTCTCCATCATACCGAGCCGGCCCAAGTGCTGTGGTGAGCAGCCCAGCTTGATCCATCCTTTGGACCGTGTGGTGTTTTTTCCAGTCTAGTAGATTTCTCTTTTATCCACAGGAACGTCAGTTTTTCAGAAAACCCCTTGAACTTCATGCATATCATGACTCACCAACCATGCATCATTTGTAAATAACTTGTATATGTAAAATGACTAGAATTTCATCTAGTTTCATAATATCCAACTTTCATCTATGTTTAAAATGTTTAAACTGTTGTTTGCATTTATTTGCTTAATTGCCATGCTAAAATGTTTTCTTTCATAACTAAATAACCGTAGCTCCAAACTTAACAAACTTTATATGTAAATGGAGTAGAAAAATGCATAGATTATCATGGTGGCATCACTTTGCATGTTTAATAACTCTAAAATATGGTTTAGGGCAGAACAATATCAAATCTAATGTATCTCATGAGGATTTTTCCGGACTTGTTGCTTGTTGTTCCGGCCTCATTTAAACTTTTCTAGATAGGTAGTTTTCTTTTGCTCCACCCCTTGCCATGTTTAAGAACATTTAATATTGATGGGTACCTAAACGAGAGAGAACTAAATAAGTCACGTGGTGTTTCGTCAATATGCAACTCATTGCATATTGAGCTCCACTTAATTTGTAGGATTGTTTGTGCATTTTGTCATGCCATGCCTCATTAACCGGACATGCATCATACTTGATTGTGCATCATGCCATGTTATGTGATGGTTGTTTACTATGTTGTTTGCTTCTTTCCGGGTTGCTTCTCTCGTTAGCTTCGGTTCCGTTCCGGAGTTGTGAGAATTCGTTCGACTACGTCCGTTTGTCTTCTTCATGGACTCGTTCTTCTTCCTTGCGGGATTTCGGGCAAGATGACCATACCCTCGAAATCGCTTATATATTTGCTTGCTAGTTGTTCGCTCTATTGCTATGCCACGCTACCTACCACTTGCTATATCATGCCTCCCATGTTGCCATGTCAAGCCTCTAACCCACCTTTCCTAGCAAACCGTTGTTTGGCTATGTTACCGCTTTTGCTCAGCGCCTCTTATAGCGTTGCTAGTTGCAGGTGAAGATGAAGTTTGTTCCATGTTGGAACATGGATATGTTGGGATATCACAATATCTCTTATTTTCATTAATGCCTCTATATACTTGGTAAAGGGTGGAAGGCTCGGTCTTATGCCTGGTGTTTTGTTCCACTCTTGCCGCCCTAGTTTCTGTCATACCGGTGTTATGTTCCTTGATTTTGCGTTCCTTACACGGCTGGGTGTTATCACTAGTAGAATAAGGGCCTTTAGTCCCGGTTCATAAGGGCCTTTAGTCCCGGTTCCTGAACCAGGACTAAAGGGTCATTACTAAAGCCTCCCCCCATTAGTCCCGGTTCTTACACCAACCGGGACTAAAGGAAATTTTATGATTTTTTTTAAAAAAATCTGATTTTTTTGAATTTTTTGATTTTTTTTCCAAATTTTCAAATTTCTGAATTATTTTAACCTCTAATCTCTAATCATCCTCATCACTGCTCAATTTAACCTCTAATCTCTAATCACCCCTCATCATTCCAAATCATCTAATTTCCCGGACGATCACCCATCCTCTCACTACTCCAACCTGAGCACGCTTAACTTCTAGGTTCTATTCCCCCTCGTTTCCAAGTCTGCACTTGTTGTTTTCCTAACAATAGTAAGATGTCAATCGTATTAACCCTCAGGAGTTTAGCTTGAGCATGAAGTCACACGTTTCACTGTTTGAGTTTGAAACTATTATTCTAAAAAACAATAATTATTTAGTAACACTAATATTTCTTGAATAAGTAGTTTGACCATAGTTTGACCACAGTTTGACCAGATTTGACCAAAATTCAAAAAAATTGAAATAATTATTTAGTAACACTAATATTCTTGAATAATTATTAGTAACACTAATATTTCTTGAATAAGTAGTTTGACCACAGTTTGACCAGATTTGACCAAAATTCAAAAAAAACTGAAATAATTATTTAGTAACACTAATATTCTTGAATAATTATTTAGTAACACTAATATTTATTGAATAAGTAGTTTGACCATAGTTTGACCCCTGTTTGACCACAATTTGACCAGATTTGACCAACATTCAAAAAAATTGAAATAATTATTTAGTAACACTAATATTCTTGAATAATTATTTAGTAACACTAATACTTTTTGAATAAGTAGTTTGACCAGATTTAACCAAAATTCAAAAAAACTAAAATTTGAGCATATCTTTTTTTCCTTTTGGAATTTGAGGATTCTAAAAATTTGCAAACAAGCCGTAGGCAGTCAAAATCGGATGCAGATTTTCGTTCTGAACATTTTGATATATTATACGTTTTTTTCCGACATCGTATGCAAAAGTTACAACCGTTTTACATTTTCCCTACACTTTTTGCAAAACATGTCCAAATTTATGTTTTTAAATTTTCCTAACTAGTGGATGTGGTAACATAACTACATCTCGAAGGATTTTAACTTTTGAAGTTTTTATCATTTTCTTTTGCTTTTTACAAAACTGAAAAGGCGATACACAGGGGGGTAGGATTTGAAAATTGCATCATTAGTACCGGTTCGTGGCATGAACCGGTACTAAAGGTCTCAACCCCATTAGTACCGGTTCGTGGTACGAACCGGTACTAAAGGTGCATGAACCGGTACTAATGGGGTTGAAACCTTTAGTACCGGTTTCGTGGCACCAACCGGTACTAATGGTCCCATTTGAACCGGGAGTAACGCCTGTACGGTGCCCTCGCCACTCGAACTGGGACTAATGCTCACATTAGTTCCGGTTCGTAACGCAACCAGGATTAATGCTCTTTTCTGGCCGAACAAAAGCCTTGTTTTCTACTAGTGTATGGGGACCCCTTGACAGTTCGCATTGAATAAAACTCCTCCTGCAAGGCCCAACCTTGGTTTTACCATTTGCCTCACCACCACCTATACTTTTCCCTTGGGAGTCGTGCTCTCGAGGGTCACCATTATTTTAACCCCCCCGGGAGGCCAGTGCTTGTCTAAGTGTTGGTCCGAACCTGTCAGCCGCCAGTGGCCACCAGGGGCCACTCTGGGCTGGCCTGCCGAAAGTTTGGACAATCCGGTGTGCCCTGAGAACGAGATATGTGCAGCTCCTATCGGGATGTCGGCACATCGGGCGGCTTTGCTGGTCTTGTTTTACCATTGTCGAAATGTCTTGTAACCTGGATTCCGAGTCTGAACGGGTCTTCCTGGGAGAACGAATATCCTTCGTTAACCGTGAGCGCTTATGATGGGCTAAGTTGGCACACCCCTGCAGGGTTTGTACTTTCGAAAGCCGTGCCCGCAGTTATGGGCAGATGGGAATTTGTTAATATCCGGTTGTAGAGAACTCGACACTTAACTTCATTAAAGTGAATCAATCGCGTGTGTAGCCGTGATGGTCTCTTTTCGGCGGAGTCTGGGAAGTGAATACGGTTCTTGTGTTATGCTTGAACGTAAGTAGTTTCAGGATCACTTCTTGATCACTTCTAGTTCACGACCGTGTATTGCTTCTCTTCTCGCTCTTATTTGCGTATGTTAGCCACCATATACTGCATCTCCACCTCATTACCCCTTTCCTACCCATAAGCTTAAATAGTCCTGATCTCGCGGGTGTGAGATTGCTGAGTCCTCGTGACTCACAGATACTTCCAAACAGTTGCAGATGCCGATGATACCAGTGCAGATGACGCAACCGAGCTCAAGTGGGAGCTCGATGAAGATCTTGTTCGTTGTGTTGTTTCGTTTCCTTTTGATCAGTAGTGGAGCCCAGTTGGGACGATCGGGGATCTAGCATTTGGGGTTGTCTTCTTTTATTTTGGTTCCATAGTCGGACCTTGATTCTATTCTGGATGTTGTATGTATAACTTGTATTGTGTGAAGTGGCGATTGTAAGCCAATCTCTTTATCCCTTTCTTATTCAGTACATGGGATTGTGTGAAGATTACCCTTCTTGCGACATACCTACCATGCGGCTATGCCTCTAAGTCGTGCCCCGACACGTGGGAGATATAGCCGCATTGTGGGTGTTACAACGAAGAACCAAACCCCATCGGGGCAAAGGGCACCACCACCAAGCCGTTTGACGGTGGCGCGTTCACCCTTGGCGTGGTCGCGCACGCCGGCAAAGGGGTCAGCGGGGGCGCCGCATCGGAAGGCCGCGGCACCTCCCTGATCTCTCTCTCTCTCTCTCTCTCGCGTACAGAAGGTTGGTGGACGGGTGAAAACAAAGGAGGGGGAAAGAGGATTAGAAAGCGCGCGGCGCGGTGGCCGTCGCCGCCGTCGCCGTCGGCAGGAGCACGGCGCGGTGGCCGGTCGACTAGAGAGAAGGCCATTTGGGAGCAGAGGAGGGCGCAAGCGCGACCCTCTCTCTGCTACAGAAAAGTAAGGAAGGCGCGGCGCCGCGCGGTGGTTTTTTGCCGCCGTCGCCGGCGACCGGCGCGGCACGGTGGCTGGGCGACAACGAGAAGAACGGCAGCGAGAGAGGGATGAGAGCGGCGCGTGCGGGGGGAAATGGGCGAGGGTTTCCCCTCGAACGTGTCGCCAACTGGTTTTGGTCCACCAAGAACATCGGGCAACCGTCCGATCAGATCAATGGCTCGCATCGAATCCCTAACTAGCTGCAGGCCGCTGGGCCAGAAAGGGAGCAGGCCAGCTGGGCTGCTGGGCCGGCAGAGCCAGCGGACCAGGCTGGCTCGCGCGAGCGCGCGGAGGCGCATGCCTTGGGCCGTCGCGGGCCTCCCGCGCCAGGCCGAGGCTGGCTAGAGAGGCCCGTTTTTCCGTGTTTTAATAGTTTTGTCCAGATTTTAGGCAAATTTCATATAGTTCTTTTTCTATTCAAAATCATCCAACGAAATTTTGTTTAGAGTACAGAAAAGTAAAAGAATTTTTTTTGAAAATGAATATAGAAAACTTTCAGAAAGAAAAGAAAAAATTCATGAATTTTATAAAGAAAATAATAAAGTTCATGATATTTTCTTTGGTAAAAGAAAAGTTTCTGTAAAGAGTAAAAAGTTCATGGTATTTTATTCATGTTTTCCGCTGCAAAATAAAAATAAAAGTGCTCTTTTAAAAGTGAATAGAACTAAAGTAAAAGATTAAATTGTTGCTTCTCTAATGCTTTTTCAAACCAATCGGTTAGAATTTCTTAGAGGTTAAAAGAGTACAAACTTGTTTCTGAATAGGATATTATAAAGTTTCCGTTGCAAAGTAAAAGTTTTATTCTCCAATTAAATTGGAACCAACGGGAAAATTTAATTGGAAGAATTGTTCTTAGCAATGTTTTTCCCCTGTGGGTGAAATAAGATGCAGATAGCTTCTTCTATGACAAAACAAAGATATTTGTTTTAAAGTCAAAATATGGTATTGTTATTTTCTGACCAACGTTGATGATAACAATACTATATATAATTATGTGAGTCTTATGCTCAAAGCATAAATCTTTGATAAATTTAGTATCAAAGTGATCAATTTTCAGAGAACAGATAAAGATCAAGAAATGCTCTTGAGCTAGAGAAATGTATATTTGTTGTTCCCACTGCAATAAAGTTGATGATGATTATTATTTCTTAGCAAAGTTGTCTAATAGAAATACTATCATCACATTATTTATGAGATATATGCATTATTTCCATTTTTGCCCAACGGTGATATGTAATTAATGTAGAAGGATGATGTTTTATTCTAATTCTGCCACAACGGTGATTTAGAATATAAAAAGAAAGTTTTAAAAAGTTTAATGTGCATATTTTTAACTAGACCAACGTAGGGTTATTTCTATGCTCATTATTGTTGATTATTGGCTAAGTTTTCTCAGACTAAAAGTTTTCTATGCTTTCATTCATGAAAGCGAATGGCTGGGTACTTGTGACCCGAAAGATGACCAAGAAAGGTCATAACATGAGGGAGTATGTTCTCTCTAAAGAATGGCTTCATCAAAAGAAAAGAGATAGATCATTGAGAGTCTTGATTGACGAATGTCTTTCATGTACTCTCTATGAAGAAGATTTTTCAGTCAACATGATTTGAAATGAAACAAGCAACATGTGTGACCAACGTCGGATCAAGCATGTGTGTCAAAGAGCATTCAGATTTATTTCTGAATTTGATGATTGAATATGCAGTCAAAAGAGCCAATTTTGGCATTTATGTCCCTTACAGGGAATTACCTGCATAGCGGGAAAAGATGATTATGATAAAACCCGCATGGCGGAAATGTCTGGGAAAATACATGCGTAAATGGGTAAAATTGACATAGTATTATGTCAAACATCCTGTATGGCAGGATTTTTTTTGGCAAAGGACATATCTTGTACGACAGGAGAAAGATATGATGACTCATATGCTTTTAATGTGTCCCACTCTGGGAGAAAAGTATGGAGTAGCTATTATGCTTTCCTAGTATCGATCGTACACCTTATGTGTAACGGTCATTAAGCACTCAATAAATCCAAAGAGAATAAAAGTTACAGACGAACCTAAAGATAAGAATGATATGCAAGTGTGACTTGCAAAGGTACTAATGATAAAGAACTATTTTGAGTTTTTGAAATGGAATGAGGAATAAGGAAAAAGTACTCCCATACTAGTTAACAGATAACTTTATTACATATGAAGTAATCAGATAAATGAAGTAGATACTCAAAGTTTCCTCAATTCACAAGAGTTGTGAATGGTCTTTCGAAATTGTGGCAGAAAAGTTCTTGCCACATTTCGAGGGGAAGAAAGAAATATGAAATATCCATTAATGAAGAATGTGACCGTCTGGGGGAGTACGGCGATCATAATAATACCCCTAAAGAAAAGAAATAGCTGTATTCCTGGATCTTTTACAGTTCCGAAAGCAGACTAAGGAATACTAAGACGATGCTTAAAGTGCCATAAAGAAGAAAGTTTTAACAGAATAAACCTAAATAATAAAATTTAAAGATACGCCATTTTTAGTGAAGATGGAGTAATCTAGGGGAGCATATTGTATGACCTATACAACACCTGATGTTAGCTCTACAAAGGATGAATGAGTACACATGGATCTTGTAACACAGGTCCCTGTAAAACCTATTGCCTCTTGGAAATAAAAGACTATATAATTAATTTGTCTCTTGGCAATGACAGAGCAACAACAGCCCCATATGAAAGAAGTGCCAGTACCTGAGACATAGATGGTCTCAAGGAATGAGAAAATCAGATACTTCTGATTACTATAAAGTCTATGTTAGTGAAATTCAAATCGAGGTTGACCCCACCTCATTTAAAGCGCTCAATCGAGCTTAGAAAAGTGTATGTTTGTCTAAATGATAAGAGACTATGTGAGATGAAATAAAATTGATGAATCCCAACAATGTTTGGGACTCATAAGTAATTTCCAATGGAGCATAAACAGTAGGCTATAAAAGGTCTACAAGGTCAATGTGACTCCAAAGGAAATATGTAAAGGTGTAAAGCGTGACTTGAATCGAAAGATTTTGTGCAAAGAGAATGAACAAATTACAATGAGTGTTAGTGGCACATCATGACTGACATCATGATCTGAGTTACATCAGATGAAAGTAAAGAACACAGGGGATACTGCCTGAAGAAGTCTTTTATGGACTAAAGCAATCAAATGTTGTTTTGGGTTAAAGAAAATGAGAGGACAATTGTATTCGTGCAAATTTATAGAATGGGAAATTCATTTCCTAATGCTGTGCATGTGAATGACATCCTACTTGCTAGTGGTGATGTCAACCTACTGCAGGAGGAGAAAAGAAGTTCTTGTCCTTAAAGTTCAAAAGAATGTTCTCGGTAGAGTGTCTCTCGTTATAAGTATCGAGATTCACAAAAAAAAGAATAAAAGGGGGTATTAGGGATGTCGAATGGACATGCTAAGAAAGTTCTCTAAAGTATGCATGCGAGATAACCTACGCCTGTTCTTATAGTCAAGGGTAATGGAAGTGGAAACTATGGTGTTCCAAAAGTTGATGAGAAAAGATTGAAAACGGATATGGTGCCATATGCTTCAGCTGTTGGAAGCTCAATATGTTACCCTGACACAGTCCACGTATCCGGGTTGTTTTGGCAATGTCCAGTCCATATATAGACCACTGGAATGGACTCAAATATATCGGCCTCATGCTGAAAGAAATAAGTGCTCTCAAAAGATTGTGAGTACAAAGACATGACTTGTGAAAAGTATAGCGAAATCCACAATTGTCGCTAACTTTCGCACTTGGAGTTTTGGTGTGGAAAAGCTCCAATGAATGAAACAATTATCATCAATGTGATGCAAAGATATGTTATAGTTTGATATGAGGCTGAGGGACGGGCAAAATGGTTAAGGAGACCTATCCCCGGAGTTGATAATGGTTGACAACAGCGATAACTATTTGAAGTCTTTCGCTTCTATGACAATGAGTCAAGTGTTGATGCCAAACACACTGACACAGAGTTATGCGTTGTAAAGGAGAAAGTCCGAAATTATGTAGGAATGCTTGAAGTATAAAAGCAACAGACAAGTGTTTGCAGATCTGCTTATTAAGGCTTACCGCCCAGTGTGTTCGGAGAACACACAGTCAACATGGGTTTTATGGTATAGTCTAAAATTTCCGAACAATAAAAAGGCCTAATGATAAAGAATTTGTTTCAAAATAGAAAGGTACGTTGTGGCTGTCTGATTCTATAGGCAATTGAGCTGTGACGATGAAACATGTTTTATGTATTGATCTGTTATGAGATGAGTAAAATAAAAGTATAAAGTCAAAAGTAAAAGTTGAGATCAAGAAAGAGAATGTTAGGATGATCTCCACCGTGTGGGCCCAACAGCCCATCGGGCCCTTAGATCCGCGCCCTGATCGGGGGCGCTCAACCCACTATGGGTAACGGGCCCCTGTCACCTGCACTATATATAAAGAGGTTGGGACCACGGGTCGCAACACGAGGTTCGTCGCTACGCCGTATACCCCACCTACATCCCCTACCGATTTAGGGTTAGTGCAGTGCTGACGGGAAGCACCGCCACCACCTCACCATCTCACTGCAATCACTGCCGCCACAACATCACCATGGCTGCTGGTTCGAGCTCGTCAAGCAAAGGAAAAAGTAATACCTATCACCACTACCGGAATCCCCATGCCCATTGGATCAACAGATCCTATCAGAGGGAACATCCTGAAGGCCGTGGCGAGCACACCCGTTCGAGGTCGACAGTCTGAATTATGTCGCGAACCAGCCGAAGATTTTGCACTTTAAGGATGCCAGTTGCCCCAGATGCAAGCCGCGGTGGGTGATCGAGTAAGACCTTGACAAAGGCGCGAATAGGTAGACTTGGCCGAGTAAACACCCGAATACGCAGCAGGCCATGCAAATACATTATGGGCCTTGCTGTCCCTCTGAAACGTGGCAATGGCAATGCCGAGGATGCACCATTTGAAGCAGTGCCGTGAAGGAAGTTTCAGACTGAATGTCTAGGCCTCTAGGGCCCAACGCTCATTTAGGTGGATGACAGGTGCGACCCCATCCACATCATCCCGACACACAGGTCCCACTTATCAGTTCTGCTGTTAGAATCGGCTCATTTTCGAATCAGTGTGATTTGTTACTTACTTGGCGTAGAGTTGGTGATTTTATAATAATTTTTGGCAAAAACAATCCTAGCGACAAATGTGATTGGTCTGAGCAATTTACTAAAAGAGTACTGTTTGAGATTGCTGCTTACCTACAGGGAATTTGCCACTTGTGCTGTTCACTTTGGGAACACTGTATTTTGCATGGACCGGTAAGTTGAATGGACAGTGGAATACCATGAGATTAAGCAAGTGAAGCCAACGCCCTGGCCTATGCATAGCTTAGCTCAAGGTAGGATGCATTGACGCGACTAACTGCAGCATGATTTAGTTTGGAGTGATCTCTGAAGTTCTCCAACGACTTAATTAGTGCTATTTGCTCGAAGTGTGGCTATAGAACGTACATGAGCAATGTGGTTGTGGTTACAGGATAGGGCACGCAAGAAGCAACACATCATCATCGACAGAAGCTGAACCACTTCGTTCATGACCGGCCTATCTGAAGATCACCAAGCGGAACCACTTCGTTCATTCAAAAAACAAGAACAAATTTGTCGGTACTCAACTTGAGGATTAAAACTAATACTATAACAATTAAAGGATCGCATCGCGGCGGCACTCCTCCTCCTCCTCCTCCTGGTCGTCGTGGACGGTGACCTCCACGTAGCCCTTGGCGGCGTACTCCTGGAGCACTCTCTCCTTGTACGCCATCCTGATGTCCTGCATCCTCTCCACGTTCTCCGCCGCCTCGGCCAGCAACTCCAGGACGGCCGCGCGAACCGGTCGAGGCCAGGCGGCCGGAAGGGCCTCCTCTCGAGGGCCATGGCGTGCTCGATCTCCTCCTGCGTCAGCCGCCTTGTCTTCCGCTGAGCATGCGCCGGCGATGACGACTCCATTAAATTTTTTTTTTCGGGGGACGCCCTATACGCGTGGCTGTCTAGTTCGTTTGATGGATTGCCTTGGCCGAGGGGAAAAGTCCACAATATATATACTCGCAGGCGGTGGCGTGGTCTCGGTCCATCTCCGACTCGGCTCGTGTGTCCGAGACTCCGAGTAGCGAGTACGGTAGCCACTGCCCACTGGCAGCGGCGATGTTCAGTCAGGTGATCCGGCGGATGATTCTCATCGACGAGGCTGGTCACGTTGTGAACTACCGTGCATGTCGTGCGGGTGAGGAATTTGTGCCGTGTGACACCATACATTTTCCATGTCATGTGGCGCGGCTTGGGGAGGCCATCGGGCGCACCGCGGAGGTCTCCTTATCCGCTGGCATGGCGGTGTTGCGGATTTTTTTTTGGTGCTAGGAAGAACAAATTCAAATCTACTACTACCTTCGTCTAGGTGAATAAATCATTCGCGTAGTTCTAGGTCATCGATTTAAGGAATTAAATATGTGTTATATGTCATGAAAAATATATCACTAGATTTCTATAATGATGTAGTTTCTAAATACATATTTTTTGTCACATATAATACATATTTAGATAGTTAAATCGTCAACCTAGAACTACGCGAATGATTTATTCATCGAGACGGAGGTAGTACATAACCTCTTCCTCTCGAGACCGGCTCGTCTCCTGCGGGCGACTGGCCGCGCCCGCCATCTTCCTCCCCCAGGCCCTTCCCCATCCCCTCTTCCCTCGTCGTCGCCAACCCGAGTGGTCCGATGTTTTTCCCCTTCCAGTGGACTACCGTGCATGTCGTGTGGGTCAAGAATTTGTGTCGTGTGACACCATACACTAGATCATCGATGGGCCTATTTATTTATAATATTTAATGTCAGAGGTTGATACAAATATGTGCAGATATTTTATTTAAAATTATAGTCGTAGTATAACACTAGTAGAAAACAGGGCTTTGGTCCAGGCCAGGTCAGCCCATTAGTCCCGGTTCAGTCCAGAACCGGGACCAATGAGGGCATTGGTCCCGGCTCATCTGGACCTTTTGGTCCCGGTTGGTGGGATGAACCGGGACCAATGGGCCTCGCTCCTGGCCCACCATCATTGGTCCCGGTTGGTGGCTTGAACCGACCAAAGACTCCCCTTTAGTCCCGGTTCATGCCACCAACCGGGACCAATGAAGTGCCTATATATACCCCCTCGCGTAAGAGCAGAGCACACTGCTCTATTTTTTTCTGGCCGAGGGGGAGAGGGCTTGGTGGTGCTCTAGCTCACCTCCTATGCACACAAAGTGTTCGATGGAATGTCCGAGCCACACTACTTAAGCTTTCTCCTCTCCAAGCTCGACCTCCAAACTCCATTTTCCATAATATTTGTCTAGGTTTAGCGGTCCGTCACACACCGTCTCCGTCTTCACCGCCGTCGATCACCCGCGCCGAGCTCATCGCTGGCACCACCGTGGTGAGCCTCTTGTTCTTATCTTCTTTCTGAAAGGAAAAATATTCTTACTTGTATGTTTACATAGATACTTGTATTATTTTCTTACTTTTATTATTGCATCTTATATAGTGTGATGGTTTTGGTATCCACCCCCGTTGGCCCTCGTCCTGTCTATGATTCGGATGTGGTATATATATTATCTTTATAACTATTGGTTCATTTATTGTTTATGAAAATTATGCCGACCAACGTGACATAGATTTTATTTATGTAGGATGTATGTGAATCGGAAATGCCAACCGACCCTATTGTAGAGAGGTTAAATTTAGTTGAAGAAGAAACAATTTGTTGAAGGAAAAAATAAAAAAATTAAGGAGGAGAAGATGATATTGGAGTTTCATGTTGCGGATGTCGTCGATGATCACAAGATCAAGATGGATGCAATGAGCTTGAAGATTAGAAAGATTAGAAAATATGCCATTCATACCGAGGCTTGGTATCATTATGCCGTTGGATCAATTGTTACCTTGGTTGCGATTATGATCGCATTTGTTTTCGCATTGAAATATTTTACATAGTTTCAATGTATGGTTTAATTAATTAGATGCTCTGGAGAGCTATATGTTGTTAGATGAGAACTATGTATGCACTTTGGTTTTAATGTGATGATGAACTTCTATTAATTTGGACACTTAATTATATATAATGCACGCAGATGAACCGGCAATGGATGTACGGTGACAGACACACCTGTGAGTACATTAAGGGCGTGCATGAGTTTCTCGATGCGGCTGAGGCAAACAAGCAGAATGGTTTTATGTGTTGTCCATGCACTGAATGTGGGAATACAAGGTCTTACTCTAACCGGAAAATCCTTCACTCCCACCTGCTTTACAAAGGTTTCATGCCACACTATAATGTTTGGACGAGGCACGGAGAAATAGGGGTTATGATGGAAGACGGCGAAGAAGAAGAGTACGATGACAACTATGTGCCCCCTGAATACGGTGATGCTGCAACGGGGGGAGCTGGTGAAGATCAAGAGGAACCAGACGATGTGCCCAATGATGCCGCAAAGGGTGAAGCTGCTGAAGATCAAGAGGAACCAGACCATGTGCCCGATGATGATGATCTCCGCCGGGTCATTGTCGATGCAAGGACGCAATGCGAAAGTCAAAAGGAGAAGCTGAAGTTCGATCGCATGTTAGAGGATCACAAAAAAAGGGTTGTACCCCAATTGCGAAGATGGCAACACAAAGCTCGGTACCATACTGAAATTGCTGCAGTGGAAGGCAGAGAATGCTGTGGCTGACAAAGGATTTGAGAAGCTACTGAAAATATTAAAGAAGAAGCTTCCAAAGGATAACGAATTGCCCGACAGTACATATGCAGCAAAGAAGGTTGTATGCCCTCTAGGATTAGAGGTGGAAAAGATACATGCATGCCCTAATGACTGCATCCTCTACCGTGGTGCATACAAGGATCTGAGCGCATGCCCGGTATGCGGTGCATTGCGGTATAAGATCAGACGAGATGACCTTGGTGATGTTGACGGCGAGCCCCCCAGGAAGAGGGTTCCTGCGAAGGTGATGTGGTATGCTCCTATAATACCACGGTTGAAATGTCTGTTCAGAAACAAGAGCATGCCAAGTTAATGCGATGGCATAGTGAGAACCGAAAGAAAGATGGGAAGTTGAGAGCACCCGCTGACGGGTCGCAGTGGAGAAAAATTGAGAGAAAGTACTGGGATGAGTTTGCAAAGGACCCAAGGAATGTATGGTTTGCTTTAAGCACGGATGGCATTAATCCTTTCTGGGAGCAGAGCAGCAATCACAGCACCTGGCCCGTGACTCTATGTATGTATAACCTTCCTCCTTGGATGTGCATGAAGCGGAAGTTCATTATGATGCCAGTTCTCATCCAAGGCCCTAAGCAACCCGGCAACGACATTGATGTGTACCTAAGGCCATTAGTTGAAGAACTTTTACAGCTGTGGAATGGAAACGGTGTACGTACATGGGATGAGCACAGACAGGAGGAACTTAACCTTAAGACGTTGCTGTTCGTGACCATCAATGATTGGCCTGCTCTCAATAACCTTTCAGGACAGACAAACAAAGGATACCACGCATGCACGCACTGTTTAGATGACACTGAAAGTATATACCTGGACAAATGCAGGAAAAATGTGTACCTGGGCCATCGTCGATTTCTTCCGACCAACCATCAATGTCGAAAGAAAGGCAAGCATTTCAAAGGCGAGGCAGATCACCGGAAGAAGCCCGCCATGCGTACCGGTGATCACGTACTTGCTATGGTCAATGATTTACACGTAATCTTTGGAAAGGGTCCCGGTGGACTAGCTGTTCCGAATGACGTTGAGGGACACGCACCCATGTGGAAGAAGAAATCTATATTTTGGGACCTATCCTACTGGAAAGACCTAGAGGTCCGCTCTTCAATCGACGTGATGCACATGATGAAGAACCTTTCCGTGAACCTGCTAGGCTTCTTGGGCGTGTATGGGAAGACAAAAGATACACCTGAGGCACGGGAGGACCTGCAACGTTTGCACGAAAAAGATGGCATGCCTCCGAAGCAGTATAAAGGTCCTGCCAGCTACGCTCTTATGAAAGAAGAGAAAGAAATCTTCTTTGAATGCCTGCTCAGTATGAAGGTCACGACTGGCTTCTTGTCGAATATAAAGGGAATAATAAATATGCGAGAGAAAAAGTTTCAGAACCTAAAGTCTCATGACTGCCACGTGATTATGACGCAACTGCTTCCGGTTGCATTGAGGGGGCTTCTACCGGAAAATGTCTGATTAGCCATTGTGTAGCTATGTGCATTCCTCAATGCAATCTATCAGAAGGTGATCAATCCAGAAATCGTACCAAGGCGAAGGAGTGATGTGGCGCAATGTCTTGTCAGTTTCGAGCTGGTGTTCCCACCATCCTTCTTCAATATCATGACGCACGTCCTAGTTCATCTAGTCGACGAGATTGTCATCCTGGGGCCTGTATTTCTACACAATATGTTCCCCTTTGAGAGGTTCATGGGAGTCCTAAAGAAATATGTCCGTAACCGCGCTAGGCTAGAAGGAAGCATCTCCATGGGCCATCAAACAGAGGATGTTATCGGGTTTTGTGTTGACTTCATTCCTGGCCTTAAGAAGATAGGTCTCCCTAAATCATGGTATGAGGGGAGACTGACTGGAAAAGGCACTCTTGGAAGTGACTCAATAATATGCAGGGACGGATATTCTTGGTCTCAAGCACACTACACAGTTCTACAGAACTCTACCTTGGTGACCCCGTATGTCGATGAACACAAGAACAGTCTGTGCTCCAAACACCCGGAGCAGTGCGACGACTGGATTACATGTGAACACATCAGGACTTTCAGCAGTTGGTTGGAAACACGTCTCAGAGGTGATAACACTGTTTGTGATGAGTTGTACTTGTTGTCCAGGGGACCATCTTTGACTGTATTGACTTACAAAGGATACGAGATAAATGGGAATACATTTTACACGATCGCCCAAGATCAAAAAAGCACCAACCAAAACAGCGGTGTTCGCTTTGATGCAGCAACCGAGAGCGGAAAGGACACATATTATGGTTACATAGTGGACATATGGGAACTTGACTACGGACCTGATTTTAAGATCCCTTTGTTTAAGTGCAAATGGGTCAATCTGTCAAGCGGCGGGGTACAGGTTGACCCACAGTACGGAATGACAATAGTGGATCTAAAAAATCTTGGGTACACTGACGAACCATTCGTCATAGCCAATGATGTGGCACAGGTTATGTATGTGAAGGACATGTCTACCAAACCGAGAAAAAAAAAGATAAGGAAGCGAATACATCATCCGATGAGCCAAATCGTCACATATTTCTTTCAGGAAAAAGGGACATCCTGGGAGTGGACGGCAAGACAGACATGTCTGAAGATTATGAAAAGTTTCATGAAATTCCTCCCTTCAATGTCAAGGCTGACCCAAGCATCCTGATAAACGATGAAGATTATCCATGGTTACGGCGCAATAAGCAAATGACACAAGCGAAGAAAAAGTGAAGACTTCCTCCCGCAACTATTATGATGATACCATGCCAACTTTGTAACAGATGATCTTTCGTCCGAAACCCTGATACTTCGAAAGAGATTGTCCATTTTGTACACGAAGTGCATCCAGTTTTTGCCGTAACCATCTCAACTTTGTTGCACATGCTATGTGGGTGAAATGATGATACCATGCCAACTTTCAACCTTTTCGAAGTTCATTTGAAATGCTTTTCAATTTTAGGGTCTTATAGCTCAAAAAAATCAGTAAATGCATGAAAAATAACAAATGAAGTCAGAAAGGGTTGAAAATTGATGATGTGGCTTTGAATGGTGCATTTTAAACACAAAAAAATATGGAGTTCAAATAAGTTCAAGAAAATGAAATCCCTTTGTAACATATGATCTTTCGTCCGAAACCCTAATACTTCGAAAGAGATTGTCCGTTTTGTACACGAAGTGCATCCAGTTTTTGCCGTAACCATCTCAACTTTGTTGCACATGCTATGTGGGTGAAATGATGATACCATGCCAACTTTCAACCTTTTCGGAGTTCATTTGAAATGTTTTTCAATTTCAGGGTATTATAGCTAAAAAAATTAGTAAATGCATGAAAAATAACAAATGAAGTCAGAAAGGGTTGAAAACTGATGATGTGGCTTTGAATGGTGCATTTTGAACACAGAAAAAATATGGAGTTCGAATAAGTTCAAGAAAATGAAATCCCTTTGTAACAGATGATCTTTTGTCCGAAACCCTGATACTTCGAAAGAGATTGTCTGTTTTGCACACGAAGTGCATCCAGTTTTTGCCGTAACCATCTCAACTTCGTTGCACATGCTATGTGGGTGAAATGATGATACCATGCCAACTTTCAACCTTTTCAGAGTTCATTTGAAATGCTTTTCAATTTCAGGGTATTATAGCTAAAAAAATCAGTAAAATGCATGAAAAATAACAAATGAAGTCAGAAAGGGTTGAAAATTGATGATGTGGCTTTGAATGGTGCATTTTGAACACAGAAAAAATATGGAGTTCAAATAAGTTCAAGAAAATGAAATCCCTTTGTAACAGATGATCTTTCGTCCGAAACTCTGATACTTCGAAAGAGATTGTCCGTTTTGTACACGAAGTGCATCCAGTTTTTGTCGTAACCATCTCAACTTTGTTGCACATGCTATGTGGGTGAAATGATGATACCATGCCAACTTTCAACCTTTTCGGAGTTCATTTGAAATGCTTTTCAATTTCAGGGTCTTATAGCTCAAAAAAGCAAAAGGAATCAACTAAAAAGTTTTTATAAACCTCTAGTATTTTTGAAACTAAACTTATATAAAATTTATGCAACATAAATTTAGAAAGTATTTTTTGTTCAACCCATTAATAGCAAAAAGAATTTAATAGCAAAAAAATAACAAAATTTGTTTTTGATTAAAATAGATATTAAAAATAACCTAAAATTACCAAATAGAGTATAGTGATAAAACACTGTAATATTAAGTAGCAGGAAAAAGAATCACTCAAAAATCTAACTTCATAGTAAAGTTATTTATAAACTAATGATTCACATACATTTTAAAACTATAAGTATTTAGAACAAATAAAAAAATA
>NC_041388.1:52565976-52571280 GCF_002162155.2 Triticum dicoccoides
TTTAGTACAAATAAAAACAAAGCAAAAAAGAAAACAAAAGAAGAAAAAAAAAATCAAATTTTAAAACTAATGGCACTAACAGAAAGTTTATAATTTTTGTGACCTAAAAGCAAAAAGAAATCACTAAAAAATGTAAGTATTTAGTACAAATAAAAAAAAGCAAAAAAGAAAACAAAAGAAGAAAACAAAAAAATCAAATTTTAAAACTAATGGCACTAACAGAAAGTTTATAATTTTTGTGACCTAAAAGAAAAAGAAATCACTAAAAAACTATAAGTATTTAGTACAAATAAAAAATAAAAAGCAAAAAAGAAAACAAAAGAAGAAAACAAAAAAAATGCCACCTACTAGGCCTCCACGGCCTGAATACGACTAGAAACCCTTACATGCGCCATGATTCAGGCCCGCAGAAGGCCCAGCAGGCCCAACAGGCATAGCAGTGCACAGATTAGGCCCGTAAGCCTGCAATAGAGATGAGCTTGAGAGGGATGTGGCAGCGAGGCTTATAAACCACTCCAAGCCCCTCTCAACTAGCGAGGTGGGACTAAACTTACGACCGCACCGCGCTAGCACAGGGCATTTGGTCCCGGTTGGTAGCACCATCCGGGACTAAAGGGGTGCATTGGTACCGGTTCGTAACACCAACCGGGACGAATGCCCCCTTTAGTCCCGGTTGGTGCGACCAACCGGGACCAAACGCCTCTGCTTCCCGCCCTTTGGGCTGTTGAAAAGAGGCCTTTGGTCCCGGTTGGTAGCACCAACCAGGACCATAGGTGCGCATTCGTCCCGGTTCATGCGACGAACCAAGACCATAGGTCCGCATATATAAGCCCACACTTGCGAAAATTTCGCCAACTGCTCCATTCCCCATCGCCGATGCCGCCAGGCTGCTCGTCCTCCTTGCCGCCGTCGCCGCGCCCTACCCCATCCCCGCGTGCTTGCCGTCGCCGCGCCCTGCCCCGTCGCCGTCGCCGTGCCTTGTCGCTGTCGTCGTCGTCGCGCCCTCCTGCCCGTCGCCGGCCGCCCTGTCCCGAGCCCGCTGCCGTCCGCCCTGCCCCGAGCCCTGCCTCCTCGTCCCCGTCGCCGTGTGCCGCCCCGAGCCCGTCGCCGTCCCCGTCACCGTGTGCCACCCCGAGCCCGTCGTCCCTGTCACCGCGTGCCGCGCGCCCCGCACACGCCGTCCCCGTCGCCGGCATCCCTGAGCCCGCCGTCCTCCTTCCCGTCGCTGGTCTCCTCTCCCCGTCGCTGCCCGCCCCCAGTGAGCTCCCCCCTTTCACATCCCATTCGCCGACGACGCCACCCATTGCCGCCGCTGCTCTCTGTTTATATGCAAAAGTTACATTTTTAGAAAATCATCTATATATGTTCATATATGCAAAAGTTCTATATGAATGTGGCTATATGTATGTTCATGGAAAATAATTTTGCTCGATGATCTTTTTGTTCACGATGTTCATATAATTTTTTTCATGTATGTATGAATGTCGATATGAATTGTACCTATGATGTTTTTTTATTCATAGATGAATATGTATGTGGCTATGTATGTGTATGTGGCTATGTGAATATGCAAAGAAGAGGAGATGAAGAAGATGATATATTTTCTTATTCGTGGGTGTGTCGAGAGGGTCGTTGATAACTTTAGTGCATTTTAGGTTATTTTCATTTTAGGTCATTTTAGGTCGTGGGTGTGTCGAGAGGGCGGCTGAGGGGTCGAGGGTCGTCGAACATGAGAGGGGGGATGATAGATGATGATGAGGGGGGGAGGGGGGACGTCGGACATTCATGAGAGAGGCGGGGAAGAAGGGGAAGAAGAGGGAGAAGAAGAGGAGAGGAAGTCTTCTCCTCTATTCTTTCTCCTCCTCTATTCTTTGTTCTCTTCTTTTTTTCTTCTTCCTATATGTATTAGTTTTTTATTTAGGTTGTTAATTAGTAGATATTAATTTTGTTCATATATGTATGGATGCATGTGATATGTATGTATGTATGTATCGGGTATGTCGTTGTCGATATACCCCCTACCCGATAACTTCGACATGAGGGGGTCGAGAGGGGGTCTAGGGTCGCTGAGGGGACAAGGGTCGTCGAACATGAGAGGAAGAAGAGGATAAAAAAAGAAGAGGAAGAAGAAAAAAAAGAGGAGAAGAAAGAATAGAGGAGAAGATCTCCTCTATTCTTTCTTCTCCTCTTTTTTTTCCTCGTCTTCCTCTTTTTTTATCGGGAACGAGGGTCGTCGAGGGTCGCCGAGCGGTAGAGGAAACCCTAAATAGCAAGTATCGTCGGTGTGAGATACATGTGGCTGTCGGTGTCAGACACTACATCCACGTCCCACAAGTGACGCGGGCTTCGACTCCCACGTCACCTGTGGGACGTGGATGTAGTGTCCGACACCGACGGCCACATGTATCTCACACCCACGATACTTGCTATTTAGGGTTTCCTCTACCGCTCAGTGACCCTCGACGACCCTCGTTCCCGATAAAAAAAAGAGGAAGAAGAAAAAAAAGAGGAGAAGAAAGAATAGAGGAGTAAGAACTCCTCTATTCTTTCTTCTCCTCTTTTTTTTCTTCTTCCTCTTCTTTATTATCCTTGAAGCGTTGTCGAGGCCACCCAAACCCTAGAGAAGCAGCATCGAGGCCACCCCAAACCCTAGGGAAGCAGCATCAAGGCCACTAATTAATATTAGTTCTACGTTTGCCACTAATATATCCATCTGTCATGTTTGAATAATAATTGCCATGTTGTCAATATTTGTAGAAACTATGGACACCGCCCGAGACGAAGTACAAGAAGAGTTGTTGGGGGACATAATCGCACAAGGAAGTGATTCCGTCGTCTCGTTGTTTCTCAACGGCACCGATGGTCTGGAAGCAGCTGGCTATGATTATGATGGCTCCGGTGACCTAATGCCGGTGCAAGAAGGAGACCGTGAGGACGGCTCCGGTGACCCAATGCCGGCGCAAGAAGGAGACCGTGATGACGTCTCCGGTGACCGAACCGAGTCCGGCCAGGTATATAGCTTCTGCTGACTAGCTAATTAATGCATTCATTGTTTTGGTTTGTACACATATTAATTAAGTCTTTGTTCTTTTTTCTAGCCATCCGGATCGAGCACAACTTCGATAAAGAGACGAGGCCCGAAGAAAAAGTTGAGCTCAGATGAAAAGTTTGAGATCATAGCAATCGCGCCCAACGGCCAACCGATTGAACCCCTCCGGAAAAAGAGCACATTTGTTGCTCAGTGCGGGGTTTTGGTTAGGGACAAGATCCCGATCAGCATCCAGTAATGGTTAAAGCCGGCTACAGAAGACCCTGAGGTGTCTTATGTCAATGATATGCAGAAAAATGATCTTTGGACTGAGCTGAAATCAAATTTCACCCTACCGCCAGAGGATGATCCAGAGAAGCCAGTTAAAGAGCAATTAATCAAGTCTTTTGCTCTTAAGAGGATGGCAGAACTATTCAGGAGGTGGAAGAAAGAGCTGAATAAGTTTGTCGAAAATAAAGAGACACCAGAATTCAAGGGCAGATATGAGAAGATCAGAGATCACTGGCCCGCATTTGTGGCCCACAAGACATCGGAAAAGAGTAAGAAGATGTCAGCGACAAACAAGCAAAATGCTGCGAAGAAGAAGCATCACCATCGCACGAGGTCAGGTGGCTACCTTGTAGCCCGGCCTAAGTGGGCCAAGACTGAGAATGATCTGGTTGATAAAGGGATCGAACCAGAGACAATTAACTGGCCAGACCGTTGCGGGACTTGGTTCTTCGGGGCTGGCGGAACCTTGGACCCTGTAACAGGGAAGTGCATTTGGACGAACAATCAAATGGACATACCAGTCAGGAAGCTTCAGCAGTATATCGAAGCAGCGTAGCAAGGGACGTTCTTTCCAGATAGAGAGAACGACGAGCTCACAATGGCCCTCGGGAATCCGGAGCACCCTGGACGGATACGAGGCACGCCAGGCTCCATTCTATGGAAGGTTGGGTTTCTGGACGCAGGCGGTTACAAATCCTAGGAGAGGAGGAAAAAATTGCAGCAGACCCAAATGCAGGCGCTGCAAGCAAGGGTACAAGGGATAGAGGAACGAGAAGCAAATCGCAGCAAACGTGCTGCCGAAGCTTCCCCAAGCTACCCTGTCATCTCAGCGGAGAAGCAGCGTGGCTTCCACCGAGCTGCTTCAGCCGGAGCATGCCTTGACGGCTCCTGCCAGCTATCCCGTGGATGCTATCACGGAGTCTCAAAATTGCCACCTTATGACGCAATGGATGAATTTGAAGGTCAAGGCGGCTGTTGGCTCTGTTTATCCTACTAAACCCGGCGCAACTTTTCACTGCCGACCGATTCCAGAAGGATATGCTAGGGCGATGGTGGATGAAATAATAGAGGGATTTGAGGACCTCCAGCTTGACCACCCTACCGGTGAAGGGGAGACTAGGCTGGGGTCTGCTCTGAAGACTCCATGCCTATGTCGGAAGGAGCTCATCAACCTTCCGAACTGGACGCCTCCGCCGCCTCCTCCTCCTCTGGCAAGTCAGGGCACTCCGCATCCTCCACCGCCTCCTCCTCCGGCAAGTCAGGGCACTCCGCCTCCTCCACCGCCTCCTCCTCCGGCGAGTCAGGGAACTCCGCCTCCACCACCGCCTCCTCCTCCAACGAGTGACGACCAGGGTGTTGGGTTTCGTAGTAATTTCAAAAAATTTCCTACGCGCACGCAAGATCATGGTGATGCATAGCAACGAGAGGGGGAGAGTGTGATCTACGTACCCTTGTAGATCGACAACGGAAGCGTTTGGTTGATGTAGTCGTACGTCTCCACGGCCCGACCGATCAAGCACCGAAACTACGGCACCTCCGAGTTCTAGCACATGTTCAGCTCGATGACGATCCCGGACTCCGATCTAGCAAAGTGTCGGGGAAGAGTTCCGTCAGCACGACGACGTGGTGACGATCTTGATGTACTACCGTCGCAGGGCTTTGCCTAAGCACCGCTACAATATGACCGAGGTGGAATATGGTGGAGGGGGGCACCGCACACGGCTAAGGAACGATCACGAAGATCAACTTGTGTGTCTAGGGGTGCCCCCTGCCCCCGTATATAAAGGAGCAAGGGGAGGAGGCCGGCCGGCCCCTATAGGCGCGCCAGGAGGAGTCCTCCTCCTAGTAGGAGTAGGACTCCTACTAGGAGGGGGAAAGAAGTGGGGAGGGAGAGGGAAAGGGGGGCGCCGCCCCCCTCTCCTAGTCCAATTCGGACCAGGGGGGAGGAGGCGCGCGGCCCACCTCTGGCAGCCCCTCTCTCTCTC
>NC_041388.1:52571694-52578177 GCF_002162155.2 Triticum dicoccoides
CTCCGGCTCTCCGGTTTTCTCCGAAATCACCCGGAACACTTCCGGTGTCCGAATATAGCCGTCCAATATATCAATCTTTATGTCTTGACCATTTCGAGACTCCTCGTCATGTCCGTGATCACATCCGGGACTCCAAACTAACTTCGGTACATCAAAACTCATAACTTCATAATATAACTGTCATCGAAACCTTAAGCGTGCGGACCCTACGAGTTCGAGAACAATGTAGACATGACTGAGACACGTCTCCGGTCAATAACCAATAGCGGAACCTGGATGCTCATCTTGGCTCCTACATATTCTACGAAGATCTTTATCGGTCAGACCGCATAACAACATATGTTGTTCCCTTTGTCATCGGTATGTTACTTGCCCGAGATCGATCGTCTGTATCTCAATACCTAGTTCAATCTCGTTACCGGCAAGTCTCTTTACTCGTTTTGTAATACATCATCTCGCAACTAACTCATTAGTTGCAATGCTTGCAAGGCTTATGTGATGTGCATTACCGAGAGGGCCCAGAGATACCTCTCTGACAATCGGAGTGACAAATCCTAATCTCGAAATACGCCAACCCAACATGTACCTTTGGAGACACCTATAGAGCACCTTTATAATCACCCATTTACGTTGTGATGTTTGGTAGCACACAAAGTGTTCCTCTGGCAAACGGGAGTTGCATAATCTAATAGTCATAGGAACATGTATAAGTCATGAAGAAAGCAATAGCAACATACTAAACGATCGGGTGCTAAGCTAATGGAATGGGTCATGTCAATCAGATCATTCACCTAATGATGTGATCCCGTTAATCAAATAACAACTCCTTGTTCATGGTTAGGAAACATAACCATCTTTGATTAATGAGCTAGTCAAGTAGAGGCATACTAGTGACACTCTGTTTGTCTATGTATTCACACATGTATTATGTTTCCGGTTAATACAATTCTAGCATGAATAATAAACATTTATCATGATATAAGGAAATAAATAATAACTTTATTATTGCCTCTAGGGCATATTTCCTCCAGTCTCCCACTTGCACTAGAGTCAATAATCTAGATTACACAGTAATGATTCTAACACCCATGGAGCCTTGGTGCTGATCATGTTTTGCTCGTGGAAGAGACTTAGTCAACGGGCCTGCAACATTCAGATCGTATGTATCTTGCAAATCTCTATGTCTCCCACCTGGACTAGATCCCGGATGGAATTGAAGCGTCTCTTGATGTGCTTGGTTCTCTTGTGAAATCTGGATTCCTTTGCCAAGGCAATTGCACCAGTATTGTCACAAAAGATTTTCATTGGACCCGATGCACTAGGTATGACACCTAGATCGGATATGAACTCCTTCATCCAGACTCCTTCATTTGCTGCTTCCGAAGCAGCTATGTACTCCGCTTCACATGTAGATCCCGCTACAAAGCTTTGTTTAGAACTGCACCAACTGACAGCTCCACCGTTTAATGTAAACACGTATCCGGTTTGCGATTTAGAATCGTCTGGATCAGTGTCAAAGCTTGCATCAATGTAACCTTTTACGATGAGCTCTTTGTCACCTCCATATATGAAAAACATATCCTTAGTCCTTTTCAGGTATTTCAGGATGTTCTTGACCGCTGTCCAATGATCCACTCCTGGATTACTTTGGTACCTCCCTGCTAGACTTATAGCAAGGCACACATCAGGTCTGGTACACAGCATTGCATACATGATAGAGCCTATGGCTGAAGCATAGGGAACATCTTTCATATTCTCTCTATCTTCTGCAGTGGTCGGGCATTGAGTCTTACTCAACTTCACACCTTGTAACACAGGCAAGAACCCTTTCTTTGCTTGATCCATTTTGAACTTCTTCAAAAGTTTGTCAAGGTATGTGCTTTGTGAAAGTCCAATTAAGCGTCTTGATCTATCTCTATAGATCTTAATGCCTAATATGTAAGCAGCTTCATCGAGGTCTTTCATCGAAAAACTCTTATTCAAGTATCCCTTTATGCTATCCAGAAATTCTATATCATTTCCAATTAGTAATATGTCATCTACATATAATATCAGAAATGCTACAGAGCTCCCACTCACTTTCTTGTAAATACAGGCTTCTCCAAAAGTCTGTATAAAACCAAATGCTTTGATCACACTATCAAAGCGTTTATTCCAACTCCGAGAGGCTTGCACCAGTCCATAAATGGATCGCTGGAGCTTGCACACTTTGTTAGCTCCCTTTGGATCGACAAAACCTTCTGGTTGCATCATATACAACTCTTCTTCCAGAAATCCATTCAGGAATGCAGTTTTGACATCCATCTGCCAAATTTCATAATCATAAAATGCGGCAATTGCTAACATGATTCTGACAGACTTAAGCATCGCTACGGGTGAGAAGGTCTCATCGTAGTCAATCCCTTGAACTTGCCGAAAACCTTTTGCGAAAGTCGAGGTTTGTAGACAGTAATATTACCGTCAGCGTCAGTCTTCTTCTTGAAGATCCATTTATTCTCAATTGCTTGCCGATCATCGGGCAAGTCAACCAAAGTCCATACTTTGTTCTCATACATGGATCCCATCTCAGATTTCATGGCTTCAAGCCATTTTGCGGAATCTGGGCTCACCATCGCTTCTTCATAGTTTGTAGGTTCATCATGATCTAGTAGCATGACTTCCAGAACAGGATTACCGTACCACTCTGGCGCGGATCTCACTCTGGTTGATCTACGAGGTTCAGTAGTATCTTGTTCTGAAGTTTCATGATCATCATCATTAGCTTCCTCACTAACTGGTGTAGGTGTCACAGAAACAATTTTCTGTGATGCACTACTTTCCAATAAGGGAGCAGGTACAGTTACCTCGTCAAGTTCTACTTTCCTCCCACTCACTTCTTTCGAGAGAAACTCCTTCTCTAGAAAGTTTCCGAACTTAGCAACAAAAGTTTTGCCTTCAGATCTGTGATAGAAGGTGTATCCAATAGTTTCCTTTGGATATCCTATGAAGACACATTTCTCCGATTTGGGTTTGAGCTTATCAGGTTGAAGCATTTTCACATAAGCATCGCAGCCCCAAACTTTCAGGAACGACAACTTTGGTTTCTTGCCAAACCACAGTTCATAAGGCGTCGTCTCAACGGATTTTGATGGTGCCCTATTTAACATGAATGCGGCCGTCTCTAGAGCGTGTCCCCAAAATGATAGCGGTAAATCAGTAAGAGACATCATAGATCGCACCATATCTAGTAAAGTACGATTACGACGTTCGGAGACACCATTACGCTGTGGTGTTCCAGGTGGCGTGAGTTGCAAAACTATTCCACAATTTTTCAAATGTACACCAAACTCGTAACTCAAATATTCTCCTCCACGATCAGATCGTAGAAACTTTATTTTCTTGTTACAATGATTTTCAACTTCACTCTGAAATTCTTTGAACTTTTCAAACGTTTCAGACTTATGTTTCATTAAGTAGATATACCCATATCTGCTTAAGTCATCTGTGAAGGTGAGAAAATAACGATATCCGCCACGAGCCTCAATATTCATCGGACCACATACATCTGTATGTATGATTTCCAATAAATCTGTTGCTCTCTCCATAGTACCGGAGAACGGTGTTTTAGTCATCTTGCCCATGAGGCACGGTTCGCAAGTACCAAGTGATTCATAATCAAGTGGTTCCAAAAGTCCATCAGTATGGAGTTTCTTCATGCGCTTTACACCGATATGACCTAAACGGTAGTGCCACAAGTAAGTTGCATTATCATTATCAACTCTGCATCTTTTGGCTTCAACACTATGAATATGTGTGTCACTACTATCGAGATTCAATAAAAATAGACCACTCTTTAAGGGTGCATGACCATAAAAGATATTACTCATATAAATAGAACAACCATTATTCTCAGATTTAAATGAATAACCGTCTCGCATCAAACAAGATCCAGATATAATGTTCATGCTTAACGCTGGCACCAAATAACAATTATTTAGGTCTAATATTAATCCCGAAGGTAGATGTAGAGGTAGCGTGCCAACTGCGACCACATCGACTTTGGAACCGTTTCCCACGCGCATCGTCACCTCGTCCTTAGCCAATCTTCGCTTAATCCATAGTCCCTGTTTCGAGTTGCAAATATTAGCAACATAACCAGTATCAAATACCCAGGTGCTACTGCGAGCATTAGTAACGTACACATCAATAACATGTATATCACATATACCTTTGTTCACCTTGCCATCCTTCTTATCCGCCAAATACTTGGGGCAGTTCCGCTTCCAGTGACCAGTCTGCTTGCAGTACAAGCACTGAGTTTCAGGCTTAGGTCTAGGTTTGGGTTTCTTCTCTTGAGTAGCAACTTGCTTGCCGTTCTTTTTGAAGTTCCCTTTCTTCTTCCCTTTGCCCTTTTTCTTGAAACTAGTGGTCTTGTTGACCATCAACACTTGATGCTCCTTCTTGATTTCTACCTCCGCAGCTTTTAGCATTGCGAAGAGCTCGGGAATAGTCTTATTCATCCCTTGCATATTATAGTTCATCACGAAGCTCTTGTAGCTTGGTGGCAGTGATTGGAGAATTCTGTCAATGACACAATCATCTGGAAGATTAACTCCCAATTGAATCAATTGATTATTATACCCAGACATTTTGAGTATATGCTCACTGACAGAACTGTTCTCCTCCATCTTGTAGCTATAGAACTTATTGGAGACTTCATATCTCTCAATCCGGGCATTTGCTTGAAATATTAACTTCAACTCCTGGAACATCTCATATGCTCCATGATGTTCAAAACGTCGTTGAAGTCCCGATTCTAAGCCGTAAAGCATGGCACACTAAACTATCGAGTAGTCATCAGCTTTGCTCTGCCAGACGTTCATAACATCTGGTGTTGCTCCAGCAGCAGGCCTGGCACCCAGCGGTGCTTCCAGGACGTAATTCTTCTATGCAGCAATGAGGATAATCCTCAAGTTACGGACCTAGTCCGTGTAATTGCTACCATCATCTTTCAACTTTGCTTTCTCAAGGAACGCATTAAAATTCAACGGAACAACAACACGAGCCATCTATCTACAATCAAGCATAAACAAGCAAGATACTATCAGGTACTAAGTTTGATGATAAATTTAGGTTCAATTAATTTACTTAAAGAACCCCCACTTAGATAGACATCCCTCTAATCCTCTAAGTGATTACGTGATCCAAATCAACTAAACCATGTCCGATCATCACGTGAGATGGAGTAGCTTCATTGGTGAACATCACTATGTTGATCATATTTACTATATGATTCACGCTCGACCTTTCGGTCTCCGTGTTCCGAGGCCATATCTGTATATGCTTGGCTCGTCAAGTATAACCTGAGTATTCCGCGTGTGCAACTGTTTTGCACCCGTTGTATTTGAACGTAGAGCCTATCACACCCGATCATCACGTGGTGTCTCAGCACAAAGAACTTTCACAACGGTGCATACTCAGGGAGAACACTTCTTGGTAATTAGTGAGAGATCATCTTATAATGCTACCGTCAATCAAAGCAAGATAAGATGCATAAAAGATAAACATCACATGCAATCAATATAAGTGATATGATATGGCCATCATCATCTTGTGCTTGTGATCTCCATCTTCTAAGCACCGTCGTGATCACCATCGTCACCGGCGCGACACCTTGATCTCCATCGTAGCATCGTTGTCGTCTCGCCAATCTTATGCTTCCACGACTATCGCTACCGCTTAGTGATAAAGTAAAGCATTACAGCGCGATTGCATTGCATCATCTCATACAATAAAATTTAGCATCATGTCTTGACCATATCACATCACAACATGCCCTGCAAAAACAAGTTAGACGTCCTCTACTTTGTTGTTGCAAGTTTTACGTGGCTGCTACGGGCTTAAGCAAGAACCAATCTTACCTACGCATCAAAACCACAACGATAGTTTGTCAAGTTGGTGCTGTTTTAACCTTCGCAAGGACCGGGCGTAGCAACACTCGGTTCAACTAAAGTTGGAGAAACTGTCACCCGCAAGCCACCTATGTGCAAAGCACGTTGGGAGAACCGGTCTCGCGTAAGCGTACGCGTAACGTCGGTCCGGGCCGCTTCGTCCAACAATACCGCCGAACCAAAGTATGACATGCTGGTAAGCAGTATGACTTATATCGCCCACAACTCACTTGTGTTCTACTCGTGCATATAACATCAACATATAAAACCTAGGCTCGGATGCCACTGTTGGGTTTCGTAGTAATTTCAAAAAATTTCCTACGCGCACGCAAGATCATGGTGATGCATAGCAATGAGAGGGGGAGAGTGTGATCTACGTACCGTTGTAGATCGACAACGGAAGCGTTTGGTTGATGTAGTCGTACGTCTCCACGGCCCGACCGATCAAGCACCGAAACTACGGCACCTCCGAGTTCTAGCACACGTTCAGCTCGATGACGATCCCCAGACTCCAATCCAGCAAAGTGTCGGGGAAGAGTTCCGTCAGCACGAC
>NC_041388.1:52578460-52581991 GCF_002162155.2 Triticum dicoccoides
GGGGCACCGCACATGGCTAAGGAACAATCACGAAGATCAACTTGTGTGTCTAGGGGTGCCGCTGCCCCCGTATATAAAGGAACAAGGGGAGGAGGCCGGCCGGCCCCTATAGGCGCGCCAGGAGGAGTCCTCCTCCTAGTAGGAGTAGGACTCCTACTAGGAGGGGGAAAGAAGTGGGGAGGGAGAGGGAAAGGGGGGGCGCCGCCCCCTCTCCTAGTCCAATTCGGACCAGGGGGGAGGAGGCGCGCAGCCCACCTCTGGATGCCCCTCTCTCTCCACTAAGGCCCATATGGCCCATTACTTCTCCCGGGGGGTTCCGGTAACCCTCCGGCTCTCTGGTTTTCTCCAAAATCACCCGGAACACTTCCGGTGTCTGAATATAGCCGTCCAATATATCAATCTTTATGTCTCGACCATTTCGAGACTCCTCGTCATGTCCGTGATCACATCCGGGACTCCGAACTAACTTCGGTACATCAAAACTCATAACTTCATAATATAACTGTCATCGAAACCTTAAGCGTGCGGACCCTACGGGTTCGAGAACAATGTAGACATGACTGAGACACGTCTCCGGTCAATAACCAATAGCGGAACCTGGATGCTCATATTGGCTCCTACATATTCTACGAAGATCTTTATCGGTTAGACCGCATAACAACATACGTTGTTCCCTTTGTCATCGGTATGTTACTTGCCCGAGATTCGATCGTTGGTATCTCAATACCTAGTTCAATCTCGTTATCGGCAAGTCTCTTTACTCGTTTCATAATACATCATCTCGCAACTAACTCATTAGTTGCAATGCTTGCAAGGCTTATGTGATGTGCATTACTGAGAGGGCCCAGAGATACCTCTCCGACAATCGGAGTGACAAATCCTAATCTCGAAATACGCCAACCCAACATGTACCTTTGGAGATACCTGTAGAGCACCTTTATAATCACCCATTTACGTTGTGACGTTTGGTAGCACACAAAGTGTTCCTCCGACAAACGGGAGTTGCATAATCTCATAGTCATAGGAACATGTATAAGTCATGAAGAAAGCAATAGCAACATACTAAACGATCGGGTGCTAAACTAATGGAATGGGTCATGTTAATCAGATCATTCACCTAATGATGTGATCTCGTTAATCAAATAACAACTCCTTGTTCATGGTTAGGAAACATAACCATCTTTGATTAATGAGCTAGTCAAGTAGAGGCATACTAGTGACACTCTGTTTGTCTATGTATTCACACATGTATTATGTTTCCGGTTAATACAATTCTAGCATGAATAATAAACATTTATCATGATATAAGGAAATAAATAATAACTTTATTATTGCCTCTAGGGCATATTTCCTTCATAGGGCACTCGATCGACTCCTTCTCCGGCACGTGGCGGCACTCCGCCTCCTTCTCCGCCTGCGCCGACGCGCCCGAGCAGCCAGCCTCCTCCTTCTTCGCCTCGTCAGCAAGGGCGGAAGAGACCTGCCGCCGCTCCGGCTGCTTCGACGCGTCGTAGTCCTTCTCCTCTGCCTCGTAAGCAAGTAAAGAAGACAACCACTCCGTCTGCTCTGCCGGCGTCTAGCAGTACAGCCAGAGGCGGGAGGAAATACAGATTCGGTCCTTCTCTGAAGACTCCAGAGAAGTTACCATACGAGAGGACCCCGAAGGAGAACACCGAGATCGCACGAGAAGAAGTGAGGAACTACTTTGAAGGGGTGAAAGCAAAGAAACATCCACCTCCGGAGGAGAAGGTAGATCCGGTGAAAGCGAAGCGCACTCTGGCTGCCCTGACAAAACCACCCAAATCTCCGCCGAAAGGAAACTATGAGCGCATTATTGGAAAGGAATTTGCCGAAGCGGAGCGGTCGGGAAGTACTGTCAGTGATCAAAGGCTGAAAGAACGACGAGCTGGGAAACAAATTGCCCAGCTCGGTGAACAAGCAAAGCAATCGTGCCCCCCGCTCAAGGTGCCTAGCGACAACGTCGCTAATGATCCGAGGATGGTGCCCGGTTATAGCAATCTTGGCGATTACCTGCCCGATGATGTACATTATGATTTCATGGAGGTGCAGATACAAAGATACGAGTACGGTAAGCATCTCGTCAAAGATGAAAGATCTCTATCAACGATGATGCGAAGATTGCATGATTGGTACTTGAAAATCTGCAGAGACTCTGGGGGGAGGAGTACTTTGTATGTGAAAGTTAAAAAGGAGCATGACCTCGTTGGAATTGAACTGTTGCCTGTTCCATTTGAGGAGTTCTTTTAGTTTTTCAATCAATTGGCCCTCAATAAAACAACGGTCACCTGCTACTGTCTATAAGTAGTACTACTTCTGTCATTAAGTCTCTCTATATAGCTCAGCTCTTTCATTGCATGTATTTATAATCATCCTCACTATATTATGTAGATTGAAGATCGCCGAATTGAAGAAAAGACAAGTCGGTGATATTGGGTTCATTAACACATATCTCATAGATGCAACTCAGGTTAAATTTCATGCCGTAGATACCGAGGCCAACTTGCTACGATCGTTGGTAATAAATGAAAACAAAGATATAATACTCTTTCCTTACAACTTCAGGTGAGTGTTACTGTCTTGTACGTATTCGGTTTCCCTTATATATTAGTCAAGGTTATAGTAATGTAATTGATGAGTTATGCATGCGTGTGCAGTTACCACTATATTCTCCTAGAGATTAAGCTTGAGTAGGGACTAGTAACCGTCTTAGACTCAAGACGAAAAGATCCCCAGGACTATGCGGACATGACCCAAATGCTCGAGAAGTAAGTTAAATCGATCATTATCCACCATATCAGCAACTTTGTTCATTTCCCGATATATCAAGTAATTGTTTTCTTTGTGTGGCAGGGTTTGGAAAAAATTCTCCAAAAAAGCTCCAGGACTCCCGAAGAAGCTGCAATTTAGACACCCGAAAGTAAGTACTATAGTAGCATGTTCCGCGCATCTCCTATTGATTCAAGCGCTAGTTTCATCTACCATTTGGCATTCTTGCTTATCAGTTTGATTAACCTCTATTTCTTGTAAAGTGGTTGTGGCAGGAACAAGGGAATGATTTCTATGGATACTACGTTTGCGAGTCCATCCGCCACACGACCTGTGAGCGGGGCTACACTGACGAACAATATGAAGTACGTAAATAACAACATTCACAATTTTATTTTATTACCATCATTTGTGTTGAGTTTCATTCATTCATATATATATGTATTGACCCCCTTCTTCAAATTAGATGTTTCGGAAGCGGGATGAACTCCTAGCACCAGCTCGCATGCGAGCAATTCAAGAGGAATTGGCGGCATTCTTTCTTGACCACGTGATCGCTGAAGACGGAGAATACTATGTGGACCATGAGTCCGTATGATTATATTTGTAAGAGATAATTATTGTATATATGTAGCCGGTAGTGTCGGATAGATATACGAGAACTTGTTGTTCGACCAATCTCTCGGAGAAGGAGAGGTGGTCGATATCACTTCTCTCTGTATGCATATATGTTCATGACGATCT
>NC_041388.1:52582369-52636854 GCF_002162155.2 Triticum dicoccoides
CAAAAAAAAAACCCCACCCACAGAAATGCTGACGCGTGGATGCCTATTTGTTCCGGTTGGTGCCACCAACCGAGACCAAAGGGTCTCCTGCCTGGGCTCCGCGCACAGGCCATGTGGAGGCCCATCTGTCCCGGTTGTTGAACCGGGACTAAAGGGACAGGGCATTAGTACCGACCCTTCAGTCCCGGTTCAGGAACCGGAACAAAAGGCCCTTACGAACCGGGACAACAGGCCCTTTTTCTACCAGTGTTATATCCCCTCCGTCCAAAAATAAGTGTCTCACGAAGAAAGTAGAATTTTTTAGTAAATGTCCGTGCAGTCACATTGCAATATGTGAATTATAATTGACAAATATTTATTTATTTTTCATTGCGTTGGCAGGTTGTGCCCTCTTTTGTTGAGGTCTGCCTTTTAGATTTATGCAAACTTGGTTTAGTTTTTCTCCAGATTTTATTCGAGATGTTGTACAGGCGGATATTGCCATTAACTAAGTAGTAACAAGTCAGCAGTTTCCGCTAAAAACAAGAATGGTAAGCAATTCCATATATATGTGACACTAAACATATAAGTTAAATTTGCATGGGTTGTACAAATTTCTGAACAAATATACACAATCAAAATTAAAGTTCCATAGTTTAGATGAATTCTAAAGTTAAAGATCCGGTGATTTAAAATGTACGCTAAACCAAGGTAATAGAGTACATGGAAAGATGAATAATTTGTTTGCTAATAAACAATCACTCCTTTTTCAACTTGAAAAACAGTGGTCGGAACGCAAGATAGAATATTACATTTATACACACATGCACAGAAACAAATTGTCCAGCTAGTGTAAAATTGCATTATAGAATATACAAAAAATAGGAAGGATGCAATTTCCATGCCGAGACAAATGTCTACAATTATCCGAGAGGTAATAAAGTAATATGGGAGGATTGCAAACTACATATGATGAGTAAACACGTAAGCTCAGTAGAACCAAGATACAAAAAAAAATGACAGCACATCCTGTCATGGAAAAGTAACCTATATATAGCATGTCAGAAGCATCGGTTACAACTTTTCTTCTCTCCGCACCATTGTAAAACACCTGAAAATAGATTGAAAGGGAATTCAAGGGTTAAAAACAAAATACATATTGTTAATGCATAAATGTTGCTTTCCCAAGCTATGCAATGGTAGAGCTGAAAGAAGATTTTATTTCGGGTGACCCATCATATGATGCTCCAACCGTAGACAATTGTGTTAATGTGTGGACCGGCCAGAAAGATGATTGATACAGAGAATGCCGACATGTAAAAATCAACCAACGAATAGAAGTATGGGATAACAGTAGCACCGAACCAAAAACTCATCTCAAGAAATTAAGTTAACATGGCAATTCATTTAATGGCATAGCCTAACTATGCAAAATGTAAAAAAATGTACTACAATATAGAGAAGTTAACCTTTGATTGAAGACAGAATAAATCATAAATCCAAGAAAAAGTCACTTACCAATATCATTATTAACAGCATGACTGCAGTACCGGTGAGAAAATATGCTATGGGTCAGAAATCAAACGCTTACCTCAAACAGAACTTTCTCATGCCCTACATCATACCTTGACAGCTTTCTCTCACACACAAGGGAATCAACATAAATAAGCACTACCTGAATTGCCACTGTAATTCCATGGCCGATATGAAGGTTCGAGTCACATTTTGGATGTGCTTTGCTAAGAAAATTGTTTATACACTTTGTCTGCAAAACAAATTCTGTAAGAGAAAGCTGTCAAGGTATGATGTAACATTTTCTCACGTTTCCGTTGCAACACTATTCTGCAAGTAATATCTAAACATTGAAGTCTTGGCAGCAAAACAAATTAAACAGGCCTACAAGAAGAGGAACATAGATCTTCTATGTGTAAATAACTGCATACTCAGCTGACCAACAACTGTCTACACTGTCAAACTAGAAGACTGGTCACTGTCTACATGAATCAAGAATTGTCCGATGAGTTGGGGATGATTTGCAGTGATAGACTGAGCCAGCACCATGTTAACCGAGCGAGGATAAGAGACTCCATAGATTCTGCTCACCAAGAGGTAACCCTACTTTGCCCCTATTTGTCCGGATTTATTTGTCTGCACATTTTATCAAACATGTTGCGTGCACCGGACGGACGCCAGCGACATGCTCGCACACGGCACACATCACACAGACAAGCACTCAACCCACACAACTGTGGCACATAGAGCACACACCACACAGCACGCCGGCACCAACACAATCAGATCGCATATATAGGTTACCCTTCATATGTCCTAGGTACCTGCTGGCACCTTGTATTGCCAAGGTTAATTCAGTGAAAAATTAGTGCAGTCCATTCCATATTGTGAGCTGACTGCTGACATGATACATAAGGCGTATGTAGGGAGATAAAGTGTAGATAAGATGAATGAAATATCGAGATGCCAATTACCTGTTGTATTGTATCATTGCAACCGCAAAAGAGCGGATTCATGTGGATGAAGATGGCTTGTATGGGTCATGAAATGGGCAACTCCATGGGCCGGGTCGGGACAAAGCTCAGGTATTCGACAGCGATGAGGCGTTGGAGCCGGGCGGAGTACCTGCATGTCGGCGTTCTGAGGTGCTGGACACCGTGGAGTTTGTGTCGGAGGAGCGCTGATACTGCGGCATGGTCTGGCCTAGGGAGATGGGAGGAGGAGCACGGGGACGACTTCACGCCGGAGTGAGATGACGCCGGTGGAGGAGGAGGTAGACCTTGATGGTGGCCTGGGTGGGGGGAGACCTTGCTGGCGGCGGACCTCAGCCCGTGATAGCATTAATCTTGACCCGTGCGCTCGTGGTTGGACTCGCGGAGCTGGCCGTTCGTGGCTGGATGGTTCGTGCGAAGACTTGGCCAGGTCGTTCGTACCGTGCCGCCGTAAGTGGAGCAGCTGGGTCAGCCAAGCCGTTGGGCGTGCATGTAGTGCGGACGTGCGTGGGCGTGCATGTAGGGCATGTAGTTAGTGGTTAGCTAATGCGTGTGGGCATGGCTTAGTGGCCGGTGTGGCGCATGAGCTGTGTATGTGCGCGTCTACTATTTAAGGTGCTGGCAGGTGGTAGAGCCAAAGGAGCTAAAGAGAGATGATGTAGCCTCTGGGAATGTATGTGCACTCACGGTGGGGTGGTGTGTGTGTGGCAGAGTTCGAGCTCGCCGGAAATACAAGGGGCTGTTCGTGCGGCCGGAGGCGTTTGTGCACCCGGAAACCTCGTGTCCTCTCTCTCTCTCTTGTTTCTTCCTTGTCTCCGGTGATTGCCGTGGTTCAGTGAGTAGGCTAGACACCAACAATTGGTATCATGAGCTGGTGCATCTTGGATGTCGTCCCCTTGCCGGAGGCGTGCCGGCGGCGGCGGCGTTCGCCGGCGGCTGTGAGGTGAAGCTTCGGGCCACGTGTCGGCCCATGGAGGTGCGCGGGCTGCCATTGCAGACGCGGAGGCGGCGCATGGTGAGTCCACGGCGAGCGCGGCGAGCGCGGAGGCGCTGCATGGTGGCGCAGAGGCCGCGGACGTGCATCATGGCGCGGCGAGCACAACGTCGGGCAACAGAGGGAAGCGCCGCGGACGCTGATACACGTGCAGGACGTGCGGGACGCACTGGTGCCGTCGGGTGCTATGGGTGCGCGGGTCGTGCGGGGCGCAGAGGGACGCCAAGCATGTGTCACCGGCGGAGAAGGAGCTCGGCGTGTGTTGCCGGAGTCGTGACGGAGCATGGTGCGACCGGCGTCGGTGCGCCAGGTCGGGTCCATGGACTGGCTCACGGCTGTGACAACGACAACGATGCGAGCTGCATCAACTCCGACGACAACAGGCACACGGCACGTCGCAACGGGCACGGAGGCGTGTGATGATGTCAAATGAAGGCGTTCAAGACGACGGTCGATGACAAGGCATGTCAAGATTAGGAAGGAAATTGATAGCATTAATCTTGATGCGTGTGCTCGTGGTTGGACTCGCGGAGCTGGCCGTTCGTGGCTGGATGGTTCGTGCGAAGACTTGGCCAGGTCGTTCGTACCGTGCCGCCGTAAGTGGAGCAGCTGGGTCTGCCAAGCCGTTGGGCATGCATGTAGTGCGGACGTGCGTGGGTGTGCATGTAGGGCATGTAGTTACTGGTTAGCTAATGCGTGTGGGCATGGCTTAGTGGCCGGTGTGGCGCATGAGCTGTGTATGTGCGTGTCTACTACTTAAGATGTTGGCAGGTGGTAGAGCCAAAGGAGCTAGAGAGAGATGATGTAGCCTTTGGGAATGTATGTGCGCTCACGGTGGGGTGGTGTGTGTGTGTGGCAGAGTTCGAGCTCGCCGGAAATACAAGGGGCTGTTCATGCGGCTGGAGGTGTTTGTGCACCGGGAAACCTCGTGTCCTCTCTCTCTATTGTTTCTTCTTTGTCTTTGATGATTGCCGTGGTTCAGTGAGTAGGCTAGACACCAACAGCCCGATCTGCTCTGTAGAGACGACAACAAACTTCAGTGTCCAGTAGTGCGCCAACCCATGGAAACGTGGCCATAGAGAGGAGAGGCCAGAGAAGAGCTCGGGAGGGTATACAGAGCCCAGTTCATCGGTAGCAGAAAAACGTCCAGCCCTCGCCGCGGCTCCATGGCGAGGAATAAGCGGGCGGGCGGGATGCGGTCCCTCGGGTCCATCGTCGGGGGTGAAGATGGAACGCGGATTTCTTCCTCGAAAAAGCCGAGTAGTGGTGATGGTGCTCGCGGAAGCGGCGGTGGAGAGGCTTGCATTCTTTTTTTTAACATCACTACAAACGCAAGCGCTCGCCCCCTATGAATGCACACACGCACATCATATATTTATGAGCACCTCCGAGAGACTGAGCGGGCATATCATTTTGAGATTTACGAAGTCACGTAGGCGCCTCGTCGTCGACGGGAACATCTCCTCCCACTGAAAACGCATCACTGGAAATCCTGAAATAAATTCAGGAATAATGCGAGCACCAGGACTTGAACCTGATGGGCTGGGGAAACCACTGTCTCTCTAACCATCCAACCACATGTTGGTTCGCAGGCTCCCATTCGAGAGGGGTATCTCTCGCCAAATGGGCCAGCAGACGGCCCAGTTTACCAGAGGCCTGCGTTTCGGCCTTTGGAGCAGCAACCCACAATACAACTGGGCCAGAATACATACAGCGCGGGACAAATCGCTTCTTACACAAGATTTGATGGCCAGATCGCGAAAACGGACGGCAGAAAACGCAAATCGCTATGAGGGCAGGGATTAGGTGCAGTTATACTGTCCTTAATTTTTCCGTGTCATGTGGCGCGGCTTAGGGAGGCCATCGGGCGCACCGCGGAGGTCTTAGGTGGCCTGATGCTTTTCCCGTTTTCGGTGAGGCTTCTGCGCGGGGCGGTGCTCGCAGGCGGCGGGGGAGGGGGGTGGCTTAGCGCTGGCGTGGGTGGTCGGCTGTCTGGTGGCGCGGTAATTGGCGGCTGAGCTACACAATGGTGCGGGATGGCGTCGTCCGCTCGGCCCAGATCTGGGCTGGGGCGGGCTAGCGGCTTCTTCGTCAGCCGCATAGCCCCCTAGAGGTTGAGATGGGGCGTAGGAAGGCTAGGTGTTGGCGGTGCTGTCGCCGGCGTGCTGCAGTGTGGCAGCAATGGCTTTGCGGGCCCGATCTAGGTCCTGCCAGGCCCGGCAGGTCTGGTGTGCCCCTTGATGAAGTACAAACTAGCGAGATGCTAATTCGCGCGCGTAGATGACCCGATCTTTCACAATGATGCTTGATTAGCATGTCCCTCTTCGCAACCTCCAAGAATAATTTTCACCCGCGTACAAAAGTACATGAACAAAAATAATGATCCCCTTGGATCAGCACGTAGGCGTCGATGTGATGACCAACGCACCGTCGCTAGCAAATTTTCACAATGGGAAAATCACAGATGATACACAAGATATGGTCCCCCAAAACTTGGACGTTTTACGGTGTTGTTCATATCTCACGAATAAACTCAAAAACCGATCTCAATTACATGGACGCAAGGCATTTATCTAGCCTGGTGCATGCACATGGCCTAAGAGCAACTCTAGCAGACCCTGCATCCGGCGCGAACCCGCATAATTCCGGCGATTATACGGGTTCAGCCGATTATTCTGGCCAGACCAGAGCCCGCATCAGTGTCCGGCCCATAAACATTTTTGCTGCAGCCCGCAAACGCTACCCCCGAACCAGTATAACTACGGGTTTGCGGGGCAGATGCGGGTCGAAACCATATCCCCCTGTAGCCGCGTTTGTCCCCAATTCCCCACCGTGCCGTTCGATTTGTCGCTGCTGGCGAGCCTTCGACTGCCATGGACGACTCGGGGGATGAGGCGGAGCGCCACCGCCGCGCCAGATCTGACGCTGTGTGATAACCCACAAGTATAGGGGATCACAACAATTTTCGAGGGTAGAGTATTCAACCCAAATTTATTGATTCGATACAAGGGGAGCCAAAGAATATTCTCAAGTATTTGCAGCTGAGTTGTCAATTCAACCACACTTGGAAACTTAATATCTGCAGCAAAGTGTTTAGTAGCAAAGTAATATGATAGTAGTGGTAACGGTAGCAAAAGGTAACGGTAGCAAAAGTAATATTTTTGGTGTTTTATAGTGATGATAACAATAGCAACAGAAAAGTAAATAAGCGAAGAACAATATATGGAAAGCTCGTAGGCAATGGATCGGTGATAGAGAATTATGCCGGATGTGATCGATCATGTAACAGTCATAACCTAGGGTGACACAGAACTAGCTCCAATTCATCAATGTAACATAGACATATATTCCGAATATAGTCATACGTGCTTATAGAAAAGAACTTGCATGCCATCTTTTGTCCTACCCTCCCGTGGCAGCGGGGTCCTATTGAAAACTAAGGGATATTAAGACCTCCTTTTAATAGAGTACCGGACCAAAGCATTAACACATAGTGAATACATGAACTCCTCAAACTACAGTCATCACCGGTAAGTATCCCGATTATTGTCACTTCAGGGTTAACGGATCATAACACATAATAGGTGACTACAGACTTGCAAGATAGGATCAAGAATTCTCATGTATTGATGAAAACACAATAGGTTCGGATCTGAAATCATGGCACTCGGGCTCTAGTGACAAGCATTAAGCATGGCAAAGTCATAGCAACATCAATCTCAGAACATAAGGGATAATAGGGATCAAACCCTAACAAAACTAACTTGATTAAATGATAAATCCCATCCAACCCATCACCGTCCAGCAAGCCTACGATGGAATTTCTCACACACGGCGGTGAGCATCATGAAATTGGTGATGGAGAAAGGTTGATGATGACGATGGCGACGGATCCCCCTCTCCGGAGCCCCGAACGGACTCCAGATCAGCCCTCCTGGGAGAGTTTAGGTCTTGGCGGCGGCTCCGTATCGTAAAACGCGATGAATCATTCTCCTTGATTTTTCTCTCTACGAACACGAATATATGGAGTTGGAGTTGAGGTCGGTGGAGCGTCAGGGGGCCCACGAGGCAGGGGTGCGTGCCCCCACCCTCGTGGATAGGTGGAGGCCCCCTTGACGTGGATCTTCCTTCCAGTATTTTTTTATATATTCCAAAATAATTCTTCATTGATTTTCAGGTCATTCCGAGAAGTTTTATTTCTGCACAAAAATAACACGATGGCAATTCTGCTGAAAACAACGTCAGTCCGGGTTAGTTCCATTCAAATCATGCATGTTAGAGTCCAAAACAAGGGCAAAAGTGTTTGGAAAAGTAGATACGACAGAGACGTACCAACTCCCCCAAGCTTAAACCTTTGCTTGTCCTCAAACAATTCAGTTGATAAACTGAAAGTGATAAAGAAAAACTTTTACAAACTCTGTTTGCTCTTGTTGTTGTAAATATGTAAAGCCAGCATTCAAGTTTTCAGCAAAGATTATGAACTAACGATATTCACAATAACATTTAGGTCTCATGTTTACTCGTATCAATGATATAATCAACTAGCAAGCAATAATAATAAATCTCAGATGACAACACTTTCTCAAAACAATCATGATATGATATAACGATATGGTATCTCGCTAGCCCTTTCTGAGACCGCAAAACATAAATGCAGAGCACCTTTAAAGATCAAGGACTGACTATACATTGTAATTCATGGTAAAAGAGATCCAGTTAAGTCATACTCAATGTAAACTAACAGTAATGAATGAAAATGACAGCGGTGCTCTCCAACTGGTGCTTTTTAATAAGAGGATGATGACTCCACATAAAAGTAAATAGATAGGCCCTTCACAGAGGGAAGCAGGGATTTGTAGAGGTGCCAGAGCTCGGTTTTGAAATAGATATGAATAATATTTTGAGAGGTATAATTTCATTGTCAACATAACAACCAAGAGATGGCGATATCTTCCATGCTACACACATTATAGGCGGGTCCAAAACAGAATGGTAAAATTTATACTCCCCTCCACCAACAAGCATCAATCCGTAGCTTGCTCGAAACAACGAGTGCCTCCAACTAACAACAGTCCCGGGGGAGTTTTGTTTGCAATTATTTTGATTTGATTTGCATAAAGCATGGGACTGGGCATCCCGGTGACCAGCCATTTTCTCATGAGTGAGGAGTGGAATCCACTCCTCTTGAGAATAACCCGCCTAACATGGAAGATACGGACAACCCTAGTTGATACATGAGCTATTCGAGCATACAAAACAGAATGTTTATTTGAAGGTTTAGACTTTGTCACATACAAATTTACTTGAACGGCAGATAGATACCGTATATAGGTAGGTATGGTGGACTCATATGGTATAACTTTGGGGTTTATGGAATTGGCTGCACAAGCAGTATTCCCTCTTAGTACAAGTGAAGGCTAGCAAAAGAATGAGAAGCGACCACCTAGAGAGCGACAACAATCATGAACATGCATTAAAATTAATCAACACCGAATGCAAGCATGAGTAGGATATAATGCACCATGAACATAAATATCATAGAGGCTATGTTGGTTTTGTTTCAACTACATGCGTGAACATGTGCCAAGTCAAGCCACTCGAATCGTTCAAAAGAGGATACCACCCTATCATACCACACCACAACCATTTTAATAGCATGTTGGCATGCAAGGTAAACCATTATAAGCTCCTAGCTAATTAAGCATGACATAAGCAACTATAATTCTAATTGTCATTACAAACATGTTTATTCATAATAGGCTGAATCAAGAACGATGAACTAATCATATTTACAAAAACAAGAGAGGTCGAGTTCATACCAGCTTTTCTCATCTCAATAAGTTCATCATATAATCATCATTATTGCCTTTCACTTGCACGACCGAATAGTGTGGATAATAATAATAGTGCATGCGCATTGGACTAAGCTGGAATCTGCAAGCATTCAATTCAAGGGAAAAGACAAGGTAATATGGGCTCTTTGTCAGATCAACGATAATGCATATAAGAGCCACTTTAACATTTTAATTATGGTCTTCTCCTCTCGACCCCCAAAGAACAAGAAAATAAATAAAACTATTTACACGGGAAAGCTCCCAACAAGCAAAAGAAGAACGATAAATCTTTTTGGGTTTTCTTTTTAATTACTACTACAAGCATGGAAAGTAAACTAATTAAAAGCTACAACTATTTTTTTGTTTTTCTATTAAGGTTTATTAAACACACAAGAAGAAAGAATAAAAAAGGAAAATAAACTAGCATGGATGATACAATGAAAAAGTATGAGCACCGACAACTAGCAATGAGTGTGTGAACATGAATGTAACGTCGGTGAGAAATACGTACTCCCCCAAGCTTAGGCTTTTGGCCTAAGTTGGTCTATGGCCACGGCTGGCCTGGCGGATATCCAAAGTAATAGTTGGGGTCATACTGTGAAGAAGTCTCGGATTGCTACTGGTTGGCAATCACCTCCGGATCCCACTGGTAATCAGACTGTCGTGGAGGATCAAATTGTGGTTCCGGCTCTGGCTCTGTAGCTGATGTAGGGTTTCGATAGGCGTGAATGGCCTCCAACGGAACAAGGTACTTGCCTGCAGATAAATCAAACAAAGAAGGAGTAGGCAAGGTAATAGTCTCAGGATGATTTTTACCAAATATTAATTTGTACTTAAGCGCCTTTTCCCTATTCTTAACAATAAAATCATGTGCTACCATACTCTTATAATCTAGATAAACAGGAGGCAGCAATTTTTCTTCTTTCTCATAATGCCTAATAGGTAAGTTAAAGTGTGCAGCGAGGCGCGGGGCGAAGATGCCTCCAAGGACGGGGCCCTTACTATGGTTAAGATTTAACCGCTTTGCAACAATAGCGTCCATACTGAATGTGTCATCACGAAATAAGGCATGGCACAAAATAACAATATCAGGGGCACTCAGGTTTCCATAGTTTCCGCACCCAATTAAGCATCTACTAGCAAATATAGCAAAGTAACATAAAACAGGAAAATGTATGGTAGTAATTCGTGCGTCGGAAACCTTCCTCGTTTCCCCTACAGTAATGGTATCAATAAACCCATGCACATCATCACGGTGTGGTTCCTCTACGTTGCCCTCGAAAGGGATCAAACAAACTCGACAAAAATCATGAAGTGACATCTCCTTATGCTCATCATATAAATAAAATTCCACCGTAGGTGGTGAGCTCCTAGCATGAAAATGAAAGTTTTGCACAAAGATATTGGTGAGTAAGAGATACTGTTCGCGTTGGTCGTGGAGGAAGGCGGTGATGCCTGCATTCTCATCCAATTCATAGAAATCATCATAAATCCCGGCTGCTCTCAAGAAATCATCACAAGGCCGAACCTCCCTGGTGCGAGGAAGATTATATTTGGGCCTCTTATCCTCCTCACTTTCCTTATCCTTCGAGCTTCGGCTCGACGAGCCCCTCAAAAATCTCTTCATCTTTTTCTGAAATTTTTAGTAACTTCAAAATAAAAGTGAACCAAACTCAACAAAATCGATAGCAACTACTCCCACAAGTGCGTAGAGGATATATCATGCATTAAAACTACTTTTGACCATATAAATTTGACATGCAAGCTCAAGAATAGGGTCACCTAAGCAGCAAAAATATGCAATGAATAAAACACTGGAACAAAAACTAATTGGACCATTGGAGAAGTCACATACCAAGGAACAATCCCCCAAAACAGTTTTTTTGAATGGAGCTTTCAGCAAGGAGATCAAAAATGGCAGCAAAATGAGCTTGGACTCGGGTTTGAGCTGATTAGTGATGTTTGTGGGAGGAAGAAGGAGTGTGTGGTAGCTAGAATAAGTGGACGGGAGCCACTATGGCCCCATGAAGCATGGGGCGCGCCCAGGGGGTAGGGCGCGCCCTTCACGCTCGTGGCCAGGTGCTTGCTCCCCCTGCTGTGTTCTTAGTGCCAGATATTTTCTTAGGGCATTGGAGTACTTTTATTTTCGGGGTATTTTTTATTGCATGGATAATTCAGAAAACACACAGAAATTACTATTTTTGCTTTATTTAATATAAATAACATAAAGTAAAAAGAGGGTACAGAGAGTTGTGTTTTCTAAATTCATCCATCTCATGATCATCAAAAGGAATCAACTAACAAGGTTGATCAGGTCTTGTTAACAAACTCATTCCGAATAACATGGAAATGGAGAGTTTTCGAATAACACTAGGTTACCTCAACGGGAATATGCATGTCCCCAATGAGGGAGTCCTGGACTAGGGGGTCTCCGGACAGCCGGACTATCTCCATTGGCCGGACTGTTAGACTATGAAGATACAAGATTGAAGACTTCGTCTCGTGTCCAGATGGGACTCTACTTGGCGTGGAAGGCAAGCTAGGCAATACGTATATGGATATCTCCTTTATAACCGACCTTGTGTGACCCTAACCCTCTCCGGTGTCTATATAAACCGGAGGGTTTTAGTCCGTAGGACAACAATCATAACATACAATCATACCGTATGCTAGCTTCTAGGGTTTAGCCTCTCTGATCTCGTGGTAGATCTACTCTTGTAACACCCATATCTTCAATATTAATCAAGCAGGACGTAGGGTTTTACCTCCATCAAGAGGGCCCGAATCTGGGTAAAACTTCGTGTCCCTTGCCTCCTGTTACCATCCAGCCTAGACGCACAGTTCGGGACCCCCTACCCGAGATCCGCTGGTTTTGACACCGACATTGGTGCTTTCATTGAGAGTCCCTCTATTTCGTCGCCGTTAGGCTTGATGGCTCCTACTATCATCGGTAGCGGTGCGGTCCAGGGTGAGACTTTTCTGCCCGGACAGATCTTTGTATTTGGCGGCTTTGCACTACGGGCTGATTCGCTTGGCCATCTGGAGCAGATTGAAAGCTACGCCCCTGGCCATAAGGTCAGATTTGGAAGTTTGAACTACACGGCCGACATCCGCGGAGACTTGATCTTCGACGGATTTGAGCCACAGCCGGGCGCGCCGTACTGTCTCGATGGGCATGACCTAGCTCTGCCACCGAACGATACTCCAGAGGCCGCACCCACACCTGCTCCGACCCTTAGCTCAGAGCCAACTGCGCCAATCGAGGATGGGTGGCTAGACACCGCCTCAGGGGTTGCAATCTCGACTGCGATCAAGCCGAACACCAGCATCATCCTCTGCGTAGCCCGTGACTCCAAAGTGCCGGACTCTTCTCCGGACCCCGAACCATCCGCGCCCCTGCCAATCGAATCCGACTGGGCGCCGATCATGGAATTCACCGCTGCGGATATCTTTCAGCACTCGCCCTTCGTTGACATTCTGAATTCACTAAGGTCTCTCTCTCTGTCAGGAGAGCCCTGGCCGGATTATGGCCAACAGGACTGGGATGCGGACGACGAAGAAATTCGACGCCCACCCACGACCCACTTTGTAGCCACTGTCGATGATTTAACCAACATGCTCGACTTCGACTTCGAGGACTTCGACGGTATGGACGACGATGTAGGAGACGAACATGAACTAGCACCTATAGGGCACTGGAAAGCCACCTCGTTGTATGACATATACATGGTGGATACACCCAATGAAGGCAACGGCGACGAGATAGTGGAGGATGACCCCTCCAAGAAGCAACCCAAGCGCCGACGTCAGCGGCGCCGCTCTAAGTCCCGCCAAAGCAAAAGTGGTGATACCGGCGCAGGAGATAATAACACTCCGGATAGCGCCGAAGACAATGAAAACCCCCTCCATCAAGAGTTAGATCAGGAGGATGAAGGTGCCAGCTCTCCTGAGAGAGCGGCTGGCGGAGAGGAGGAGGATGACAATTACATGCCCCCCTCCGAAGACGAGGCAAGCCTCGGCGACAATGAATTCGCCGTATGAGAGGATCCCGTCGAACAAGAGCGCTTCAAGCGCAGGCTTATGGCCACGGCAAATAGCCTGAAGAAAAAGCAGCAGCAGCTTCAAGCTGATCAAGATCTGCTAGCTGACAAATGGACTAAAGTCCTCGCAGCCGAGGAATATAAACTCGAGCGTCCCTCCAAGAGTTACCCAAGGCGCAGGTTACTACCCCGACTGGAGGAAGAAGCGTATGATACGGCTGACCGGCCACCTCGTGGCCGCGATAGAGAGGCATTCCTGCCGAAAGCTCAGCCTCCACCCCAACGCCATCCAAATAAAAAGGCATGGGGAGATACGCCAGACCTGCGAGACATATTGGAGGACAAAGCAAAGCACTCAAGATCGATCTACGGATCGCAAGGGCACACCAATCTACGAGACGGTAAACGTCACGCCGGATACAGTAAAAGCAAATCCGGCCGGGCCGAACACAGCGGTTGGCTCGCAGTAACAATATATCAAAGAACCATGGTACCTCAGATACCAAGGACGGCAACAGCAGGTCACGTCGCAACAAGCATAAGCACCGCATTAACGGCAAAAGTACTAAGGATACGGCAGTCAATGCCGGATTCAAAGGCTCTAAACCCGTTCAGCGGAAAAGGGCATTCAAACAAAGTACGCCGGGTCCGTCCAACTTGGACCGTATACTCGATCGCTCGTGTCAAATACACGGCACCCCCGACAAGCCAGCTAATCACACCAACAGGGATTGTTGGGTGTTCAAGCAGGCCAGCAAGTTAATTGCCGAAAACAAGGACAAGGGGCCGCATAGCGATGACGAGGAAGAACCCTGGCAGCCGCACACTGGAGGACAGAAGAGGTTTCCCCCACAAGTGCGGACGGTGAACATGATATACGCAACCCACATCCCCAAGAGGGAGCAGGAGCGTGCGCTCAGGGACGTATATGCGCTGGAGCCAGTCGCCTCAAAGTTCAACACTTGGTCCTCCTGTCCGATCACCTTCGATCGCAGGGACCACCCCACTAGTATCCGTCATGGCGGATTCGCCGCACTGGTCCTAGACCCAATCATCGACGGATTTCACCTCACTCAAGTCCTCATGGATGGCGGCAGCAGCCTGAACCTGCTGTATCAGGACACAGTGCGCAAAATGGGTATAGACCCCTCAAGGATCAAACCCACAAAGACGACCTTTAAAGGCGTCATTCTAGGCGTAGAGGCCCACTGCACAGGCTCAATTACACTGGAAGTGGTCTTCAGATCCTCGGATAACTTCCGAAGCGAAGAGTTAACCTTCGATATAGTCCCGTTCCGCAGTGGTTATCTCGCACTGCTCGGACGAACCACATTCGCTAGATTCAATGCGGTACCACATTATGCAAACCTCAAGCTCAAGATGCTAGGACCTCGCGGAGTTATTACAGTCAATGGAAACACAGAGCGCTCTCTCCTAATAGAGGTGCACACCGTGGCCCTCGCAGCAGAAGCGCAAATCAGCCTCTCAAGGCAATCTACCAGTTCGGCGTTTCAAAGCCCGGACACCTTCAAGCACGCTCGGGGCAATCGGCAAATAGACCACCTGGCATGATCTAAGCTCACGTAGCAATACGACGGCCGCCCCAATCCCAGCCCAACGACGTTGTTCGTGCCGCGCGTACATCATTACGCATTAAAAATACCATGGGCACAGATGGGGAGGGGGAGGCACAACTACAGCACGTCCCAAAACGCGGCCTAAACCGCACCAGGGGCTTCCCATTTGGTTATTTTCCTTTTTCTTTCAGGACTTCAATCTCTGGAAACACTATCCGGAAGCTCTATTGCCGAACACATGATACAACAACCAAGGAGGCCGACGACTACGGAATTCCCAGGTGGATTACAGATTTCACATAATTCCTCAGCTCGCCCTTGGAAGGGACATAGTCCTACTCTTTTGCTCATTACACTATCTGTATCACTCTGCTTTAATGCAATTTTTTAATATACAATGCATGGCATTACGATTATTATTGCATTTTTGTTATATGTATACATATCTATGTGTTCATTAATGACGCCTAGCAACCGTACACTCTAGTACGGCCAATGCACCAGGGGATTACGTACCCACAATGAAAAGTCCGAACACTTTCACAAGTGCGGCACCCCAAACTTATAGCATTATATGCATCAGCTCCGAATCATGTCTTTGGTCAAATGTTGGGTTTGCCCGACTCCTATGTTTTGGTACCTTACGTTCCGCTCTATCGGCTAAGGTAGCGCTAGGAGAACTGCTGCGATTGTGCCCCGGTTCTGCCGGGCCGAGCACCTCAGTGGAGAAAGCTAAAACTGACTGTCACGATAAGGCGAGAGACTGGTCGCTGTTCGGCGAGGTTTTTCGAGTCCCTAAAGACTTATGCCGCTTAGGGCGAGGGGCCGGCTCCGTCCGGCTTACAGGCGTGTATCGCGCCCCGAATTCGGCCTTCCGAATACCAGGGGCTTCGCCGAAATTTAAAATTATAGAATTCTATGGCTAAGTGAGAGTGATAAAGCATTATTAGTCCGGTTGCCTTGTTCATTGTGCTAAGCACCTCCCTCGAAGGACCCAAACATAGGAACAAGAGTGCTCAGGTTTATCCTGAACACCCCGGCACTCGTGGCATGGGGGCAGAAGCCGAGGACTAGCCATATCTCAGATTGGATAAATAGCCAAACAGAAGGTAATATTTTAAATTCACACAAGCATTGCATAGCGCATATGAAACAAGTTTTCATTACACAGGATAAAAAACGAGCAAGTCTCATTCAAATATTACATTTTGTGAACACTCATCTGCGATAAGACGGGTGCCCGGTAGAACACCCTCGTAGTACATCTCGGGGTGGCGGTGCTGCTTGCCCTCCGGCGGCCCCTCCTTGATAAGCTTCACGGCGTCTAGCTTGACCCACTGCGTTTTCACATGGGCGAAGGCCCGACGTGCACCTTCAATGCTGACGGATTGCTTGACGACCTCCAGCCGTGGGCAGGCATCCACAAGCCGCCTCACCAGGACGAAGAAGCTGTTCGGAAGGGCGTTGCCAGGCCACAACCGGACTATGAAGCCCTTCATGGCCTGATTGGCCGCCTTATGTAGCTCGGCCATCTGCTTCAGCTGGTCGCTCATTGGCACCGGATGTTCGGCCTCAGCATACTGAGACCAGAACAACTTCTTCGTCGAGCTTCCATCCTCGGCCTGGTAGAATAGTGCGGCATCGGACACACTGCAGGGCAAATCTCCGAATGCTCCTGAAGAGCTCCGGATTCGGGTAAGTAATCGGTAATTCACCATTGCATGCTTGCTTTGCATACAGAAAGCCTTACCCGCCGCTACCTTCTTCATCGCGTCGATCTCCTGAAGGGCCTTCTGGGCCTCGGCCTTGGCACTCTTCGCGCTCTCACGGGCCGCGGCAAGCTCAGACTCTCTCATCTTCAAGTCAAGCTCCAACACCTCGTGCTTCGTCACGAGAGCTTGGAGCTCTTGATGCACCTCGCCCACCCAAGCCTCGTGCCTCTCTCTCTCGGTGCGCTCCTGGGCCGCCTTTTCTTCGGCCTGGGACAGCGCTTGCTTCAGGGTCGCCACCTCGGTCGTGGCCCCTAGCAAACATACAATGATCTTGTCATTTAGCAATCACATCCTTTTTCTCATCTACAGACGGGGTATCACTTACCCTTGTTCTCCTCGAGCCGCCTCTTAGCAAGGCCGAGCTCCTTTTGGGACCCCTCGAGGGCCTCCTTCAGTACGGCGACCTGGCAGTTAGTGTGGTGGACGACAGCAGCGAAGCCTGCACATGCATATTGACATACTTATATTAGACTCCTGCGATATTATTTGATCCTCTGTTCGGCTTTTCTTTGTGAACACCGAACAAAGCATCAGGAGCTAATGTCTATGCGGTAACACTTCTACTACATTCTTAAACACTTACCTCGAAGCCTCTTAGAAGGCTAGTACAGGCGTCAGTCAATCCGCTCTTGGCGGACTGAACCTTCTGGATCACCGCACTCATGATAGTGTAGTGCTCCTCCTTGATGGAAGTGCCGTGAAGCGCTTCCAACATAGTGTCCGGCGCCTCTGGTTGGACAGAGGTCACCGGCACAGGCATCTCACCCTCTTTAGAAGGGGACCGCCTGCCCGAGCTCGGATCCGTTGGAGGGTCCGGCGCGGTGTTCGGCTGAGGGCCGAACTCGGAGCTCTCGGGGACCCCGTCCCCTCGGCTCCCGGAGTCCGGAAGGTCGCCTTGAGGCGCCTCCGGGACTGTCCCCCTTTGATCTGGTGCCTCTTGAGACAGCACCTCGGCGTCGTCGGCCGGATGAGTGGAGGTGGGCGTGGGGACTGGATCGCTATCCATGTCTGACGAAGCCAGGGAGCCATCCAAGGATACCTCGATATTGGCTCGGGGCGGCCTGTACAATTGAGTTCGGCATTAGGGAAAGCAATGCGACAAAGGAATCCTACGGGTTACTTTGGTATCCGAACACTTACGATCTCCCCTGGGGCTTGCCCCTGGGCAACCACTCGTCTTCGCTTTCGTCGGCGGCGGTGGAGCTGTCCGGAAGGAGCGTCCTTCCCTTCTTGGACCCTCCGGCCTCCCCAGTTGGGGCGGCCTTCCTTTTCTTGTCTCCCCCAGTCGGTGGGGGAGCCTCTTCTTCCTCTTCCTCATCTTCGGGGGAAGAGTGCGCCGCAGAGTCATCGGACGGTGAGTCCAACGACGCCTGGCGTAGGGAACTCTTTCGGGCTCCCTTGGCCTTCTTGGTCTTCTCCGGCACCTTATAAGGGGCCGGAGTCAGCATCTTCATCAAAAGAGCGTCTGTGGGGCCTTCAGGCAAGGGAGCCGGACAGTTGATCTGTCCGACCATCTTCTGCCAGTCCTGTCAAAACTATGGGAGTTTAGATCCCGCATAGAGCCAATCTATATATATAAAACAAATATCATGTAAGAGGTAAAACAACTTACCGCACTGGCGTGGCGCTTCGCGCTGAATTCACGATCCTTAGTAATGGGGGGAGGGACCGCGGCGCCCTTGAACAGCACCCTCCAGGCATCTTCATGAGTCGTGTCGAAGAGCCTGTTCAGAGTTCGGTGCTGCGCCGGATTGAACTCCCACAAGGTAAACTCCCATTGTTGGCACGGGAGTATCCGGCGAATGAGCATAAGCTGGACTATGTTGACAAGCTTGAGCTTCTTATCCACCATGTTCTGAATACATGACTAGAGTCCGGTCAGCTCTTTTGAATTACCCTAGGACAGGCCCTTCTCTTTCCATGAGGTGAGCCGCATGGGGATGCCAGATCGGAACTCGGGGGCCACTACCCATGCGGGGTCGCGCGGCTCGGTGATATAGAAGCACCCCGATTGCCACCCCTTTATGGTGTCCACGAAGGTGCCCTCGAGCCATGTGATGTTGGGCATCTTGCCCACCATGGCTCCTCCGCACTCCGCCTGGCGGCCTCTCACTACCTTCGGCTTGACATTGAAGGTCTTCAGCCATAAGCAGAAGTGGGGCTTGATGCGGAGGAAGGCCTCGCACACGATGATGAACGCCGAGATGTTGAGAATGAAGTTCGAGGCCACATCGTGGAAATCCAGGCCGTAATAAAACATGAGCCCTCGGGCGAAGGGATGGAGAGGGAATCCCAGTCCGCGGAGGAAATGGGTGAGAAATACCACCCTCTCATGGGGCTCGGGGGTGGGGATGAGCTGTCCCTCATCTGGGAGCCGGTGCGCGATGTCGTCGTGCAGGTATCTGGCTCTCCTCAGTTTCTTGACGTCTCCCTCCGTGATGGAGGAGACCATCCACTTGCCTCCCGCTCCGGACATGGTTGGAGAAGGTTGAGATGGAAGTGAGGACTTGGGCGCTAGAGCTCGAGTATGCGGGAGCGGATGAGCAGAGGAGGAAGAAGGCGTGGATAGAAAGGTGAATCCTTATCCCTTTATATGGGCGGACAAAATTAAACGTCCCCACTTACCTAGTAAAACTCACTTATCCCCCAAGTGTCGCAATTGATGGCGCGGTTGGGTTACCCACGCCCGTATTGATGAAAATCCCGTAATAGGGGGACACGATCTCTACTTTGACAAGACGTGTCGAAAAACTGCCTCGCGTTATGTGCGGGGCTGGTTAAAAGAAACGGTTCGAATAATCACCGGGCCATGACGTAACGTCATGTTGCTAAAACAAGCTAGCGGATTAGATCTACGAAAGCATTATTCTCTACGGTGAAATGTGGAACTTATTTTGCAGGGTCGGACACTATCCTCGTATTCAACTTCTTCTGTAATGTATTCGAAGAAGGAACCCGCCTTGCAATGCCGAAGACAACTGCGCGCCGGACTCATCGTCATTGAAGCCTAGTTCAGGGGCTACTGAGGGAGTCCTGGATTAGGGGGTCTCTGGACAACCGGACTATCTCCATTGGCCGGACTGTTAGACTATGAAGATACAAGATTGAAGACTTTGTCTCGTGTCCGGATGGGACTCTACTTGGCGTGGAAGGCAAGCTAGGCAATACGTATATGGATATCTCCTCCTTTGTAACCGACCTTGTGTAACCCTAACCCTCTCCGATGTCTATATAAACCGGAGGGTTTTAGTCCGTAGGACAACAATCACAACATACAATCATACCATAGGCTAGCTTCTAGGGTTTAGCCTCTCTGATCTTGTGGTAGATCTACTCTTGTAACACCCATATCTTCAATATTAATCAAGCAGGATGTAGGGTTTTACCTCCATCAAGAGGGCCCGAACCTGGGTAAAACTTCGTGTCCCTTGCCTCCTGTTACCATCCGGCCTAGACGCACAGTTCGGGACCCCCTACCCAAGATCCGCCGGTTTTGACACCGACACCCAACAATAAGGATATCATATTTCTTCTTGACAGTAGGAATAGGAAATTCAAAACCTCCAATAGTAATAGTTGGAATTTTTCTAATAGAATTGATACTGTGGACTTGAGGTTGTTTCCTCGGAAAGTGTACCGTATGCTCATTACTATTAACATGAAAAGTGACATTGCCTTTGGTGCAATCAATAACAGCCCCTGCAGTATTCGAAAATGGTCTTCCAAGAATAATAGACATACTATCGTCCTCGGGAATATCAAGAATAACAAAGTCCATTACAATAATAACGTTTGCAACCACAACAGGCACATCCTCACAAATACCGACAGGTATAGCAGTTGATTTATCAGCCATTTGCAAAGATATTTCAGTAGGTGTCAACTTATTCAAATCAAGTCTACTATATAAAGAGAGAGGCATAACACTAACACCGGCTCCAAGATCACATAAAGCAGTTTTAAAATAGTTTCTTTTAATGGAGCATGGTATAGTTGGTACTCCTGGATCTCCAAGTTTCTTTGGTATTCCACCCTTAAAAGTGTAATTAGCAAGCATGGTGGAAATTTCAGCTTCTGGTATCTTTATTTTATTTGTAACAATTTCTTTCATATACTTAGCATAAGGATTCATTTTGAGCATATCAGTCAAACGCATACGCAAGAAGATAGGTCTAATCATTTCAGCAAAGCGCTCAAAATCCTCATCATCCTTTTTCTTGGATGGTTTAGGAGGAAAAGGCATGGGTTTCTGGAACCATGTTTCTCTTTCCTTATCGTGCTTCCTAGCAAAAAAGTATCTCTTATCATAATGTTGATTCTTTGATTGTGGGTTATCAAGATCAATAGCAGGTTCAGTTTCTACATCATTATCATTGCTAGGTTGAGCATCAACATGAACATCATCATTAACATTATCACTAGGTTCATGTTCATTAACAGATTGTGTTTCAACATCAGAAATAGAAATATCATTGGGATTGTCAGGTGTGTCTACAACAGGTTCAGTAGAAGCATGCAAAGTCCTATCATTTTTCTTTTTCTTCCTTTTAGAAGCACTAGGTGCATCAATATTAGTCCTCTGAGAATCTTGCTGAATTCTCTTAGGATGGTCCTCAGGATACAATGGTTCCTGAGTCATTTTACCACCTCTAGTCATAACTCTAACAACATTATCATTTTTCTTACTATTCAATTCATTGAGCAAATCATTCTGAGCTTTGAGTACTTGTTCTACTTGAGTGGTAACCATAGAAGCATGTTTACTAATAAGTTCTAGTTCACCTTTAACATTAGCCATATAATCACTCAAGTGTTCAATCATATAAGCATTGCGTTTTAATTCTCTACAAAAATAAACATTAAAGTTTTCTTGCTTAACCATAAAGTTATCAAACTCACCAAACATGGGCTCGCAAACATAGTAGGAGGGATTCAGCTTTATCATATCTATAGAGAGAATTTACCTTTACTACCTGTGTCGGGTTATCAAGACCATGTACTTCTTCAACAGGCGGTAAATTAAGACCATGTATTTCTTCAATAGGAGGTAAATTCTTAACATCTTCAACTTTAATACCTTTTTTTCATAGATTTCTCTGCCTCTTGCATATTGATACGTCTCCAACGTATCTATAATTTTTGATTGTTCCATGCTATATTATATCCTGTTTTGGACATTATTGGGCTTCATTATACACTTTTATATTATTTTGGGACTAACCTATTAACCGGAGGCCCAACCCAGAATTGTTGTCTTTTTGCCTATTTCAGGGTTTCATAGAAAAAGAATATCAAACGGAGTCCAAACGGAATGAAACCTTTGGGAACGTGATTTTCGGAACGAACATGATCCAGAGGACTTGGATCCTACGTCAAGAAAGCTACCAGGAAGGCATGAGGTAGGGGGCGCGCCTACCCCCCAGGCGCACCCTCCACCCTCATGGGGCCCACGTTGCTCCACCGACGTACGCCTTCCTCTTATATATACCTACATACCCCCAAACTACCAGATACAGAGCGAAAACCCTAATTCCACCGTCGTAACTTTCTGTATCCATGAGATCCCATCTTGGGGCCTTTTTTGGAGCTCCGCCGGAGGGGGCATCGATCACGGAGGGCTTCTACATCAACAGCATAGCCTCTCCGATGAAGTGTGAGTAGTTTACTTCAGACCTTCGGGTCCATAGTTATTAGCTAGATGGCTTCTTCTCTCTTTTTGGATCTCAATACAAAGTTCTCCCCCTCTCTTGTGGAGATCTATTCGATGTAATCTTCTTTTCGGTGTGTTTGTTGAGACCGATGAATTGTGGGTTTATGATCAAGTTTATCTATGAACAATATTTGAATCTTCTCTGGATTCTTTTATGTATGATTGGTTATCTTTGCAAGTCTCTTCGAATTATCAGTTTGGTTTGGCCTACTAGATTGATCTTTCTTGCAATGGGAGAAGTGCTTAGCTTTGGGTTCAATCTTGCGGTGTCCTTTCCCAGTGACAGTAGGGGCAGCAAGGCACATATTGTATTGTTGCCATCAAGGATAACAAGATGGGGTTTGTATAATATTGCATGAGTTTATCACTCTACATCATGTCATCTTGCTTAAAGCGTTACTCTGTTCTTTGAACTTAATACTCTAGATGCATGCTGGATAGCGGTCGATGTGTGGAGTAATAGTAGTAGATGCAGGAAGGAGTCGGTCTACTTGTCTCAGACGTGATGCCTATATACATGATCATACCTAGATATTCTCATAACTATGATCAATTCTATCAATTGCTCAACAATAATTTGTTTACCCACCATATTACTTATGCTCTCGAGAGAAGCCACTAGTGAAACCTATGGCCCTCGGGTCTATTTTCCATCATATTAATCTTCGATCAACAAGCTATTTCCTTTTCCGTTTATTTTGCTTTCTTTACTTTGCATATTTATCATAAAAATACTAAAAATATTATCTTATCATATCTACCATATCTCACTCTCGTAGGTGACCGTGAAGGGATTGACAACCCCTTTATTGCGTCGGTTGCGAGGAGTTTATTTGTTTGTGTAGGTGTGAGGGACTCGTGCGTGGCCTCCTACTGGATTGATACCTTGGTTCTCAAAAACTGAGGGAAATACTTACGCTACTTTGCTACGTCACCCTTTCCTCTTCAAGGGAAAACAAACGCACTGCTCAAGAGGTAGCAAGAAGGATTTCTGGCGCCGTTCTCGGGGAGTCTACGCAAAAGTCAACATACCAAGTACCCATCACAAAGCCTTATCTCTCGCATTACATTATTTGCCATTTGCCTCTCATTTTCCTCTCCCCCACTTCACCCTTGCTGTTTTATTCGCCCTCTCTCTCCGTCCTCCTTCTCTTTCTCTATTTGCCTCTTTTTGCCCGTCTCTTGTTTGCTTGTGTGTTGGATTGCTTGCTTGTCATGATGGCTCAAGATAATACCAAATTGTGTGACTTTACTAATACCAACAACAATGATTTTATTAGCACTCAGATTGCTCCTCTTACCGATGCTGAATCTTGTGAAATTAATGCTGCTTTGCTAAATCTTATCATGAAAGATCCGTTTTCCGGCCTTCCTAGTGAAGATGCCGCTACCCATCTAAACAACTTTGTTGATTTGTGTGATATGCAAAAGATGAAAGATGTGGACAATGATATTGTTAAAATGAAGCTATTTCCTTTTTCGCTTAGAGATCGTGCTAAAGCTTGGTTTTTGTCTTTGCCTAAAAATAGTATTGATTCGTGGAATAAGTACAAAGATGCTTTTATCTCTAAGTATTTTCCTCCCTCTAAAATCATCTATCCTGGAAATGATATTATGAATTTTAAAAAACTTGATCATGAACATGTTGCACAAGCTTGGGAGAGGATGAAATTAATGATACGTAATTGCCCTACAGATGGTTTGAATTTATGGATGATTATACAAAAAAATTATGCTAGATTGAATTTTGCTTCTAGAAATCTTTTAGATTCGGCCGTGGGAGGCACTTTTCTGGAAATCACTTTAGGAGAAGCTACTAAACTCCTAGATAATATTATGGTTAATTATTCTCAATGGCACACTGAAAGATCTACTAATAAGAAAGTGCATGCGATAGAAGAAATTAATGTTTTGAGTGGAAAGATGGATGAACTTATGAAATTATTTGCTAATAAAAGTGTTTCTTTTGATCCTAATGATATGCCTTTGTCTAGTTTAATTGAGAATAATAATGAATCTATGGATGTGAATTTTGGTGGTAGGAATAATTTTGGTAACAACGCGTATAGAGGAAACTTTAATCCTAGGCCGTATCCTAGTAATTCCTCTAATAATTATGGTAATTCCTACAACAATTCTTATGGAAATTTTAATAAGATACCCTCTGATCTTGAATCTAATATTAAAGAATTTATTACTTCGCAAAAGAAGTTCAATGCTTTGGTTGAAGAAAAATTGCTTAAGATTGATGAATTTGCTAGGAACGTTGATAGAATTTCTCTTGATGTTGGTTCTTTGAAACTTAGATCTATTTCACCTAAGCATGATATCAATGAGTCTCTCGAATCCATGAGAATTTCCACTAATGAGTGCAAAGAAAGAACCGCTAGGATGCGTGCTAAGAAAGATTGTTTTGTGAAAGCGTGCTCTTTTAGTTTCCATGAAAATAAAGATAAAGATCTAAAAGTTATTGATGTGTCCCCTATTAAATCTTTGTTTTGCAATATGAATCTTGATAATGATGGGACTGAATATGATACACCTTTACCTAGAAGGCGTTCCAAAAATTCGGAGTCTTTAAATCTTGACGCTAAAATTGTTAAAAGTGGGATTGAAGAAGTTAAAACTTTAAATATCAATGAATCCACTATATTGGATCTCAAGGAATTTAATTATGACAATTTCTCTTTGATAGATTATATTTCCTTGTTGCAATCCCTGCTAAATTATCCTCATGCTTATAGTCAAAATAAAGCCTTTACCAAACATATCGTTGATGCTTTGATACAATCTTATGAAGAAAAAACTTGAGTTGGAAGTTTCTATCCCTAGAAAACTTTATGATGAGTGGGAACCTACTATTAAAGTTAAAATTAAATATCATGAATGCTATGCTTTGTTTGATTTGGGCGCTAGTGTTTCCATGATTCCAAAGACTTTGTGTGATTTGCTAGGTTTCTGTGATTTTGGTGATTGCTCTTTAAACTTGCACCTTGCAGATACCACTATTAAGAAACCTATGGGAAGAATTAATGATGTTCTTATTGTTGCAAATAGGAATTATGTGCCCGTAGATTTTATTGTTCTTGACATAGATTGCAATCCTTCGTGTCCTATTATTCTTGGTAGACCTTTCCTTAGAACGATTGGTGCAATTATTGATATGAAGGAAGGGAATATTAGATTCCAATTTCTGTTAAGGAAAGGCATGGAACACTTCCCTAGAAAGAAAATTAAATTACCATATGAATCTATTATGAGAGCCACTTATGGAGTGCCTACCAAAGATGGCAATACCTAGATCTATTCTTGCGTTTATGCCTAGCTAGGGGCGTTAAACGATAGCGCTTGTTGGGAGGCAACCCAATTTTATTTTTATTTCTTGCTTTTTGCTCCTTTTTAGTAATAAAAATTTATCTAGACTCTGTTTTGGTTGAGTTTTTTGTGTTTAATTAGTGTTTTTGCCAAGTAGAACCGTTGGGAAGACTTGGGGAAAGTCTTTTTAATCTTGCTGTAAAAGACAGAAACTTTAGCGCTCACGAGAATTGCTGCCATTTTTATTTGGGAAGTGACATTTAGTTAATTCTTTTTGAAGACGATTAATAGATAAATTCCTCATGTCCATCAATTTATTTTAGAATTTTTGGGGTTCCAGAACTTGCGTTAGCTACATATTATTACAGACTGTTCTGTTTTTGACAGATTCTGTTTTTCATGTGTTGTTTGCTTATTTTGATGAATCTATGGCTAGTAAAATAGTTTATAAACCATAGAGAAGTTGGAATAAAGTAGGTTTAACACAAATATAAATAAATAATGAGTTCATTACAGTACCTTGAAGTGGTATTTTGTTTTCTTTCGCTAACGGAGCTCACAAGATTTTCTACTTTAAGTTTTGTGTTGTGAAGTTTTCAAGTTTTGGGTAAAAGACTTGATGGATTATGGAACAAGGAGTGGCAAGAGCCTAAGCTTGGGGATGCCCATGGCACCCCAAGATAATCTAAGGACACCTAAAAGCCAAAGCTTGGGGATGCCCCGGAAGGCATCCCCTCTTTCGTCTACTTCTATTGGTAGCTTTACTTGGAGCTATATTTTTATTTACCACATGATATGTGTTTTGCTTGGAGCGTCTTGTATTGTTTGAGTCTTTATTTGTTATTTTTCCACAATCATCCTTGCTGTACACACCTTTTGAGAGGGACACACATGATTCGGAATACTCTAGGTGCTTCACTTATATCTTTTGAGTTATATAGTTTTTGCTCTAGTACTTCACTTATATCTTTTAGAGCAAGGTGGTGGATTTGTTTTATAGAAACTATTGTTCTCTCATGCTTCACTTAGATTATTTTGAGAGTCCTACAAAAAATCATGGTAATTTGCTTTAATTATGTTAGGCATTCAAGATTAATAATTTTTTCTTATGAGTGTGTTGAATACTATGAGAAGTTTGATACTTGATAATTGTTTTGAGATATGGAGATGGTGATATTAGACTCGTGCTAGTTGAGTAGTTGTGAATTTGAGAAATGCTTGTGTTGAAGTTTGTGATTCCCGTAGCATGCACGTATGATGAACCGTTATGTAAAGAAGTTGGAGCATGGATTATTTATTGATTGTCCTCCTTATGAGTGGCGGTCAGGGACGAGCGATGGTCTTTTCCTACCAATCTATCCCCTAGGAGCATGCGCGTAGTACTTTGCTTCGATAACTAATAGATTTTTGCAATAAGTATGTGAGTTCTTTATGACTAATGTTGAGTCCATGGATTATACGCACTCTCACCCTTCCACCATTGCTAGCCTCTCTAATACCGCGCACCTTTCACCGGTATCATTCACCCACCATATACCTTCCTCAAAACAGCCACCATACCTACCTATCATGGCATTTCCATAGCCATTCCGAGATATATTGCCATGCAACTTTCCACCATTCTGTTTACTATGACACGCTCCATCATTTTCATATTGGTTTGCATGATCATGTAGTTGACATTTTGGGTTTTGGCAAAGCCACCGTTCATAATTCTTTCGTATAAGTCACTCCTGCATCATTGCTATCCTGGTATACCACCGGAGGTATTCATATAGAGTCATACTTTGTTCTAGTATCGAGTTGTAATCGTTGAGTTGCAAAATAAATAGAAGTGTGATGATCATCATTCATAGAGTATTGTCCCAAAAAAGGCCAAAATAAGGAAGGCCAAAAAAAGGACAATACTACTATCCTTTTTCCACACTTGTGCTTCAAAGTAGCACCATGATCTTCATGATAGAGAGTCTCCTATGTTATCACTTTCATATGCTAGTGGGAATTTTTCATTATAGAACTTGGCTTGTATATTCCAACGATGGGATTCCTCAAAATGCCCTAGGTCTTCGTGAACAAGCAAGTTGGATGCACACCCACTTAGTTCTTTTTGTTGAGCTTTCATATACTTATAGCTCTAGTACATCCGTTGCATGGTAATCCCTACTCACTCACATTGATATCTATTAATGGGCATCTCCATAGCCCGTTGATACGCCTAGTTGATGGGAGACTATCTTCTCCCTTTTTGTCTTCTCCACAACCACCATTCTATTCCACATATAGTTCTATGTCCATGGCTCATGCTCATGTATTGCGTGAAGACTGAAAAAGTTTGAGAACACCAAAAGTATGAAACAATTGCTTGGCTTGTCATCGGGGTTGTGCATGATTTAAATACTTTGTGTGGTGAAGATGGAGCATAACCAAACTATATGATTTTGTAGGGATAACTTTCTTTGGCCATGTTATTTTGAATAGACATAATTGCTTGGTTAGTATGCTTGAAGTATTATTATTTCTATGTCAATATTGAACTTTTGTCTTGAATCTTTATGATCTGAATATTCATACCACAATTAAGAGAATTACATTGACATTATGCCAAGTAGCATTCCACATCAAAAATTCTGTTTTTATCATTTACCTACTCGAGGACGAGCAAGAATTAAGCTTGGGGATGCTTGATACGCCTCCAACGTATCTATAATTTTTCATTGTTCCATGCAATATTATATCCTGTTTTGGACATTATTGAGCTTTATTATACACTTTTATATTATTTTTGGGACTAACCTATTAACCGGAGGCCCAACCCAGAATTGCTATTTTTTGCCTATTTCAGAGTTTCGCAGAAAAAGAATATCAAACGGAGTCCAAACGGAATGAAACCTTCGGGAACGTGATTTTCGGAACGAACATGATCCAGAGGACTTGGACCCTACGTCAAGAAAGCTAACAGGAAGGCACGAGGTAGGGGGAACGCCTACCCCCCAGGCGCGCCCTCCATCCTCGTGGGGCCCACGTTGCTCCACCGGCGTACTCCTTCCTCCTATATATACCTACGTACTCCCAAACTACCGGATACGGAGCCAAAACCCTAACTCCACCGCCGTAACTTTCTGTATCCATGAGATCCCATCTTGGGGCCTTTTCCGGAGCTCCGCTGGAGGGGGCATCGATCACTGAGAGCTTCTACATCAACACCATAGCCTCTTTGATGAAGTGTGAGTAGTTTACTTCAGACCTTCGGGTCCATAGTTATTAGCTAGATTACTTCTTCTCTCTTTTTGGATCTCAATACAAAGTTCTCCCCCTCTCTTGTGGAGATCTATTCGATGTAATCTTCTTTTGCGGTGTGTTTGTTGAGACCGATGAATTGTGGGTATACGATCAAGTTTATCTATGAACAATATTTGAATCTTCTCTGGATTCTTTTATGTATGATTGGTTATCTTTGCAAGTCTCTTCGAATTATCAGTTTGGTTTGGCCTACTAGATTGATCTTTCTTGCAATGGGAGAAGTGCTTAGCTTTGGTTTCAATCTTGCGGTGTCCTTTCCCAGTGACAGTAGGGGCAGCAAGGCACATATTGTATTGTTGCCATCGAAGATAACAAGATGGGGTTTATATCATATTGCATGAGTTTATCCCTCTACATCATGTCATCTTGCTTAAAACGTTACTCTGTTCTTTGAACTTAATACTCTAGATGCATTTTGGATAGCGGTCGATGTGTGGAGTAATAGTAGTAGATGCAGGCAGGAGTCGGTCTACTTGTCTCGGACATGATGCCTACATACATGATCATACCTAGATATTCTCATAACTATGCTCAATTCTGCCAATTGCTCAACATTAATTTGTTTACCCACCGTAATACTTATGCTCTCGAGAGAAGCCACTAGTGAAACCTATGGCCCCCGGGTCTATTTTCCATCATATTAATCTTCCGTCCATAAGCTATTTCCTTTTCCGTTTATTTTGCTTTCTTTACTTTGCATCTTTATCATAAAAATACCAAAAATATTATCTTATCATATCTATCATATCTCACTCTCGTAGGTGACCGTGAAGGGATTGACAACCCCTTTATTGCGTTGGTTGCGAGGAGTTTATTTATTTGTGTAGGTGCGAGGGACTCGTGTGTGGCCTCCTACTGGATTTATACCTTGGTTCTCAAAAACTGAGGGAAATACTTACGCTACTTTGCTGCATCACCCTTTCCTCTTCAAGGGAAAAGCAACGCAGTGCTCAAGAGGTAGCACATATCTTCAGGACTGAGAAGTAGAATACCCCTTTTCTTCGGAGTTGGCTTAGGAGTTGGTTCAGGAATTGGATCAGGGATTGGATCAGGAAGTGTCCAATTATTTTCATTGGTCTACATATTATGCAATAATATTTCAGCTCCATCTGGTGTTCTTTCCCTGAAAACACAACCATCACAACTATCCTGGTGGTCTCTGGAAGCATCGGTTAGTCCATTATAAAAGATATCAAGTATTTCTTTTTTCTTAAGAGGATGATCAGGCAAAGCATTAAGTAATTGGAGAAGCCTCTCCCAAGCTTGTGGGAGACTCTCTTCTTCAATTTGCACAAAATTATATATTTCCCTTAAAACAACTTGTTTCTTATGAGCGGGGAAATATTTAGCAGAGAAGTAATAAATCATATCCTGGAGACTACGCACACAACCAGAATCAAGAGAATTAAACCATATCTTAGCATCACCCTTTAATGAGAACGTAAATAATTTAAGGATATAATAATAGCGAGTTTTATCATCATTGGTGAACAGGGTGGCTATATCATTTAATTTAGTAAGATGTGCCACAACAGTTTCAAATTCATAGCCATAGAAAGGATCAGATTCCACTAAAGTAATTATCTCAGGATCAACAGAGAAATCATAATCCTTATCAGTAACAAAGATAGGTGAAGTAGCATAAGCAGGATCATATTTCATTCTAGCATTCAGAGTCTTTTGTTTCAGCTTACCTAATAATTTCTTAAGACACTACAAAAAAATACACTTCCGTGATGATACGTGTTTGTCACAGTAGGTCGCGTTTTTTGTCATGCATGTACATCCATGACAAATTTATGACAGAATCAAGATAGTCATACCTGTGATGTCGTAGAAGTGTTCCATGACATTACCAAAATTATCATCACGGAAGTGTCCACTTCCATGACGATAAATCGCGCGTCACAGAAGTGCTTTCGTCAAGGGTGACCGACACGTGGCATCCACCATAACGGAACACCGTTAAGCTATCAGGTCGGGTTTTGGATCCGATAACCCATTAACAGCCCCAACCAATGGGAAATTTCCACGTGTAAAATTCTTATTGGCCGGACGAAACATGTGTCAGCTTGTCAGTGGGTCAGATAGGCGCCTATGATACGCTGACACGTGGCATGACCCAACAGAGGCCCATTCCTGTGAAAAGGCCGGCCCGTTTGACTTGGTCAAAAGGTGGTGGGCTGGCCCATATAAAGCGTGTTAACGGCCTGTTCGCATATAGCCCATTTACAACCCGCTAACCCAAGGCCCGTTACACCCTATCCAAATTAGGCCCAGTAGCGTCATCTGGGCCACCCAATATGATTCCAACCCGTTTTCACTTCTGGCCCATGTATGGCCCATGACATCTTTCGGCCCATATGAGGCCCTATGTAACTCTTGGCCTATTAACGGCCTGTGGTGAAACTGGCCCGTAATGAACAGTGTATCACTTCACACCCATTAACGGCCCATGGTGAAACTGGCCTATAATGAAAAGTGTATCGCTTTATACCCATTAATGGCCCGTTATTCCGTCGGGCCGTTTCCAGCCCATGTTATCTTTTGGCCTTCTCAGAGCCCATTTATTCTTGGGCTCATTTCCAGCATTCGTTTACTTACGGCCCGTTACTGTCATTTTCTGCTTGTGGGCCAAATTCAGCCCGTGGTTATAGTCGGCCCGTTTGTGGTCCGTTAATACGTTGGGCCGTTTTCATAGCGTCATCAAATACGACCTATTAACGATGGCCCGTTATGGTCGGCCCATGAACGGAAGATTCCAACTCTAGCCCGTTTACGGCCATAATGCGGCCTGTTATTGGCCCATGTTTGGCCATCGATCATACTGCCCGTATAAGGCCCATTGATGATACGGCCCGTAGAAGGCCCATTGTTTCTACGGCCCGTAGAAGGCCCATTGTTTCTACGGCCCGTAGCAGGCCCACTGTTTCTACGGCCCGTAGGAGGCCCAGTGTCACTACAGTAAATATTAGCCCATGGTTATTGTGGCCTAGTTTTAAAAAATAGGTTATTGCAGCCACTAGCAAACCGTGGAAAAAGAAATGCAATGACTAGAAGCAAACAAATAAACAAGACAACAAGGAAATAAATAAGCAAGCAACTTACGCTAGGCTGTCACGGCTATCACACATATTACATCCACTGGGCATCAAAGTTCGCCACCAGTGCAAATAAACGCGCCGACAAAAGAATATACAAAACTGAGAGCACTTTAGAAGGCACTAGGCCTGGCCAGGCCGGGCCCCCCAAACAGCTGAAGAAGCTGAGTAGACCTCAGTTGTGTCAATGATAGATGCATCAACACTAGATTTAAGGCATGATGGTGCTGTAACATCCCAAATTTTCAATTTGGAATGTTATACACTAGATCATCATGCATAGCATATTTTCTTGCATTTTGCCCGATCCTAGAAATTTCACGCAACTCAAGGACCCTCGGAGAGAGTTGGAGATTTTGTTATTTTCATATTTGAGAGTTTTCTCGAACTTGAAAAGGGGATCATTTGATTTATTTATTTCATCTTCAATTATTTTTCCAATATCAAAATATAAGAGAGGGAATAATATGACTTTCCCAAAATTGAGGAAAAATGAAGATTTAATAAATAAATCAAATTTTGGTTTTGCCGGAGTTTATTGCTTTTATTTGGATAGGGAAAAATTGTGTTTTTTCAAAAAATTGCATTTTAGGTCCAGAGTAAAGTTCATTTTGTTCGGCTCATCTTTAGGAGTCGGGGAAAATTTACTTTAGAATTTTGGAGCCCGTTTAGTTCTCTTTTTCTTTTGTTTTCTGCGCGCGAACCAGTTTAAAAAAAAGAAAAAAAGAGCAGCGCCCCGCCTGGGCCAAAGGCCCAGCCGGCCGGTCACCCCAGCCCCCTGCACGCCGTGCGCCAGGCAAGGCAGGCGCCAGCCGCCGTCGCCTCTTGCTCTAGCCGAGTCCGGCTAGGGTTAGCCCCTCCCCTTTTCCTTTGTTTCGTTTTCCTTTTTCTTCTAGGACTCTTTTTTCCTACTCTATTTCTTGTCCCCTACCCCAAGTCTCCTCTCCCCTCACCTATATAAATACCCCCACACCCCCTCTCCTCACATCAAATCAAACTCCAAGCCCCTCTCCTCCTAAGCCGCAGCAAGCAGCAGCGCGCGCTCCACCCCGCGCCCTTAGCCGCGTCGCCCCGCGCCCAACGCTGCCGCCCTTGTGCATCGCCGCCGCCGCCCAACGCCGCCATTCCCCGGAACCCCTCGCCGGAACCTCGCTGAGGTAGCCGCGCCGCGTCTCTCCTATTCCCTCGGTTCGGTTTTTCTTATAAACCGTTCTGATTCTTTTCTTCTCTTCTTATTCGTTTTCTTTCCGGTTCTTTTCTAAACCGTTCCGGTTTCTAGATCGGTTTTTCGTTTCGGTCTTTTTCTCCGAAAACCCTAGATCGGTTTTCGTTCTTCTTTCGGACCGTTCGTCTCAACGAACGTGATCACCGATTTTCCCTAGTTAACGACGCCCGTTCGTCTAACCGTTCATCTCTTTCTTTTCGTCGGATTTATTCCGCGATCGTGATCTCAGATTCGATCTTCGTTCTAGTCTTTCTTCTCGCTCGTTTATCGGAACCAGGTGATTCAAGCGCCTGGAGTTTCGTCTCGAAACCGCCGTTCCGTCTAATCAACTTAAACAAGTTTTTGCCCCGGTAAAATTTGACCTAGTTTCAACTTGGTAGAACCGAGTTGTTTTCTTCCGCTGTTTGTTTTTCCGTTTCTTGTTCGGTTCGTTCTTTCTTTGCAACCGGAGTTCTTAAGTTGAACTTTCTGGTTCGTTCTCTTGTTCGAGTTTTACCTGTGCATTAGATGAGTACTTATTGTGTGCTTGTTGTTTGTCTGTGATAGATCACCCGGATTGCGCCGCTTGTTACTTCGAAACCCTAGGTCTCGCGGATCATCAGCAAGGCAAGTAACACTTTGATCATACCTTTTCTACAACCCAGTTTTATTGCATTAGATCAATCCTCTCACATTGCATGATTAGGATCTAATTAAACTGTGGGATGGGAAGTAGATGAGGTAGTACCTATTACCTGTATTACTATGAAACCTTTGGGAGTTAATTCTACATTTGCTATTTATGCCATGCTGTGCTAGTAGACGTGGATTGGGTGAGTGATATCCATGACAGATGTGAGTTGATAATTTTAATGGTTTATCTAAGGTGGCAACTTAAACACACATCTGGGTGGATTGAGGCACCTGATGTCTATCAGGACTTGCCTTTTTTTTGGACCGCCACCCAGGCTCAAAGGGATCATAAGATCTTTCATGCTAGAAACTTCCGTGTGCAGCCACATGCTACTATGGGCTCTGGCATAGTTGACTAAGTTGTGCAAACTCTTACGGGGTGGACTAGCAGATGTAGGGGTTGTAGGTGGTACGGTCTACCCCACATGTAAGGTGCTAGTGCTTCTGAAAGACTATGTCTCGGTCATCCGTTTCTCAAACACCGTGTAGTGCGAGAAAACAAACGGAGGCGATCGAGTCATGTGGGGAAAAGTGCGCAAACCTCTGCAGAGTGTACAAACTAATCATGATTAGCCGTGTCCCCGGTTATGGACAACTTGAGTATCTAGTACTTGAATATCATGTGAATCTCAACATGTTACTTCTAATTAATGTTGTTGGGTTTTAATTATTTTTAATTGGGATTGAGAATGCTGTCAACCATTCTCGATGTTTAACAACCACCATGATAGTTAAACAAATTTATTCCTTTGCAGTAGGGAAAAACTGGCTTTACGCAAAAACTGTAACCATAGAGCTTTCCACCAGCCATATATGCATGTAGTATAGCTGTTTCATTCCATTACTCTCTATGTGTTACCTTGCCAGCATATTCCATGTGCTGACCCGTTTCGGGCTGCAACTTCTCATGTTGCAGACTTCTCAGACGACGAGTAAGGAGCTTTTAGGTCGTGGCCCTATACTCAGTGATGCCGTTGGAGTTGATGGACCCACTTATCTTCCAAGTCTTCCGCTGTTATCGTTATTAGATGGCCTTAAGCCATATTTATTGTAAAGTTCTCTTTGAGACAACGATGTAATAAGTGTGTGACTGCCACTCTGCTATAAATCCTTCGATGTACTATGTGGTGTCAGCATTACTGATCCAGGGATGACACCTGAGCACAGAGCACTTGATCCATTCGGGTCGGGTCGCTACAGAGAATGGTATCAGAGCACACGCTGACTGTAGGACACGACCACTAAGTTAAAGCCATAGAACACCACTCTCTTCTCATTTTCTAAACTCCTCATCTTTTCTACTCTTTTAGGATGACGAACGCGAAGATTAAGGTCGCCCAACCGGATGAAGGCACACCATTTGGATTTCACCTGAAGGAAGTCACCAAGTACCTGAACATTGGATTACCAAGCTTCACGAGAACCTTCAACGCCACTCTGCCTGAAGAGGAGCGCTAGAAGATTCAAGCTCATGTTCCGGGAAGAACATTCGCGCCAATCACGAAGCCCATAGATAGTGTTTTCAATGCACCAACCTGGAGTCTGGGAAGGATCATGGCAGCTCATATCACCATAGGACGCATTGGAGAAGTTTATCAAGAAGACCTTAAGGACACTATCTACCAGATTTGCGGACGCCGAGATGAATAATGGGAGTTAGTCAGCACCAAGAAGGATAGATCCATTGCATCTTTCATTCAGGAGTTAAACCAGCACATTCGACGCCACGAGAACCAGATGTGCAATGATATGATAGAGTTGAAGAATGCAAAGGCAAGGATCATCGAGCTAGAAGGAGAACTGAAGTCTACACGCAAAGACTACATGGACGAGATCGTAGCTCTAGCAAGAAACAATGGCGATCTTAAGCAGGAGATTGAAGAACTCAAGAGGAAGTTAGCATCCTGGAAGGAAGACATGTACGTCGCATGTCCGGACAACTACGTCATCATCGACGACACCGATTCGGATCCAAGTGAACCCGACTTTGAAGACGAAGCTGGAGCAGATATCATGGAGTCTTCCACCGGTTCAAATTTCTAGATGACCACCAGATAGTAGTAGTATTTCCCCATGTAAACATTATAGTTCGAGCACTTTTGTGATAGTTAGACCGTTTGTAAGCCCTTGTTTGATTGAATGAAGTGATTTTGTGTGCATTTGCTCATGTGCATTGGGGTAGTGTTTTCCCTTTAGACCTCACTCTATTCTTATATCTCATCTTTTCTAAACGCCTATGTTAGTAAGCTCACCAGGAGCGGAGTATATGGCTAGACGATGGTGTGATCGGTTACCATTAAGGATTGGTAACTATGTGTTTCCCTCAGACCTAATAGTATTGGGATCTCAAGGATTGGATGTGATATTAGGCATGGATTGGTTATCAAAGTATGAAGGGAATATTGAGTGTGCTAGTAAGTCAATTTTGCTTACCACACCAGAAGGAAGAAGGATCAAGTATGTATCCCGGCATGTGCCCAACAGGACACAAGTAAACTGCCTAACAGGAGTTGTGCAAGAGGAAGTACCAGTGGTGAAGGATTTTCCTGATGTATTTCCTGAGGAATTGCCAGGCATGCCACCGGATAGAGACATTGAGTTTTTGATTGAGTTATTGCCAGGTACATGCCCAATATCGAAGCGACCGTACCGGATGCCAGCAAAGGATTTGGTGGAAATTAAGAATCAGATTAAGGAGTTATTGGATAAAGGTTACATTCGCCCAAGTTCTTCGCCTTGGGGATCACCCGTACTTCTAGTGGAAAAGAAGGATGGATCATTAAGGATGGTTGTAGACTATCGGGGATTGAATGAAGTAACCATCAAGAACAAGTACCCACTGCCAATGATCAATGATCTGTTTGATCGTTTGCAAGGAGCTAAGGTGTTTTCCAAGATCGATTTGTGATCAGGGTACCATCAGTTGAAGATTCGAGAGCAGGACATACCTAAGACAGCATTCACCACGAGATATGGACTGTATGAGTATACCGTTATGTCATTTGGATTGACTAACGCACCTGCCTATTTTATGAACCTGATGAACAAAGTGTTTATGGAGTTTCTGGATAAGTTCGTCTAGTGTTCATTGATGACATTCTGATTTATTCAAAGAATGAAGAGGAGCATAAGGAACATTTGCGTTTGGTTTTGGAGAAACTAAGGGAACATCAGTTATACGCCAAATTCAGCAAATGTGAGTTTTGGTTGAAGGAAGTTGGATTCCTCGGACACGTTATATCTAGAGAAGGTATAGCAGTTGACCCCACTAAGGTTGAGACCGTAACCGAATGGGAAGCGCCAACAACAGTTGGAGAGATCCGGAGTTTTCTAGGACTCGCAGGATACTACCGTAGGTTCATTGAGAACTTTTCAAAGATTGCAAAGCCTATGACCGAATTGTTGAAGAAGGATACTAAGTTCAAATGGACTGAGGAGTGTGAGGCTAGTTTCCAGGAGTTGAAGAAACGCTTGGTTACCTCACCAGTATTGATTTTGCCAGATCAGAGCAAGGATTATGAGGTGTATTGCGACGCTTCACATCGAGGACTTGGAGCAGTGCTTATGCAGGAAGGAAGAGTTGTTTCGTATGCTTCACGACAACTGAAGCCTCATGAGTTGAATTATGCCACGCATGATTTGGAGTTAGCAGCCGTAGTGCATGCATTGAAAACGTGGAGACATTTCCTCATTGGAAATCATTGTGAGGTGTACACGGATCACAAGAGTTTGAAGTACATTTTCATGCAGAAGGAGTTGAACCTCAGACAAAGGAGATGATTGGAGCTCATCAAGGATTATGACATGAGATTGCATTACCATCCCGGAAAAGCTAATGTAGTAGCTGACACGTTGAGCCGTAAGAGCCATGTCAACACCCTAGTGACGGGGAAAATACCCAAGGAGTTAGCAGAAAACCTTCGTGAGCTATGTTTGGAAATAGTTCCGAAAGGCTATGTAGCAGCATTGGAGATTCAGTCAACATTGATGGATAAAATCAGAGAAGCTCAGAAATCTGACAAGGAGATTGCTGCTATAAAGGAGAAATTGAGCGAAGGAAAAGCAAAGGGATTTCGTGAGGATGAGCACGATACCTTATGGTTTGAAGACCGTGTTTATGTGCCCAATGACCCAGAGATCAGGAAGTTGATTTTGCAAGAGGCACATGATTCACCGTATTCGATTCACCCAGGGAATACCAAGATGTATTTGGATTTGAAGGAAACATTCTGGTGGACCGGAATGAAGAAGGATATTGCAGCATATGTAGCAGTTGGTGACGTATGTCAGATAGTAAAGGCAGAGCATCAGAAGCCAGCAGGATTGTTACAACCATTGCCGATACCCGAATGGAAGTGGGATAAGATAGGCATGGATTTTATCATAGGACTACCCAGGACGAAAGCAGGCTACGACTCGATATGGGTAGTAGTTGATCGTTTGACGAAGGTAGCACATTTTATTCCAGTTAAGACCACTTACACCAGTGCTAAGTTGGCAAAGATATACATGACTAGGATCATATGTTTGCATGGAGTTCCGAGGAGTATCGTATCTGATAGAGGAACCCAATTTACCTCAAAGTTTTGGAATCAGTTGCATGAAACTTTAGGAACCAGATTGGAGTTCAGCACAGCTTTTCACCCGCAGACAGATGGACAAACCGAGAGAGTCAATCAGATTTTGGAAGATATGCTGAAAGCTTGTGCACTAGATTATGGATCTAGCTGGGACGATAATTTGCCGTATGCGGAGTTTTCTTATAACAACAGTTACCAAACCAGTTTGAAGATGGCACCTTTCGAAGCTTTATACGGAAGGAGGTGCAGGACACCATTGTCATGGGACGAAGTTGGAGACCGTCAGTTGTTTGGACCAGATTTGATTAAGGAGTCTGAACGGAAAGTGAAGTTGATTCGCGATAGGCTCAAGGTAGCCCAGTCCAGGCAGAAGAGCTACGCAGATTCTAAACGCAAGGAAACAGTTTACGAAATCGGAGACAGAGTTTATCTCTGAGTATCCCCACTTCGAGGAGTTAAGCGCTTTGGAGTTAAGGGAAAGTTAGCACCGTGTTTCGTTGGACCGTATAAGATCTTGCAACGTATGGGAGAAGTCGCTTATAAGTTGGAATTACCAGAGGGACTGTCAAGAGTTCATGATGTATTCCATGTTTCTCAGCTGAAGAAATGTCATGCCGAAATGGCGGAGGTACCACTAAGAGATACCGTGCCACTCGTAGCGATTCAGTTGAAGGATGACTTAACATATGAGGAGAAGCCAGTCAAGATTCTCGAGTTTGCCAGCAGAGTTACTCGCAGCAAGGTTATCAAGTTTTGCAAAGTTCAGTGGAACCACCACTCAGAGGATGAAGCCACCTGGGAGAGAGGAGAAGATTTGCTCAAGGACCACCCTCACCTATTTTCTATCCAACCCGAATCTCGAGGGCGAGATTCATCTTAAGGGGGCTAGGTTTGTAACATCCCAAATTTTCAATTTGGAATGTTATACACTAGATCATCATGCATATCATATTTTCTTGCATTTTGCCCGATCCTAAAAATTTCACGCAACTCAAGGACCCTCGGAGAGAGTTGGAGATTTCGTTATTTTCATATTTGAGAGTTTTCTCGAACTTGAAAAGGGGATCATTTGATTTATTTATTTCATCTTCAATTATTTTTCCAATATCAAAATATAAGAGAGGGAATAATATGACTTTCCCAAAATTGAGGAAAAATGAAGATTTAATAAATAAATCAAATTTTGGTTTTGCCGGAGTTTATTTCTTTTATTAGGATAGGGAAAAATTGCGTGTTTTTAAAAAATTGCATTTTAGGTCCGGAGTAAAGTTCATTTTGTTCGGCTCATTTTTAGGAGTCGGGGAAAATTAACTTTAGAATTTTGGAGCCCGTTTAGTTTTCTTTTTCTTTTGTTTTCTGCGCGCGAACCAGTTTAAAAAAAAAGAGCAGCACCCTGCCTGGGCCAAAGGCCCAGCCGGCCGGTCACCCCAGCCCCCTGCGCGCCGTGCGCTAGGCAAGGCAGGCGCCATCCGCCGCCGCCTCTTGCTCTAGCCGAGTCCAGCTAGGGTTAGCCCCTCCCCTTTTCCTTTGTTTCGTTTTCCTTTTTCTTCTAGGACTCTTTTTTCCTACTCTATTTCTTGTCCCCTACCCCAAGTCTCCTCTCCCCTCACCTATATAAATACCCCCACACCCCCCCTCTCCTCACATCAAATCAAACTCCAAGCCCCTCTCCTCCTAAGCCGCAGCAAGCAGCAGCGCGCGCCCCACCCCGCGCCCTTAGCCGCGCCGCCCCGCGCCCAACGCCGCCGCCCTTGTGCATCGCCGCCGCCACCCAACGCCGCCGTTCGCCGGAGCCCCTCATCGGAACCTCGCTGAGGTATCCGCGCCGCGTCTCTCCTATTCCCTCGGTTCGGTTTTTGTTATAAACCGTTCCGATTCTTTTCTTCTCTTCTGATTCGTTTTCTTTCCGGTTCTTTTCTAAACCGTTCCGGCTTCTAGATCGGTTTTTCGTTTTGGTCTTTTTCTCCGAAAACCCTAGATCGGTTTTCGTTCTTCTTTCGGACCGTTCGTCTCAACGAACGTGATCACCGATTTCCCCGGTTAACGACGCCCGTTCGTCTAACCGTTCATCTCTTTCTTTTCGTCGGATTTATTCTGCGATCGTGATCTCAGATCCGATCTTCGTTCTAGTCTTTCTTCTCGCTCGTTTATCGGAACCAGGTGATTCAAGCGCCTGGAGTTTCATCTCGAGACCGCCGTTCCGTCTAATCAACTTAAACAAGTTTTTGCCCCGGTAAAATTTGACCTAGTTTCAACTTGCTAGAACCGAGTTGTTTTCTTCCGCCGTTTGTTTTTCCGTTTCTTGTTCGGTTCGTTCTTTCTTTGCAACCGGAGTTCTTAAGTTGAACTTTCTGGTTCGTTCTCTTGTTCGAGTTTTACCTGTGCATTAGATGAGTACTTATTGTGTGCTTGTTGTTTGTCTACGATAGATCACCCGGATTGTGCCGCTTGTTACTTCGAAACCCTAGGTCTCGCGGATCATCAGCAAGGCAAGTAACACTTTGATCATACCTTTTCTACAACCCAGTTTTATTGCATTAGATCAATCCTCTCACATTGCATGATTAGGATCTAATTAAATTGTGGGATGGGAAGTAGATGAGGTAGTACCTATTACCTGTATTACTATGAAACCTTTGGGAGTTACTTCTACGTTTGCTATTTTTGCCATGCTATGCTAGTAGACGTGGATTGGGTGAGTGATATCCATGACAGATGTGAGTTGATAATTTTAATGGTTTATCTAAGGTGGCAACTTAAACACACATCTGGGTGGATTGAGGCACCTGATGTCTATCAGGACTTGCCTGTTTTTTTTGGACCGCCACCCAGGCTCAAAGGGATCATAAGATCTTTCATGCTAGAAACTTTCGTGTGCAGCCACATGCTACTATGGGCTCTGGCATAGTTGACTAAGTTGTGCGAACTCTTATGGGGTGGACTAGCAGATGTAGGGGTTGTAGGTGGTACGGTCTACCCCACATGTAAGGTGCTAGTGATTCTGAAAGACTATGTCTCGGTCATCCGTTTCTCAAACACCGTGTAGTGTGAGAAAACAAACGGAGGCGATCGAGTCATGTGGGGAAAAGTGCGCAAACCTCTGCAGAGTGTACAAACTAATCATGATTAGCCGTGTCCCTGGTTATGGACAACTTGAGTATCTAGTACTTGAATATCATGTGAACTCAACATGTTACTTCTAATTAATGTTGTTGGGTTTTAATTATTTTTAATTGGGATTGAGAATGCTGTCAACCATTCTCGATGTTTAACAACCACCATGATAGTTAAACAAATTTATTCCTTTGCAGTAGGGAAAAACTGGCTTTACGCAAAAACTGTAACCATAGAGCTTTCCACCAGCCATATATGCATGTACTATAGTTGTTTCATTCCATTACTCTCTATGTGTTACCTTGCCAGCATATTCCATGTGTTGACCCGTTTGAGGCTGCAACTTCTCATGTTGCAGACTTCTCAGACGACGAGTAAGGAGCTTTTAGGTCGTGGCCCTATACTCAGTGATGCCGTTGGAGTTGATGGACCCACTTATCTTTTGAGTCTTCCGCTGTTATCGTTATTAGATGGCCTTAAGCCATATTTATTGTAAAATTCTCTTTGAGACAACGATGTGATTGCTACTCTGCTATAAATCCTTCGATGTACTGTGTGGTGTCAGCATTACTGATCCAGGGATGACACCTGAGCACAGAGCACTTGATCCATTCGGGTCGGGTCGCTACAGGTGCGCATGGCAGTCCTCTGACATCTTCATTGCATCTTTGACTTCAAGTCGAAGCTGAGCTGAAGCAAGCCTTTCTGCTTTAAGTTGAGACTGAAGAAGTCGAACTGATTGAGGCAGCGACTGCACAGAGGTTGTCTCACACCTGCTGGTGAGTAGCTTCAACTCACTGTCTTCATCAAGACAGGACCTTGGGGTCATCTCGCTGTCCTCAAGATGGTTTGGCCCACTATCTTCCCTAAAGTTCTGCCTGGCGTAAGAGATACGAGTCTGAAAGAGAAACAAGGAGACACGTAACCGGTTTCACAATTATATAAGCAAATAAATGGATCTATTCTGCATAAGGAACATGTTTTTACAACTACAATTTGAAACTGGTAGTTGTTGCAAACATCCAATCAGATGTAAATAGCAAAGCAAACAATAATGGAGGAAATGATGCCAATCCAAATCTACACTAGAACAAAGTTTGAAGGCTTGACAAGGATGAACTTACATTACATGTTAACACGGGCTAGACAAAGCCCTACTCCATGTTGATGGAAGGATAATTCAATAAATTCCCCAAAGAAAGTTCTTTATAAGCGTTGCCATTATTCTACATTTTGCAAAGAGTAAATATAGATCAAATAATATTGGAAGAAACAGAGGATAATGAAACTCAGGTGCAGACTGATGATACAAAATCAAATAGCAATTAATTAAGTACAGCATTACAAGGCAAAAGGGAGAGAGGTACTAACAAGAGCAATGCAGAGCCCATTATTGTTTTGAGATCGTATGATCCTTTGAGCAAGGAGATTCATCTGGAATTAGTTTTCATACAATAGAGAAGGTAAGGCACAAGTAGAAATTTAGGAGTTCAAATTTTGAATTGATATCATAGACAGTACCTGACTCTGGGCTCCCAGCAGTTCTAATAGGGGTTTGGCCACTGGAGTAGGGGTAAAGTGTGGTACAGTTGGGCCTGTGTTTTCTGTGGCTGCTGATCTATCTGATTTAATAGGTATCACTACCTTTTCCAAATACCTAGTTTGTACTCCTTGACGACCTGCACTCACCCTCTTCCTTTTGGACACCTATTACGAAAGAACAACATTTGACTGGAAAAACATAGTGTGACGACACGTGGAATAGGTACAGAAAATGGATAGGTATGGCATATACTCATATATGATGCTTAAACTAAGCAGATGGTGTAATAAAGTAGAAGTAATGCAAGAGGTCAGAAGCAAAATATGTGCGACCAATACAACTTTGCAAAGTTAGAGCAAGCACCTTGATGGGTGAATAAGATAGGCCATCCTCCACCATGCCAAGTTTGTTAGGCAGTGGATCATTCCGCAATATTCCTCTCGTGCGCCCATTCTCATATTCATTTTGATAATGTTCAATATCTGACATGCATGAAAACATAAAAACAAGTGAGATTTTCTTTGTAATGCAGAAGTGATTCTAATCCAATACTGCCTCCCTGTAAACCCCTTTATGCTATCTCTGCAATTCTTTTAAAAGATGCCATGCATGCTATAATTTGTTGTGTGCATTAATATAATGTGGCCTACTACTCAAAATATGAGAGCTCCAGAAGTGATGACACTTCGCAGATGATAGCTTCAACATATAGTAAAGAAGAACAAGTTGACTTGACCTGACAGATTCAAAATATACTAAGGGAGAACAACTCGACCTGACCAGTCGACCGGAAGAGAAGAGTATCATCTTAAAGAAGAGTAGAAGAGCAAGCAGATTGAAGATATTACAAGTCTTTTAATACAATGTCAGTTGGCCACCCATGATGAACCAGAGCGCACAGAGAAATACTATTCTTTCCGGTCTCTTCATATGTGGCTCACATGCATTTCGAAACTAAAGTAGGAACATTTAGCTAACTAATTAAACATCTCTCAGTTTTACTAATATCAGCAGTAATATCAGATATGAATTTGTACAACTAAGCTTGTTTAGCTCGATGGGTGGAGCAGTGCTATTACGACACGAACCACGTAGGCTGATTGTGGTCATCATAAAATGGGGAAAACATAAGCATGATGAGTACAGTGTTGACCGTGGTAGTGGGATGGCAGATCTGAAGCTGCAAACTGCGCAAAGGGTAGTTAGCAACCGATGTTTGCTTTGAAATAACAACTAAGATTTGGTATGGACAAGAAAGTACGGTCAACAAGCGACAAAGAAATGCAATTATGCTGTCTCTCTATATGTCGCGACATGCATTTGGAAACTCAAGTGGGACCTTTAGCTAACCAATTAAATGTGTCGGTTAACTAATATCAGTATCATATCACAATTATATTTGAACAACTAAGCTTTTGAATTCTGAGTGTTGTGTTGTTTAGCTTAAGGGTGGAGTAATGCTAGTACGACAGAAAGCACCTACCCAGATCATAGTAGAGTAGATAAAAGGGGAAAACCCTAAGCATCAAGAGAAAAATCAGGAAAGTGGAACTGCCTGGACCAGTGGGTGGCGCACATGCTTTTCGAAACGAATATAGGAACATTAGGTGACCAATTAAATGTTCTCTGTTTTAGTGATATGAGCATCATATCAGATTCTATTTCAACACGTAAGCTTTGGGTTGAGGTCTTGAGGAGCAGTGCTAGCACGACACGAAGCACCTACGATGATGGTAGTGAATATAAAGGGGGGAAACCATAAGCTTTACGAGTATAGTGCCCATGCCATGGCGGATCTGAAGGTGCAAACCGGACAAAGCTACTTCACAACCAATGTTTGCTTTCAACTAGCCACTACGATTTGGTACGGACAAGAAAAGTACAGTAAACAAATTACGATCTATTTTCTGGGTGAGATCAATAACTTAAGCACATATGGAAGAGTACCACCTCTCTTGCGACGCCGTGTAGGCCTATGCTGATACGTTGAGGGTGCTACAGGTGCGATGGCTGTCGGCGGCGGGGAAGAAGACTTTAGACGGCAGACGGCCGGGTCGGGGGATATATCCTGTTGCCGTGGACGTGGCGGTCGTAGGAGCGGCAACGGCAAGGTGGACGACGACACCGATGAAGCGAGAGGAGGCGATGAAAGGATCCTGGTCCAGCGCAGTGGATGAGAGACGTCCATCTCTTGCAGTGGACGACGGGGTAGGGGTAGCGGCTCCGGCAAGGTGGAGGATGGGGTGGTGGACGGAGGAGGCTGGCCACAGTGCAGAGGTTGTCGTGCCGCCTACGTTGTATGAATGGGGAAATGAAGGGGAGGGGGGTTCTCAAACTTTGGGACGCGCTTCTCTGAAATGGGGGAAAGTTACGAACTTATCCCCCGTTTAAAATTTCGGGCAACGCGTCGGTTGGGGATAGGACGGTAATCTCGCATCTCCCAAATATTTGCCGGTAACTATTTCGGGTGAGGAGAGGGTGTTTTGCCGCCCACGGTTGGCGCCCATGGTGTATGAACGGGGCTGACAGGTAGGGCGGTTGTGTCACGTCTGATGGAAGTTACACATCTGCCCCTATTTAAAATATTAGCCTACATCGATTTCGGGCGAGGAGAGGGTGTTTTGCCGCCCACGGTTGGCGCCCACGGTGTATGAACGGGGCTGACAGGTAGGGCGGTTGTGTCACGTCTGATGGAAGTTACACATTTGCCCCTATTTAAAATATAAGGCTACAGCGGTTTCGGACGAGGAGAGTTTGTTTTTCCGCCCACCGTGTATGAATGGGGAAGTGGAGGAAGAGACACATGTCTTTCGGACGAGCTTGAATGAAATGTGTTTTGCCTCCCACGTTTGGCGCCCACCATGTCTGAATGGGCTCAGAGGCCGTCGTGTCACGTCTGATTGAAGTTACTAGCCTACCCCTATCGACAGCAGTGTAAATCTTGTCGATAAGGATGTCAAGTGTCAGGGGTAGACAGTAATTTCCATCTCGCAAACACTTGCTTCGAGAAGCCCACAAATTATAGTGGGTGCTTAGCCGCTTCATTCAAAACTTGGGAGAATTAGCATTCACGTTTTCCCTGGGACCTGGCAAACTAAATTCAAATCCAATTTGTATTTGATTACGATATCCACAGATAATTATACGTTTTGTTATTTATTTCTTCAAAACCACAACAAAGATTTATTCCACCTTTATATATGATTATGATTTAGAAATGCCATGATCTTCGAATTCAGTAGGTTGGATACACTCTGAGTCAAACAGTTACTTCATCCAATACAATATGCTCACACGACAAACAGTTCACCTTATGTCAATCATACAAGTACCGAGGATTACCTCGCCTAAAAAATTTGGATCATTACAACACATGGACAACATAGGGGGTCTTGCAACATAATCCATTCAGAGACATGACACAACATGCAAGTACAATAATCTAATGAAAATTTCAACTAGTATCTAAAGAAGAACCGGGATTATCTTGGGCTTTAGATAGCAGAAACAGCAGGACCTACTCCGTCTTCAAATGCAACATTCTTACTTCCTCCAATTCTTGGGTTGCTTGCCTAATGCGTGCCGCTAATTCCGTAATTTCCAGCCTCAAGATAAATATTACCTCTTTCATGGCAGCCACACCATCTCTTTCTGCCTCTAGTAGAGCCTCAAGCACTATAATATCTGTGCTCAGACTGCTCTCCGGCGGTGTTGCCTCTGAACTACTACCATCAGGTAACATGGATGGCGCACTGCTTCCACAAAAAGATTCTGGGGTTGTACATTGTGTCCTAGTGTGAACGGCATCCTGAAAGGTTTCCGCTGGACATCAGTAAGAGATAGTTATCATATGATCCAGGCAGTAAGCTTACATGGTAAACGACGGGCGAATTATTGCCGAGCATGGCAAACTATATTTAAATGGTTCGAAGCAGCATCAGCCAAAAAGAAATTAAAATGGTAAGATGAAACTAGGGATGTAAGTGGCAAATAAACTAAATCCGCCAGTCCCATCTAGTTAGTTTTTGCTACCTTCCTAGTTCATTTTCCTCAAAAAAAACTCTTTTGAACTATCATACCACTAGTGGACTTTAATCGGGATTAAACCGGACCCAGTTGACATCCCTAGTTGAAAGGGAGTGTACAACCGCTATATTTAAGTTGCCAAGGCATCTAAGCAGTTGAAATAATCTGAGAAAGCACTTAACAGTGTGGCCTCATATAAACTATGAAGACGGTCTTGTGATGAAGTTGAGAGGAAAAGTTAAGGACTCAAATGAAATAGGCATGCATTTCTTTATGATAGTACAGCAGACACTGCTGACATATTGGCCAACTCAGGTATAGCATAACAACAAATAAGCATTCGAATCAAGCAATATAGCAAAGCAGACAACCGAACTATTTGTAATTCGGTAGGATTACATGTTGAGGGCACAAGCCAAGAAAGCAGCTCACTCACATTACATTTCACATGTACTAAAACACACTGGCTTACCATATGTTACTGTGAAGCCTAGCTGCTGTTGCAATGTTCTTTGAAGATAACGTCAGCATCCCGTGGTTGCAAATCTAGTTGTTGTAGTTTATTCTGCACCATCTATTTAGGTAAAATTAATTTTTAATCGCATGCACTGGTCTGAATTGATCATCAATGGTTCATCTTAACTAATGTAAGAAGGGTGTGTGCATACACGACAATACTCCCCCCGATTCTTTTTACTTTGTGTATAACTTTTTCTCAGTTTTCTCGTATTAGTCTGCGCGTTGCCGATTCCTAGCGCTGGTTTCCTTTTGTGCCCCCCCCCATCCGCCTCTGCCCTAATTAATTGGCAAATTAGTCCAGAAAAATTAAACCAGTGCCCTCCTCGGTATGCGGGTCAAGAGTTATGCGCAGAGTAAATAGAATCGGAGGGAGTATATCTGCTTCCCTCTATTTTTATGCTTGTTCGAGGTGCCAGCCCCAAAAGAACAAATATTTTTCTTGATGGGATTGGCAGCTCCATAATTAATAGAAGCATCAAATTAGTCATGCAACTTGGGAAGATCAAGAACACACAAACAAGTAATGAACAGAGGATCGGAGCAGTGATGTAATAGCTAGCATCAGAAAATGTAGGGTAAAACAAACAAAAAGCAGAGGAACCACATGCTAGTTTGCTGATGTGTAATTAAGCATAGAGAACATTAAGCAGTCTAATGGAACCAACAGGTGGCATGAGAACAAAACTAAAGCATATTAACTATATGTTCACTGGTATGTAATTTAGCACATGTAACATGTTCATTGCCAGAAGTATGGCCCTACAGGTGCAAGAAAAATAACGTGTCTCATGAAAAACTGAATGATGCCCTGAAGAAATTCAAAGGTGTGATGCTTATGCTAGGAAAGTGAACGTAGGCGCCGGCCGTTGGATAATAGTACCTGATTCTCGGCGGTGTATGGGTATCGTTGTCATACTTGATAGCTAAGGATCGTCGATGGTGCTCGTGTTGCGGTTGAGTTTGGGCCGGCTGTCACCGTCGCTGAAGCGGCTCCGGTGCTACGGTTGCGGCGCCTGTCGACATACAAGAAAGCTCATCTGTGGTAAGTGAACAGTTGCACGATAAACAGAAAAACCAAAGGAGTACAAATCGAAATAACCTGATGAAGCTGCGGCATCGGTAAAGCAGGGCCGGTGGAGTTGAATATGGCGTCCGTGGAGCGGGTCCGGTGCAGTGGACGAGCTTCGGCGGGCGCGTTGTACAGTGCTTTCGGTGAGGCGGATCTGTTGCGGCGGACGAGGGCTTGTATGAAGGGCCAGCGAAGGGGCGGACGAGGGAGTCAGTGAAGGGCCTACGCTGTGGTGGACGAGGACGCCAGTTAAGCAGATCCGGTGCGGTGGACGATGATGGCGGTCAAGGAGATCTGGAGCGGTGGACAAGCCAGTCGCTGAAGCGGCTCCGGTGAAGTGGTGAGTTGGCAGTTGGGGGTTCCATGTGAGAACCCGGAATTATCTTCCTGATCCTATTGTGTTTAAATGTCAACCCCAGGATCATTGTTGACAAGACAGTGAAATGGTATCATTGCAGAATACGTAAACGCATTATAAGTAGTATATTTGACACAAGACATACCCAATGAAATGTCTCATGACAATATTACAATCAAAAAACAGCGGAAATTACAAATGCATAGCGACTCCATCTTAGTCACAGGCAGTCGATGTAGTCCACGTGACCTCACTTCTACGGATCGCCATAGTAATCGTAGTCATCACCTTCGTCTTCATGCAACTCTGTTGTCAACAAAATTATTGCCATGAGTACATTACGTACTCAACATGCCTCCCACGGGGAAGGACCTAATAGCTACATGTGGCTTCAAAGGAAGGTTGTATGGCTCATTTGCATAAAGCTAATTTTGTTTGACAAATAAAGCAGTTGGATAAAAGCAGTTTTAGATGAAAAATGTTTTATCTCAGAATAACTTTCATCAAAGTAAGGATCCTCGATCAACTCACGTCCTTCATAGGTTTCAAGAATAGGGGAAAGAGGGAATAAGCAAGACAGGTCCTGTATGTCAAGAAAGATTCATGTGTTGTCCATGACCGTGGACACGGCTATTCGAATAGTTTTACACTCTGCAGAGGTTGTACACTTTACCCATACGACACAATCCTGACTTGTTGCCACTAGCCGTCGCTAGCGTAGTACACCATTTGGTATACCGGTAGGGAGATTGTGACGAGGTCTTTCATTAGACCAAACTTACTGTGCCAAGCCCACTAGGTTTCAACACGGAAGTAACCACAGTTCACAGTCCGGGCCCCCTTTTGTGCTGAGGATACTCCTCGCAAGGCAGCTATCCCATCTACGGTACGGCGATGACGACAATAAGAGTGAACTAACTAATTAACCAAGCCAGTGCCCATATAGCATGTGGCTGTACTGTTATCACAATCTTCAAATCCAAGACTTATTAGGCCTCATGCGGCACGGACGACTAATTGCCCCCTTCAACCTGTGAAGGGCAGCCAATCACTCCTTCAATCCTTGATTCAGCTGCCGCCCGCGCCAGTATTCAGATGGTAGGTTTCACTAGAGTAGAAGAGAGTAGAGGAGATCAACAAGGGCCAATCGGCCTAGCTCAGCGATAAGTTTCAAGTGTCAATGACTCAAAGGTCATTCAACAAAGCACCTATAGGGTAATAAGCATGGCTAAGCATTTCTACTCTACCAGAATACTATAATTCTACTCAGGTGTCAATTGAATAGGCGACAAGCGGATCAAGGTAATGTGTCAATCGACATGCTAGCTACAATAATTAAAATAGCATGCATATAGTAACCATAAAACATAATGCAATTTTGTAAACATAGGATAAATATGACCAAAGAAGGAGGCATGCCTTCGTTGTTGAGTCCTTCGGTAACCTGTTTCTGTCCATGTCCAACCTCGCCACTCCCTACTCGTCGTGATAGCAAATGGAAAACAAATAAATACCAAAACAATAGTAAATCCAAATAACATCCAAAACAAATTAAGAGTGGATGGATAGCGAGATATCGATCAGATGGAGATTCTGAAATGAGATAGCATGATAGGGAGGTAAGTATAGAGGATTCAACGAAGTGACAAGATTTAGGTTGACACAACTATGGAAGGCTTGGCGATCAAGACCAACGTTCTAATATTAACTAATAGTGCCCACCACACATCACGACTTAAGGAACTACTATAACACCAACACAATGGCAACAACACACATGGAATGGAACCACCTTATGCATTTAACTACACAATCATATCATGGTATGATAAAGGTAAAGGTTAACCACAGATAAATATTTAGATATCATCTAAATATTTAGAATGGTTAATAGCAACCAAACATAAACATCAACTACATCATAACTCAAAAGCAAGCATTCCATAAGACAACCAAACCAACATTATAAACCATACCAGTCAAGCAATCAAACATCATTCAATAAAATGAATTGAAATAAGATCCAGGTTTAGACCTAAAACATTATTAAAATAAAATGGGTTCAACACCGTTATATCTAACAAATTTATTTGTCAAACAATCAACAAGAACTATACAACACATGGAACAAGTGGATGAACAACTATCCTAGACATGATATGAATAAATGTGGTAATCAACCAAGAATAAATATTTGGAGGAATCCAAATATTTATAATGGTTAACAACAAGCAATGTATAAACATCATCCATAAGTAATATTAAGAAGTACTCTTATATCAAGAGCCAATACAACACTAGGAAGAAAATAAACAATACAATAATATGGCACGTATCATACAAGGCATGTGAATAAAGAATCATAAAGAGATCTTAACTAAAACCACAAGCATGAAACATACAAGTGATCATGAGAAGATACTAAAGTAGTACATGCTCTTTAAGTAAGAAAGAACATATATCCAATGACCACTAGTAACAAGATTACCCACACATGCTTAAACAACAGATCAAACTATGCGCGTTAAGCATATGAGGAAGGCACAACTTAACTAACATGAAAGGTAAAATATCTTGAACATGAGATGGACTATTGAAACAACTATAACACATGGTAGTATAATAAGACATGCAACATCACTTGCATGAAAGATGTCTAGGCATATAACAATGCAACGACTAGATATATACCCATAAGCATGGTATATCATTACATATGCTACCCGCTATGCTACCAATACAATACACTCATAATAACAACACAACTTAATTGATATACGCTAACCAAACATCGAGCATGCCGTTAGCACACAACATTATCATGCTAGTTGCGCCTTAGGAGCACAAGGGGTAAATACTAAGCAAGTAAACATCGAGGTCATTGCATCAATGAAATCAAGCAATGAAATAACAAAGCAAGAATAACAGAAATGTCATGCATTTGCTATAGTACAACTTACACTTGCACCAACATAGGACAGTCAACTAGGCATGATTCGATACACGATTGCTATACCCACACTATGCAATCTAGTTATACAATCGAACATCATGACATGGTATTGACCAAGCAAGAGGAATCATTCACTACTAGCATGTATCTCTACCAAGCAAAGACTAACCATATGCATGATGATAAAGTATAAACTAGCGATGATATAACACATGCATGGGACACATTCAATAAAGAATGCTTTCTACTTTAAGAAATTGCAAACATGGCATGGTAATAAACTAAGAAAAATAAACACACATTATAGTTGCCACGATGTAAGAAACTAAGTTATATGCAGCGGGAATAAATTCTAGATATGAGAATACAAATACGACCGTGACATAAATCATCAAACCGAGCAATCTTGTATGTCTACAAAATAAGAGGAACCACTTGGCAATCACGAGCTATACAACAAACTACAATATACTAGTTCCCCATAGTAAAGCATTTCATTTGGTGTCTAGCATAAAGAAACTACATAGAAACACACACAATAATTACCTGAAGAACTATCATAGATATGGCATGATTTCAAATCGATAAAATACACATGTAACATGGGTGAGAACAAATATATAAAACATATCTAAGATATATTCATGCTAAACAAAAGGAACTAATTAAAACATGAAATATTCCATGACTCGATAAAGAAAGCAAAGCTTAGAATAATTCTATGAAATTATAAGCTTGGTGATCATTCATCAAATTTTGTACACGTGCACAAAAAAGAACTACATTATCTAAAAAGAAAATAACAACATGAGACACCATACAAAACTATAAGAAATAATAAGTGACACCTAAGCATGTCATGAGCATACGATAAATAACGTATTTTAACAAACAAACAAAAATATCACCGATCAACAAACAATAAAATCTACACCACATCCAATTGACCAAATAAGTAATCTAATTCCTCCACGGGGTTACGAAGAACCTAGGGGATATTTCATGTATGGGGTACGAAGTCATATGACGAATGAAAATTAAAGAAAAATATGAATACCATCGGATGGCCTCCGGTTCATGGACATGACGAAATTGGCGCGACCAACTACCATCATAGGATGTAAAGAGATGTCTACAGCATACTACAGGTATGAAATAGTACACGTATAAAAGGAATTAGGCAGAGGCTCACCGAGTTGGATGGAACCTTGTGGTGAAGTTGACGAACGGTGTACACGCACATGTGAAATTCTTCGCATGTAGTTGACGGAACGCGTTCCTTCTTCTCTGAATGGATTCGTGGTGTGGAAAGGAAGAACTTGGCGCAAGGGTTTGGTTGGAGATGGTCCGAGTCACCGGGATCGAAACCTCATGTTCATGGACAGCAAGAGTTCAAGGAGAAAACTTAGAAGCACAGGTAAGGAAGAGGGCAGGGGTTCTTGCCGGAATGGAAGAGGAAGTCGAGGCACACATATATATACTCACGGATTTGTAAACCGTGGAGAGTTGAAGGGATTAGAGGAGGGGAGGGGTGCATAGTGGGTGTACGTTTCTCTTCTGTGTTCTAATGGTGCGCATCTATGCGTACGTGGGTGGAGAAGGAGATGAAGTGGTTAGTGTGGAAGATAAGATCAAGGAACAAGTCTACATATCCTCATAATTGGAAACGTTCAGAGATTAAGGAAATTAAGGGAAGCAATCAAAGTACGCAGAGGCTGTTTCTATTCTGTGCAATACAAAGAAGAGAAAAGAGATGCTTCGCTCGTCTGGGTTTGGGCCAATTCGGCCGGCCCATGGGGAAGGAAAGCAAGAGGGAAAAACAGTAGGGAGAGAAAAAAAAGGTGGGCTAGCCCACGCGGTGGAGAAGGAAAATAAATAGATAGAAAAGAGTGGGATATATTGGGCCTAGGTAATTCTGCCCAAAGTTTGACAAAGAGAAAGAAATGATTTCTTTTTTTTGGAAAGTAAAATCTAGAAAGGAATTAAAGTTGGAGCAATAGCAAACAACTTAAAAAAAATTAGTGACGCATAAATTTAATATGTCGGAGGCAATAAAATAAACCCAACTACAAGAGAAGAACAAAACTGTAATTTTAATTTAGGTTGGTATTAGTTCAAATTAAATCCTTCAAATTATAAAAGTCCAATTTAAGATTTCTTAAAAAACAAATAAAACTTTCTCGCCCTGATTTTTGGGAAAAAAATCTTAAACATTTCGAGAATCGGGATGTTACATTCCAAGGTGCGGAAGGTAGATCCGGCGGGGTGTGAGGTCCACCGCTGCGGCGGAGGACTAGATT
>NC_041388.1:52637048-52638550 GCF_002162155.2 Triticum dicoccoides
GAGGAGGGGAAGGGCAGGGGCTCTGGGAAAGAATGTTGGGGGCAAATAGGGGAAAACAATGGAGTTACCAAAGCAGCCTTTTCCATTCATGTGGCAGGGGTAAAACAGGAATATCGCATGGCTAAACTTTCGGGCGCGTGATATTTCGATGTGAGCAGGAAGTTTGAAAGCTTTTGGCGCCTAAAATTATAAGTATTCTGCTCTCGTACGGCCGACTATGATATCATGGCCGACAATTTGCTTGCTTTGCATGCAAAAAAGTGCAAGTTTTGAAAATCAATGTCTCCAACTCGAAACTTATATTGTCCATTCAATTCAAATATGGATCATTGAGCTACTACAAGCAAATACCATCATACGGTCCAATTCAAACGAAACTCCAAACGTGTTTATCCTAAATATGATGACAAAAACAAAATTGTGTATGTGTATAAATAAAGTGGATGATTATAAAGTTTGAACATGCCCGTATGTGTATATCTCTTGGTTTGATATATGAATTTGAAATCACGAAATTCCGCTTAAAAATTGTACCTTCGTTTGAATGAATTACAGAAGCTAATGATGTAGTCGAATTCCAAAATTCCAATCTTAGATTTGTAATTCTGGTACAACAAGGTATATTACCCATGTTCACAAGTATCGTTAACTCATAGTACAAACTGTCAAACAAATTGATCAACCATGAGTGCACAATATCTCAATTACGCTAAAGTCCCTCAAATATAGACACCTCACTCTTTATCTGAAGTCAACCCCCCACCCCCACCACACACACACACACACAGAGAGAGAGAAGTCGTTCTCTCCCCCAAACACCAACACACAAGCACATTAACACCCCTCTTTCTTGTAAAGTCCGGATCCCAACATAGGTCTCTATCACTTTGTCTCTCGGGCATGCACACATCTCTTCCCTCACTCTCTAGGTCTTCCGCTATCTCTCTTACCCAAGCACACGCACTATGTAGAGTGTATATTTCCCATACACACAAAACGTCGCTCCCAAACGTCTATCTCTCTAGTTATGTGGTTCTCACGCACTCACCTCACACACCACCCCCACTGCAAACAAGCACACTTTGTCTCCTTGTGCATCACTCTCCTCTTTCTATCTCTTCCACATGCGAACCCGCCCCAGCTCCTTCCCTGTATACATATATGTCGTGACTCTTTGCATAGCTCCCTAATGTATAACCATTCTCGATTTTGCACATTGTTCTCTACACCATCTATTATAGATCTCTCATGAAGTGCCTATCACACACACGATGACTCGCTTCCCTTGCGTCTCCGTTCATAGGCCAATTTCGGACAACATCAACATTGTCTCCCTATATATAGGCCATTTATGGACACAAACGACCCCTCTCGCCCCTCTCTCTCTCTCTCTCTCTCTCTCTCTCTCTCTCTCTCTCTCCGTCGCTAGCTCTCTCTTTCTCTCGCTCTCACACCCCTCTCCCACACACACACTTGATATCTCTTCCAAATAGTCTGCCCCC
>NC_041388.1:52638914-52646647 GCF_002162155.2 Triticum dicoccoides
TATACTAGGTTTACATCATCAGTGGTCTCTCTACTTCACATACACTCTCTCCCTCTCACAAACAAACACGTGCACAAACACACACAAACACGCACAAACACCCATTTACCTGGATCCTCATCTCTCCTCATGTCCGCATGTGTATCTCACACACTAACTCTCTAATTATGTATATGTGTCTCCATGTTACACAACACAAAGCCCCATGTACATGTCTCTCTCTATCCTCCACACACATAGACACAAAGAATCTGTCATCATTGCCTCAGTCTCTAACATATCACACACGCTCTCTCTCTCTCTCTCTCTCTCTCTCTCTCTCTCTCGCAAACACGCTCAACAAGGGTTTCCCCGTGAATAACTTACCGTCTATTCATGAACAGTCGTGGCAGTACGGCAAACACGAGACGTGAAAAAGAATAAATCTACACGTGCTTAGACCACCTAGTATGACTACTAGGACTAGAGCAAGCCAAAAAGCGCGCCATCGTCACCCCCTCCTTGTCGGCGACGGGAAAATCTTCGTTTTACACAGTCGAGAAGTCATTGTGCTAAGGCCCCACATGCCGAGGCGTTGAATAGAATGTAGATGCTAGTTTACAAAAGCAAGTATCGATAATACGTTTGTATCTCCATACTTATATTTCTTCTCTTATAAAAAACCGAGTTGGTGATGATGGTACGTGTGCCATCTTGCAATATAGACCGTCCGATCTATATCTGACGGATGGAAATTAAACTAAAAGATACCCGCACCCCTCTCCACATTTGCAGACAAGGCCTCCCCTCATTCATCCTTATCTCCAACAAACCTCATTGTTGAGCAATTAAGAAAGGAAGCCTCTAGAACAAACTGGCCTGGTGGCCGCTGCCGGCGTCGTCAATCCCCATGCCTCCACACCCCACTCCTCTTCACCTTATCTCATATTTCTCGAGATATCATTAGTTTTTATATATGGGATTACTCCCGCAAGGGTCAATCACAACAAGTGTTTTATAAAAAAATGCGTCTTGATGTTCCGTGCAATGCACGGATCTTGCTAGTACTCCTACACAAGACTAAGTTGGTGATGCTGGTGTGTCTGCCATCCATCGTTTCTGACCATTAGATCTACATCTAACGATTGTGAGGTAAGTTGTTGCCTTTTCTCACCAACATCCCACTTGTCTACCAATTTGCAGAAAAACCCATAATTAGTATCTTAAAACCAACCACATCCCTCCCTGACCTCACCAAAACATCCCAAGGAATATATTCTAATTGAAACATAATATATCTCTAGTGACATATGTATATCAAAATTAGAGTGTTTTGTATCAAGTTTGTGAATAAGTATTATTCTAATTATGATTCGTTGCAACGGACATGAACATTGCTAGTATTTCCAACCATGCATTTATTTTCCTAGTATTCCATGGTTTCGAGTTTTCCATCAAGATATTAGTCACTCATGGTTGATATTTACTTTCAATCATGTACACATATGCACTATGTAACTAGCCTTTCTTATTGGCTTCCAAAGCTTAACTTTCACTCCTACTTATAATATGTAGAGTATTTAACTGAAAACTACCACTTTCAACCTGCCCTAGGAGGAATCTATTGTACAAAAAATAGAAAAAACATACCCAAAATTTCTTAATCCACGCCAAAAACTACCCAGTACTCCTACCGATTAGGTTCGTTTAAACCCATTTATGACAGGGTTGGCCCACATGTCCGTGCTTACGAGGCAGCTTAAACCAACACATTTTGTTTGACCGTTGACACGAGGGACCCACATTTGACCTTCTATCCTGTTATTCCCCCTCAAATCATTATTTTTCCTGAACATTACTTCAAACAGTACTGATACGTGTTTGTCGGTGGCGCCGGTGATGAGCGAGTTGGCCGGCGCTCCGCCGGACGGGCCGGACGCCGCGCTGGCCTCCGCACGGGTTGGTAGGCTGGCCCGAGCATGACTCACGAGCAAGCAAGCCGTCGCGCTGGCCTTCACTCGAGCCAGATGGTTGGCCTTAGCACGGCACGCGCGAGCAAGCCGCTGTGCTGCCTTGCCAATCTAGCTAGCAAACCTTGCAGACAAGCAGCTGGACGGAGCTATCTTGGCTAGCTAGCGGCCGCGAGCGCCGGGCGGAGCTGGCATCTGGGCTGCCGCAACATGGGCTCCGCACCACCGGCGGTTTTGACCTCGCCTTCTGCCGACGGCGGTAGCTGCGTCCCATGGCCGAGGATGACTAGGTGGATGGGCCGGAGGTAGGAGGTCACTCGAGGATTTTTGTTGGTAAGATTACAATGGTTGATAAGGTAGTCTTATCTTAAGTCTGCCACGTATGCAAGTGGCAGTAGTTTCTTGGCATTTTAATGGTTTCTTACATTATTAGAGCAAGTACAATAGAGCTGAGTCAGCGGGCTATAAGAAATAAACTACTACTACATGTTGGCTATAAGATGGGCTGTAGATGACATGGCACTCGCTTATAGCCAATAGCTGGCTATACTATTAACATGCTCTTAGGGGTTTCTTGTAAGGAACAATGTACGTACTACTAGCGACAAAAGGCGATTCTAGGTTGCGTTGTACTCCAACGAGTACTACTAGTGGTCGCGTGAGTGTATACCTCGTTTTGTGGGTTCGATCCTAGCCGAACGCATGGCAGCCTTTTTTTAAAAATAGTACTACTACACTTCGCTGCGAGCCAATATTTTATACGGGTAGTTTGATTTTTGAAGTCAAACGGACGTGCGGCCCCACAATCTAGGTGCACTGGACAGCCTAGCCACGTGAACGGGTTTTCCTTCCTAGCATCCTGTGGCTCGCGTGCTCGCCCTAGTCGCACCTCGCTTGCAGCTTCCAGCTAGTAGCATATTTAAACTAGCGCCTCCCAATTAAGCCCAAGGAGCCGGAAAAGCCTGGCGGGGCATTGGGAACTGTGCAATATGGCTCTGTACGTAAAGTGATGTACCACTACTCTGTAGCTTGTGGCGTTGCATGCATGGACTTCACTCCATTATCGGCTCTACTATAAAATAAATTCCTCTTGCCTTGTTTTTTTAAACGGAGGCAAAAGCTTTGCTTCATCTCAATCATAAAGAAGGAACTACTAACAAAGTTCGACGAGATCCATTACACCTCCACAAATGGAAGCGAAAAGCCTAGTCTCGCTGTATCAAATAACTCAAATATTCTGCCCCCGCAGTAACCGTCGCTGATAAGCAGGCTCCTAGTGTGTGCGTGAGAGGAGCGGCTGAGTAGGCCAGCTACGTGAGAGGAGTGGTTGAATAGAGCACCGAGAGTACCCACTAGGCCACTACGCAGGTGTACTTCCCCTGCATTGATAGTACAGCGATGGTTCTAGAGAACAGTAGTACCCTCCACTTCCAACTGTAGCTCCTTGGCCCTGAGATTCAAGAGTTCAAAACTGGTGCACTATACAAGACTAGACTAGAAGTACAATACATCGCACTACTAGTTGAGAAAAGTAGTACTAGTACTACTACAGTACGAGTACGTACTCCTCCGTCACATAATGTACGATGTTTTTTGAAACTAGTTGGCGTGTACAAAAAAGGCAAAAACATACCCAAAATTTCTTAATCCACGCCAAAAACTACTACCTAGTGCCAAAAATTTCTTACTAGTGCCATTATTTACAGTATAATGCAATCCCATAACGTTCCATAATGCTAGTAATAGTACTCCATGGTACCAAAAACTACTACCTAGTGCCAAAAATTTCTTACTAGTGCTATTATTTAGAGTAGTAAATAATAGCCTCACCCCTTCGCTGAGGAACAATCTACAGTTGGAAGGGACGAGGCCCTGCGGTTACTACGCTCTTATCTCCTCCTCGCCAGTTCCCCTCCCCCCGAAGAGAAGGCAGTTCGTCGCTGCTCCCATGGATTCGCCAGGCGGTTCTCCTCCTCGTCGGGGCTGGGAGACCTTGGACGACGATTCTCTGGGAGAAATCGCACGCCGCTTCGACGTCCTCACCACCGCAAGACTCGATGCTTCCTGCACCAACCTTTTCAAGACGCTGCTTAAACAGGCTTGGGAAAAGGCCATGCTTGTTGGTCTTCCATGCGTCCTCGAGGAGAAGGTTCTTCTATGTGATAATTCTTCGAACAGTCCACAGCTCCCTGGCCATGGTGCATGTTGACTCCGCTAGAGTTGACGACGTTGAGAGGTAGTCGGATTTTGTCCGATAAGCAGGTTAGTAATGGAGTTTGATCATGTAGTACTTAGTTATTCCATTTACATCCCGTATTTTCTCCGCTGCCCACCGTCTTATATATAGGTCTGGGTCGGTGCCAACGAAGATTGGCTTGCATACCTCCGGCCGGATACTACCATGATTTTGCACAACATCCACAGCAGTGCGGCTGTTCCGGTAGACCCCTTCTCCACCATTGGGATCGGCCTTCTGGACTGGCTGGGCAAGAATACGTATGATGATGCCTACATGAGATTGAAGAAGATAGCAATTACGGACCCGCCGACAAAGCGACGTGGCTACGACGATTACTATCTCATCGCGGTGTTCGACATAAGGATTTCCTTCAATGCAGGAGGCAGTAACAGCAGAGGCTGGCGCATGTTGGCGGCGGCAGATTTGTACCCCTACACGTTCGAACATGTTGTGCGCCATCTAGGACGCATCTTCGCGGTGACAAGCCAGGGGACTTGTTTCATCTGGTTGACATCCTACGGTGTGGGAGATTACAAACGGAATGCACAAACCATCATTTGCATCCCTAACGGTACTCCATTATTTTGCAGGGACCAGTCATCCCCCGATCAAAATAAGATCGCCGATCCTGGATGTGCATTTGCATTCGCGATTCGGTCTAACCTGGAACCTTGTAGCTGGCTTTGGCATATTGGGATCAACTATCTTAGCAGCCGTTACCCATGGTACCACTGATGTGCAACATGGTCTCATAATCTACCACGATCGGACCATCACCATCTACCCAGGTATTGCATTTTTAACCCTCTCGCCTTCTCTTTCATTGTTGTACTAGTAGTATACTTTGTAGTACTAGTAGGAGTACTTTTTACCTTGGAGGACATGTATAGCTAGATAGGCCCTTGAAGGCTTGAACCCACTAGCTGCCACCATTTTTGTTTTTCCATGTCTTACTATCTCATCCATGTAGCCAAGAGTGGCTATATATAATAAGCCGGTTATTTTACTTCCTCTATACCGGAGTAGTACTATTTGCTGCACAGTATTACTGTCCGCCACATTTGAGCACAACATTATTATGCATGGACCTTGACTATGTACATCACCATGTGTCCAGATCTGGGATGCCGTGTGTACCAGATGAACGATGCCAAGTTCGACCCCCGTGATGCTACGTGGGTGCCGAGGAACACTCTTGGAGAGTATTCGCCTTTCATCGGGGACAGCTACCCCATTGTGAAGCGGATGCCACCTTCCGTGCACGACATGGAAGGCCTGCCGTTCATGAAGCATGGTTGTGTCTTCAGTGCGCACCGCCGGATGAACGACATGCTGGGACACGCTATCCCTGATTTATGCCGCTTCAGCTTGGATGAGTCTCCATCGTGTGGAACCGGACTAGAAAGCTGCGACAATGATTCCCGTTGCCCACCGCTATGGATCGTGCCATCCATGAAGAACACCTGGGACTGGAACCTAGAGGAGGACATGTAGCCCATCTATAACGTGTAAGTGGAGTACGGTAATTGTGAATGGTAGCGCTGTGAATATATGTAGACTAGTCGTGCACAAATTTATCACATGAGTTGGAGATGAACTTGTGTGGCATACTGGCATTTGTCCTTAGGAATTTATTACTAGTAAATGTGTTATGTGTATGTGCAACTTGTGTGGTTATTGCACGGGCTCCAACATGCTCTTTGAGAAAAAAGGTGGCACAGCTTTGGATATACGTGACGTGGCGGCATCATACAGTAGCATCGTTCGCTATAGTTGTACTAGTACACTCCTACTAGGACGACAACTCCTATAAAACCTTGCGCTTGGCTCTTTGCCTCTTCGGGAGGTTCAACAGTTCGTACTCGTGTGAAACTTGCACTTGGCTCTTCGCCTCTTCGGAAGGTCCAACAATGATGAAACTACAGTACAATATGCTTCTAGCAATCTGACACTGATTGAACTGCTGCACGTCCACCGCGAGGGCGAGGGAGAGGGAGAGGGAGAGGGAGAGGGCGCTCTAGTCAAAACCCTCTCCTCGTCCTGCGAACCACCGCGCACGTGGGCAAGGGAGAGGCGTAGTAAGCAAGCTTCTCCTCGTTCGGCGAGTTGACAGGACACATCAAAGCAATACTAGTACTAGTAGTAGTAGTCCATACTGCGTCTTTTCCGATTAATATGGCTTAATTTGAAACGAGAAAAATACACTGGCGATCAATGTATGTAACAGTACGCTCTTTACGGTCACTATATATAGTTTTGCGGTGATTATGCGATCACTAGCTCATCGTAGAGCACCGTATTGCACCCTACTGACCGGCCACATAGTCGACGTGGCACTTTGTCGACTGGTTAAATTGTCACCTGGTTTCTGGGTCCCACCTGTCAGTTGGTAGAGCAACAAAATCAGTTAAACAAAACTTTATGCAGGCGCGACATGAGTCCAACCCTTGCGCGCGAACCGCCCTGGCTGTGTATGTGAGTGCATGCACGTGTCCTCCCTCGGTCTTCCAACAAAGAGTGTACTACATGATGTATATCTACACTTCCAATGCATTTAGCCTTTAATCTAAATCGATATTGATTGACTAATGCACCAACTTGTGCTGTAGGTATAGGCTACATGTCTATCCTTAGTTACAGCATGCAACGGCCTTCATTTAATCTTCTTATCTCAATGGTCGCATGCACACATAAGTCTGCTACTTTTGGGCGTTAATTATGCCCTGGTCAATGTGTAAATCTCTAAATGTACAGTCTTTCACGGACGTAGGGAGTAGGTTGAGCACTTGAGCATGAGCGTGTGTGTTGCGTCGTGTGCTGTGTGCCGCATGGGTGCGTGAGTGTTGCGTGCGTCCATGTGTACGTGTGAGTGTTGCATGTTGCATGCATGGGGCTTACTCCCTCCCATTGACATGTTCATATTTCAAGCTTCCTCTGTTCCCTCCATATGGTTATACTCCCTCTGTTCCCAAATAGTACGGAGTAAAATCCTCCCTCTATTCCCAAATACGGAGTATTTGTCTTTCTACAGATTTCAACAAGTGACTAGGTACGAAGCAAAATGAGTGAAGTGAGCGTAGAGGCATAGGGATACTGTAGAAAGGAAAGTCCTCGCGATCCATTTATTCCCCATCTCGGTCAGAGAGAACTATTCAACTAGTCTTCGCAGTGAAGTGACAATACACGCTGCAGCAGATGGGACACGTAACTAATAAGTTTAACCAGCGTGTTGGTGTTACTAAATCAGCCTTACCCAGTACTGTCATCATGTTTGCCAGTAGAGCACGCTTCCGCAAATACGCCTACGCACCTCTATTCTCCATTAACTGACATGTGGGCCCTGTTGTGGTAGACCCACATGTCATCGGTGTAACTATTTACATTCCGAAGGACTGTATATCCTGGTACTAGTACTAGTAGAATTGAGATTGAATGCACTTTCTTCCCCGTCTTCCACTCTTCTTCCTCCTCTCTTCCCCATCATCGGCCGCGCACCATTTACCCCCACTCACTGCTTGCCCGCCCGCGCCATCTTCCTTGGTAGC
>NC_041388.1:52647016-52652167 GCF_002162155.2 Triticum dicoccoides
TTCGCTCGCCCGCCCGAATCCACTTCCCCGCTGGCTCGCAGGCATCGAAAACCCCAATGGAAGAACCGACTGACACGCAGAGCCGCAATTGGAATTCCCTCCCCGATGTTCTCTTGGAGCAGATCTGTAGTCGTATGGACCTACTTAGCACCGTCCGTTTGGCTGCATGCTCGGTGTCTTTGTACCGTCTACTCGTCTGCAACCGGCCGGCTCTTTTCAAGACACCCTGCTTGCTGATGCCCGATCCTCGCAGGTGGCCCAGACACCGACTTGACGATCCTACGGAGGTTGCCATGGTGCCCCTCGACATGCTACCACTACCCGTCCACCGGTCCTTCATGCGCGGCCACTACTGGGCGGGCATGAAGGCCAACTGGATCGTCCTCATCCACCACACCGGTAGTCCGTGGCGTCTCATGGATATCTACACCCAACGAGAGATCACCCTTCCATCGTTGGATACCGCCGCCATCAAGCCTCGTGGCCCGCCGGACACTCCTGCCTATTACGCACGAGACGCATCAATCTTTTGGCTCGACCTCTGTTTGCAGAAAGTTGTAATCTGCGAAGTGCCCACACCATCAGAAGACTACATGGATTACAAGCTCATTGCCTTGTTCAACAAGGGATTAGTCTATCTGGAATCCGGTCGGCATACATGGTTATGGCTCATCATCAATCCTGTTGAGGAAACATTTCTGTCTGATGCTATAGTGCACGATGGCATCGTTTACGCGGTCGACGCATAGATTGGCTACCTATATTGGTGGAATCTATCATCGTGTAATTGTTCTATCTCATCTCATCTTTACCTTATGAATACGACTGGCTGTTCATTTGTTACAAATTTAGAATGCATAGCATGTTTATAACCACATCATTGCTATATGTTCCTCTCATTTCCTAGATTTTTATGACCACACATGTTATTGTTAGAGTTGATATGAGAACAATTGTCATCTAATGATTGTTAGAATACATATTATGACCATAACATCATGATTGCTATATGTTACTCTCGTTTACAAGATTTTTATAACAACGCATGTTATTGCTTAGAGTTGATATGAGAACAGTAGTAGTAAGTGCTATGGTAGAATATGAGTAGGCGCTGTCATAGCTGTTTTCCTCTCATTGTTACATGATGTTTGAACCATGACATATTGCTAGAATATGAAAGCCATTGGCTTATTTTTTTAACTTGGGGTATGATTATGACCACGGCATTGCAATTCTCTGTCTATGATATGTGTCACTGTTATAATAATCTTAATTCCACACATACTCTGAACATGATTGTTTATTTTTGTCCTTTTGGTCTCCAATTTGAATTGTTGCAGCAGACGCAAATGCACTGGCCTTCATGATTCCAGGACCTGGAATCATACCAGCCAATGGGTGGTGGTTTATCGCTCGTTCAACTGACGACGGTCATTTGATGCTCATTCGCACATACCAAATTGACCAAATCATTACATCAAACCACATGCAGTACAATGCGTGGGGCATTCGTGACGTTGATGGCTATGGCTGCTTCATGTTCGAGAAAGATCCTAGCTCCGTTGGGCCAGGCGTATTCAACTGGAGGCGGGTTTACAGCCTCGGCAACCACTCCTTGTTCCTCGGACTCAATTATCCGATCATCCAACCAATCATCGATCATATCACCGGTGATGATTACTATGCTATGCAACTTCCATTCGCGAGGGGGTCTGTGTTCACACATCATACCATGGGTTTCATGAATCACCATATCCAGAGATTCATCGACACAGCTTGTTGCCAGATAATCTTCAGTGTGTGAAAGGCATCAAGCTTCCATGCGATGGATGGCTTTTGCAAACCCGACATGCGGCGATGTGGTTCATGCCAACAGCAAATATGCACAACTTGATTCGTGCTGATATCTAGACTGAGCCATGTATTCTGCTGTTGTAACACGACCCTCTTTTGTTGGATATTATGTACTGTTGTTAGTTTGAAGCACTCCTCTGGTTTGAAGGATAGATACCTTCCTAGGATCAAGTGCATCCTAACTCACCTACGTAGGATGTACTGATAATGATGATGGAGATGCTGTGCAGAAGCCATATATATATATATCAGTTAGGCTTCAAGTGCGTACTTGTTAGTTAAACCTATCTATAAATTGTGACACTAAATACGACTAGTAAGTAGTACAGTAGCAGTACTAGTATACGTCGGTCAAATTATTCATCATGTCCACACATTGAATTGACGTGACAACACGCTGCGCGTGAGGTGACACAAGAATCCCGGCGGCGTGTTCGGGTATTCTGGACTTCAGATTTGGAGTACCACTTATCTGTCAAAATCTTTCATCATTCACTTAAAACAGTCAATTGATCATACATTGAGTACCATATAACTAGAATTACCGATGCAAGTCGAAGAAGGATTGGCCCGTGCTGCCGGCTGGCGTCAAGTTCGATCCCACGGACCAGGAGCTGATCGAGCACCTTGAGGCCAAAGTGAGTGCTGACAGCGTGAGATTTCAGTCCCTCGTCGATTTGTTCATACCAATCATCGACAGCGAGCACGACATATGTTACACCCACCCTGAGAAACTTCCAGGTAAGACACCGATCGGCCGTCTACTTGCACAAACATATTCCTTTGTTTATAGCTCTATTTTTCCTTTTAGACGCACACCTGGTGAAGCAATTACAATTTGACAGTTAACAAAAAGTGAAACAAGTGACTGCAACATGCCAAAGATGTTATGAAAATGCCAACTAGGTACACTAAAACTTGTATTCCACAATACTGCAGGTATCACACTGAGTGGCCTAAGGAAGCATTTCTTCCAGTGCAATTCCAGGGCGTTCAAAAGGGGTGCGTGGACGCATCGCAAGATACTGTCGGAGTGCAGCATGCACGCGATGTGGCACAAGACCGGCAATACCTTGCCGGTGATGGTCAACGGCCGGCATACGGGCAGCAAAAAAGGTTCTGGTGCTGCACACCAACAAGAACTTCGACTAGCAGAGGACCAACTGAGTGATGCACCAGTACCACCTCGGGGACCTGGAGCAAGAGAAGGAGCGGGAGCTGGTCCTCTGCAAGATTTTCTACCACACGAACACTAGGGCCAGGAGTAAAAAGATTATAAGTTAGTTTGGTATTGGTAGTTGTACTACCTTGTCGTCCGCAAGTTGGTATTGTTGTTAACTATCTTTTGGTATGAACTTGCATTTACTTCCAACTATCACGCCGAGGGTCGACGTGGATATATAGCTGAATCATTTGTTTCGAAATGAATTTTCACGCACCTGATTTTTATTTGATGGGTAGCATAAGCACCCACCGTTCGAATTCCCAATTCTCCAATTTTTTTGAAACAAGTGCATGCACTTATTATCACAATAAAAACAATATCCGTGCTGCATCCCAGTTATCAGTCTGTACTTGCAGAATTCTCTCGTTTATTGAGCACGTATATTGTTTTTTCAAGTCTAGCAAATTTCAACTGGGCTGTAGATTGCCCAGGGTTGTTTTGTTTTTAACATGACCAGCCCATGACGACAACGGGGCATAAAGATCCAGCAGGTATCTACTGGCCTCTGGCCCACCAGCGTTAGTTATATTTTGTCTTACAACATTCGCAAGCAGTTTTTTTACTGAATCAAACACACAACCCAGTTCTATTTTCCTCTTGAAATGCATGTCCTACATCCGTTTTCTAATGTCTAGCTATAGTTTTACTAGTTCATATACACGTATCATTATATTGAAAACACATAAAATTCCCTTTTCATATTTACATCCTTATTTTTGTTGTTTTTTCCCACCTAGCGCTGATTTTTTTACCACTGGTTTTCCCTTAAACCAACTAAATTGTCCCACGTCTTATTTGCTTACAAAAACAAAGATTTTTTTGGCAAATCAATAAGTTCTTAAAAAATGTTTATCATTTCGGGATTACAATAGTTCGGACTACACCGAAATATGCAAAATAAGGTTGGACTTTTTGACCGTGGTCCTTGGCAGAAAATGGGCTATAATAAATTACTTAAGAATTAGCAAATGAGCTGCAAATTATAAAAAATAGCAAATGTGCTTTATGTTGTCCGCCATAGATTTGGAGGCTGACTTTTGGGCCTACTAAGTTCATGTGTACACAAGGTTTCTCAAAAAAGAAACTTAGTCAACAATCGACTCTACCAGCGTCAGACCGTTAGATGTCAATCTAACGGCAATCGTGCTTCTTCAGTCTCTGATCTTCCTGCCCCAGCCGCCCAAACCAGCACCGTCGGAACCGCCTGCTCCCGCCTCCCGTGGCCGGTAGTGCTGCCGGGAAGGCCTCACGGCCCCATCATACTCGCATCCCTGGCCTGTCTATCCCTCTACTCACCCACACCTCCTGTTATTTTCCGATGACGGCAGCCGAACCAGTCAACCCTCATACTCTCCACCGCGTGGGCAGCCACTACCGTGTCTTCCCCGACTCCGTATCGTTCCCTTCGTAGGCCTCGCCGTCGTCCACCGCCCGGGTGCTCTCGGTGCGACGTGGTCAACGATGTCCATCCAACGGCCGTAGTGCTTCTTCAACCTCTGGTCTTCTTGCCCCAGCCGCCCAAAGTAGCGCCGGTCGTGCCGCATGCTCCTGCCTCCCGTGGCCGGCTGTGCTGTCGCGGAGGCCTCACCGTCCCCATACTACTCCCACCGCTGGACAGGCCATCCCTCCACTCACCCACTCCCCCCGTTATTCTGCAGCGACGGCAGCCTCACACCGCAGCCGAACCAATGAACCCTCGTACTCCTCTCCGCGTGGGCATCCACTGCCGCGTCTTCCCCGGCTTCGCGTCGTCCCCTTCCTAGGCCTCGCTGTCATCCACCACCGTGGTGCTCTCGGCGGCGTGGTCAATGTGGTCAACGACCGACTTCCATCAGAAGAGTACAATACGTGGAGAGGCTGACAGCTGGGTCCACGACAGCCGCAAGGAAGTGCCTCCTTATTACACGCAAAATAATTATTCCTCCACCTGACAGCAGGGACCCACCAGACGGGCCACCAGTATTTCGTGGAAAAAACGTTTCCCCCCTGACTGCTGGGACCCACCGGACAGGCCACCGTATTTCGCGAAAAAAATGTTTGCCCCTGACTGCTGGGACCCACCGGACGGACCA
>NC_041388.1:52652557-52685032 GCF_002162155.2 Triticum dicoccoides
TGCCTCCTTATTACGGACAAAAAAATGAATACTCCACCTGCTAGCTGGGACCCACCATGGTGGGAGGCTGACTTGTGGGCCTACTAAGTTGACGAGGATGGAGGGCTTTGTCAACTTAGTCAATATGAACGATTCTAGCTCTATTGACCGTACGATGTCCATCGAACGACCGTAGTGCTTCTTCAACCTCTAGTCTTCTTGCTCCAGCCGCCCAAAGCTGCGCCGGTCGTGTCGCGTGCTCCTGCCTCTCATGGTCGGCTGTGATGCCGCGGAGGCCTCACCGCCCCCTACTACTCCCACCGCTGGCCCATGCTATCCCTCTACTCACCCACACCCCTGTTATTCTGCGGCGACGGTAGCCTCACGCCGCAGCCGAACCAGTGAACCCTCGTACTCCTCTCCGCGTGGGCATCCACTGCCGCGTCTTCCCCGGCTCCACGTCGTCCACCGCCTTGGTGCTCTCGGCGCGGCGCGGTCAATGTGGTCAACGACCGACTTCCATCGGAAGAGTACTGTACATGGAGAGGCTGACAGCTGGGTCCACGGCCACATCCCAGTTTTTTTGTGATTTGCCAAGTAAGTCGCTTTGTCAGGCCTATTGGGCTACAAATCTTTCAAGACGAGGAGAGCTTCATTCGGCTGGTCGAGAAAATGGCCCATCAGTAATGAGAAATGGGCTGTACATTTTTAAAACACATCAAACCGGCAATTAGTTTAAAATATCTTTTTTTCATTTCGAGATTTTAAATTACATTAATTTTTATGCGTGGAGAATTTGTTGGATTTTATATTGATATACATTTATTGTTAAAATCAGTTTGAATGTGAGTCGAAATTTCGGGATTAAAAACAGTTCGGACCGCACCGAAATATGCAAAATTTCTTTAATTTTTTAACCGTGGCCACAATATGGGATGTAATGCTAACAAAAAGAATATGGGCTCCAAAAAAACCTTAATAATTAGTAAATGCGCTGCAAATTATTAGAAATAATGGCAGATGGGTTGTATGATGTTTTCCACAGATTTGAGGCTTTCCTAAAAAAATAGGTTGACGCACAAGCAGTGATTGTTGGATGTCCATCGAACGGCCGTCATGCTTCTTCAATCTCTGCTCTTCATGCTCCAGCCACTCAAACAAGCGCTGGCGGGACTGCCTACTCCCTCCTCCCCGCGGCCAGGTGTGCTGCCGTGCAGGCGTCACCGCCCCACCGTACTCCCATCGCTAGCCTAGCCATCCCTCTACTCACCCACACCTGCTGTTATTCTCTGGCGACGACAGACGAATCAGTAAACCCTCGTACAGTCGTACTCCCCTCCGTGTGGGAAACAACTGCCGAGTCTTCCCTGCCTCCGTGTCGTTCCCTTCCAAGGCCTCGCCGTCGTCCACCGCCCTGGTGCTCTCGGCGCGGCCTGGTCAACATGGTCAACGACCGACATGCATCTGAAGTGGACTGTACGTGGAGAGGCCGACAGCTGGGTCCACGGCCGCACACAAGGAAATGCCTCCTTATTACATGCAAAATAATGATTCCTCCACCTGACATCAGGGACCCACCGAAACGGCCTCTATATTTCGCGAAAAAAATGTTACTGCCGCTGACAGCTCGGACCCACCAGCTATATCTTCACACATAAGGAAGTGCCTCCTTATTACGCTCAAAAAATGAATACCCCCCTGCTGCTGGGACCCAACTTGGTGGGACGCTGCCTTGTGGGCCTACTAAGTTGACGGGGACGGAGGGCTTTGTCAACTTAGTCAATATGCACGATTCTAGCTCCACTGACCGTACGATGTCTATCCAACGGCCGTAGTGCTTCTTCAACCTCTGGTCTTCTTGCTCCAGCCGCCCAAACCAGCGCCGGTCGTGCCTCGTGCTCCTGCCTCCGTGGCCGGCTGCGATGCGGCGGAGGCCTCACCGCCCCCTACTACTCCCACCGCTGGCCGGGCGATCCCTCTACTCACCACACCCCCTGTTATTCTGCGGCGACGACAGCCTCACACCACAGCGAACCAGTGAACCCTCATACTCCTCAACGCGTGGGCATGCACTGCCGCGTCTTCCCCGGCTCTGCGTCGTCCCCTTCCGAGGCCTCGCCGTCGTCCACCGCCCTGGTGCTCTTGGCGCGGCGTGGTCAACGTGGCCAAGGAACGGCTTCCATCGGACGTGGACTGTACATGGAGAGGCTGACAGCTGGGTCCACGGCCGCAGCAAGGAAGTGCCTCCTTATTACGTGCAAAATAATTATTCCTCCACCTGACAGCGGGGACCCACCGGACGGGCCACCGTATTTCGCCCCCCTGACTGCTGGGACCCACCTGCTACATCTTCACACACAAGGAAGTGCCTGACAGTCGGGACCCACCTGGTCGAAGCGTACGTAGCGTTGTCATACTGGTCGCGAACGTGTACGTACACATATACTGGTCGATGTAGAGGCGCGCATGTGTCATAGTAGAGGTGCGCACGTAGCATGTACACGTACGTACAGCGGCCAGGGTGCAAGAAAGAAAATACGGCCACGTATGTGTACATATGGGCGGGGTCTCGAACGCCTACTCGCGCATACGTACGGCCAGGGCTCGTGTACATGGCTGGGTCGGAACGGAGAAACAGCGTCGTCGTCATGTTCATGGGGAGGCAACGGAATGCGTCGTGTTCATGGGAAGGCAACGAAATGCGTCGTGTTCATCGGGAGGGCTTGGACGGAACAGGCGATGGAAACGAGGCCTGGCATACCACAGAACGGAGTAAACGGCCTTGTGTTCAACCGACCATGTTCGAAACGGGATCCTGTTCATCGGGAGGGGTCTGGCGTACCGCAAAACGGAGGAAACGGACCTCCTACGGTCGAAACGGGGGTCCTGTTGATCGGGAGGGGTGTGGCGTACCGCAAAACGGACGAAACGGAATTGTGTTGGAGCACTACGGTTGAAACGAGGGTCCTGTTCATCGGGAGGGGTGTGGCGTACCGCAAAATAGGACTCCACGGGATATTGTTCATCTCCACCGTCGACCTCCTCCAGCCTCCACGGGCTCCTGTTCATCCAGCCTCCACCGCGCGCTACTCCACCGGCTACTGTTCAACCACCCCTCCACTGTCTACTGTTCATCCAACCCTCCACACCACGGGATCCTGTTCAACCACCCCTCCACGGGCACCCCTCCACCGTCTACTATTCATCCATCACTACTACAAATGAAATAATAGGTGGCTTCCATCTTCATCCCGTCTATGGCAGAGTGGGCACAATGTATCAACATCAATACCTCTTCTCTTTAGATTGACGTACACCGGCAGACTGTTAGTTGCTATTCGCCACATAAACTGTTGGAGTTTCGCCACGTATTGTATTGTTTCCATCGAGGATAAAAAGATGGGGTTTATATCATATTACTTGAGTTTATCCCTCTACATCATGTCATCTTACCTAATGTGTTACTCTGTTCTTATGACTTAATACTCTAGATGCATGCTGGATAGCGGTCGATGTGTGGAGTAATAGTAGTAGATGCAGGCAGGAGTCGGTCTACTTGTCACGGACGTGATGCCTATATACATGATCATGCCTAGATATTCTCAAAATTATTCGCTTTTCTATCAATTGCTCGACAGTAATTTGTTCACCCACCGTAATACTTATGTTATCTTGAGAGAAGCCACTAGTGAAACCTATGGCCCCCGGGTCTATTCTCCATTATATTAATCTCCCGCCAACAAGTTATTTCTGGCACCGTTTATTTTGCAATCTTTTTCAATCTATATCATAAAAATACCAAAAATATTTATCTTATCATTATTATCTCTATCAGATCTCACTCTCGTAAGTGACCATGAAGGGATTGACAACCCCTATATCGCGTTGATTGCAAGATTCTTATTTGTTTGTGTAGGTACGAGGGACTTGCGTGTAGTCTCCTACTGGATTGTGATAACCCACAACTATAGGGGATCGCAACAGCTTTCGAGGGTAGAGTATTCAACCCAAATTGATTGATTCGACACAAGGGGAGCCAAAGAATATTCTCAAGTATTAGCAGTTGAGTTGTCAATTCAACCACACCTGGAAACTTAGTATCTGCAGCAAAGTGTTTAGTAGCAAAGTAATATGATAGTGATGGTAACAGTAACAAAAGAGTGATGAAAGCAAAGTAATATTTTTGGTAATTTGTAGTGATTGTAATAATAGCAACGGGAAAGTAAATAAGCGTAAACCAGTATATGGAAAGCTCGTAGGCATTGGATCAATGATGGATAATTATGCCGGATGCGGTTCATCATGTAACAGTCATAACATAGGGTGACACAGAACTAGCTCCAATTCGTCAATGTAATGTAGGCATGTATTCCGAATATAGTCATACGTGCTTATGGAAAAGAACTTGCATGACATCTTTTGTCCTACCCTCCCGTGGTAGCGGGGTCCTAATGGAAACTAAGGGATATTAAGGCCTCCTTTTAATAGAGAACCGGAACAAAGCATTAGCACATAGTGAATACATGAACTCCTCAAACTATGATCGTCACCGGTAAGTATCCCAATTATTGTCACTTCGGGGTTAACGGATCATAACACATAATATGTGACTATAGACTTGTAAGATAGGATCTAGAACTCTCATATATTGATGAAAACATAATAGGTTCAGATCTGAAATCATGGCACTCGGGCCCTAGTGACAAGCATTAAGCATAGCAAAGTCATAGCAACATCAATCTCAGAACATAGTGGATACTAGGGATCAAACCCTAACAAAACTAACTCAATTACATGGTGAATCTCATCCAACCCATCACCGTCCAGCAAGCCTACGATGGAATTACTCACACACGGCGGTGATCATCATGAAATTGGTGATGGAGGATGGTTGATGATGACGACGGCGACAAATCCCCCTCTTCGGAGCCCCGAACGGACTCCAGATCAGCCCTCCCGAGAGGTTTTAGGGATTGGTGGCGGCTCCGTATCGTAAAACGCGATGATTTCTTCTCTCCTATTTTTTCTCCCCAAAAGCAGTTATATAGAGTTGGAGTTGGAGTCGGGGGGCTTCCAGGGGGCCCACGAGGTAGGGGGCACGCCCTAGGGGGGGGCACCCCCCACCCTCGTGAGAAGGGTGTGGGCCCCTGGTCTTCATCTTCGGCGAGGATTTTTTTATTACTTATTGTAAGATACCTCGTGGAGTTTCAGGTCATTCCGAGAACTTTTGTTCTCTGCACATAAAACAACATCATGGCAATTCTGCTGAAAACAGCGTCAGCCCGGGTTAGTTCCATTCAAATCATACAAGTTAGAGTCCAAAACAAGGGCAAAAGTGTTTGGAAAAGTAGATACGTTGGAGATTTATCAACTCCCCCAAGCTTAAACCCTTGCTTGTCCTCAAGCAATTCAGTTGACAAACTGAAAGAAATAAAGAAAAACTTTTACAAACTCTGTTTGCTCTTGTTGTTGTAAATATGTCAAGCTAGCATTCAAGTTTTCAGCAAAGATTATAACTAACCACATTTGCAATAATTCTCAGGTCTCATGATTACTCATATCAATAACATAATCAACTAGCAAGCCATAATAATAAATCTCGAATGACAACACTTTATCAAAACAATCATAATAAGATATAACAAGATGGTATCTCGCTAGCCCTTTCTCAGACCGCAAAACATAAATGAAGAGCACCTTTAAAGATCAAGGACTGACTAGACATTGTAATTCATGGTAAAAGAGATCCAATCATAGTCACACCCAATATAAATTAACAGTAATGAATGCAAATGGGAGCTGCGCTCTCCAGCTAGTGCTTTTTAATAAGAGGGTGATGACTCAACATAAAAGTAAATAGATAGGCCCTTCGCAGAGGGAAGCAGGGATTTGTAGAGGTGCCATAGCTCGATTTTAAAATAGAGGTGAATAATATTTTGAGCGGTATACTTTCCTTGTCAACATAACAACCAAGAGATGGCGATATCTTCCATGCTACACACATTATAGGCGGTTCCCAAACGGAATGGTAAAGTTTATACTCCCCCTCCACCAACAAACATCAATCCATGGCTTGCTCGAAACAACGAGTGCCTCCATCATACATTAGGTCCCAGGGGAGTTTCGTTTGCAATTATTTTGATTTAGTTCGCATAAAGCATGGGACTGGGCATCCCGGTGACCAGCCCTTTATCTCGTGAGTGAGGAGCGGAGTCCACTCCTCTTGAGAATAACCCGCCTAACATGGAAGATACAGACAGCCCTAGTTGATACATGAGCTATTCGAGCATACAAAACAGGATGATTATTTGAAGGTTTAGAGTTTGGCACATACAAATTTACTTGGAACGGCAGGTAGATACCGCATATAGGAATATATAGTGGACTAATGTGGGATAACTTTGGGGTTTAAGGAGTTTGGATGCACAAGTAGTATTCCCGCTTAGTGCAGGTGAAGGCTAGCAAAAGACTGGGAAGCGACCAACTAGAGAGCGACAACAGCCATGTACATGCATTAAAATTAATAAGCATTGGATGCAAGCATGAGTAGGATATAATCCACCATGAACATAAACATCGTGAAGGCTATGTTGATTTGTTTCAACTACATGTGTGAACATGTGCCAAGTCAAGTCACTTAAATCATTCAGAGGAGGATACCACCCTATCATACCACATCATAACCATTTTAATAGCATGTTGGCACGCAAGGTAAATCATTATAACTCATAGCTAATCAAGCATGGCACAAGCAACTACGATCTCTAATTATCGTTGCAAACATGTTTAGTCATAACAAGCTGAATCAAGAACGATGAACTCATCATATTTACAAAAACAAAAGAGGTCGAGTTCATACCAGCTTTTCTCATCTCAGTCAGTCCATCATATATCATCATAATTGCCTTTCACTTGCACGACCGAACAATGTGAATAATAATAAGAGTGCATGTGCATTGGACTAAGCTGGAATCTGCGAGCATTCAATAAACAGGAGAAGACAAGGCAATATGGGCTCTTTTGTCAGATAAGCAATAATGCATATAAGAGCCACTTCAACAATTTAATCAAGGTCTTCTCCTACTGACCCCCAAAGAAAAGAAAAGAAATAAAACTATTTACATGGGAAAACTCCCAACAAGCAAAAGAAGAACAGGAAATATTTTTGGGTTTTCTTTTTAATTACTACTACATCATGGAAAGTAAATTAATTAAAAGCTACAACTAATTTTTTTGGTTTTTTCCTAAGGTTTATCAAACACACAAGAAGAAAGCATAAAAGAAAATAAACTAGCATGGATGATACAATGAAAAAGTATGAGCACCGACATCTGGCAATGAGTTTGTGTGAACATAAATGTAATGTCGGTGAGAAATACGTTCTCCCCCAGGCTTAGGCTTTTGGCCTAAGTTGGTCTATGGCCACGACTGACCTGGCTGGTATCCATAATAATAGTTGGGGTCGTACTGAGATGCAGCGGCTATCGCCTCCTGAGCTGCAGCGTGGCGACGAGCGGCCTCCGCTCTCCTCTCGTACTCATATGCCTCCTCTCTGGTAATAGTATATCCTCCTATTGCCTGATAATCAAAGAAAGCAGGAGCAGGGAGAGTAATATGGACAGCACGGCGTCTGTCAAAGATTAGTCGGTACTTGAGAGGTGATTCGTTCCTCTCGACAAAATGGTGGGAAACCATAGAATCAAAATCTAAATAAGCAGGAGGCAACTCCATGTCTCCTTCACGAACGTCTATCTCAAGATATTTAGCTAAGCGGGTTGCATAAATTCCTCCAAAGAAATCTCCATTATGTCTATTATGATGCAACCTACGAGCTACAATGGCTCCCATATGATAAGATTTGGTCTCCTGACACAGCACTCCTGAGAATGCTAAGGTCAGGGACACACATGTGACAAGCTTCATCCTTAGCATTTATGCACCTACCTATGTAGAGAGCAAAATAATGTATAGCAGGAAAGTGAATGCTCCCTATGGTAGCTTGCGTTATATCTCTGGATTCCCCTACAGTTATACTAGCAAGAAAGTTTCTAAATTCAGATTTAGGGGGATCCCTAACACTACCCCATTGTGGAAGTTTGCAAGCAAGAGTGAAATCCTCTAGGTCCATGGTATAAGATTTATCATAAAGATCAAACATGACTGAAGGAGAATTACGTGAAGATGAATACTCAAACCTCCTCACAAAAGAGCTTGTGAGCTCATGATACTGGGGGCATTTGTCTGCCTCAAAGTCCTCAAGATCGGCATTACGCAAATATGCATTAAATTCTTCTTTAATTCCCGCTTGATCCATAAAATTTTCAGAAGGCCACTCACAAGGACGCACTGGAGCGTCTCTTGGTGGCTCTTCGTCAGCATCACGCATTGCAAGCCTGGGTCCTTGCTTCTATGAAGAACCACCTTGGAACATTTTCCTAAGCATATTTCTTCCTCTAAAAAATTCTGAAATTTTTTTTAGTAACTTCAAAATAAAAGTAAACCAAACTCAATAATATTGATAGCAACTACTCCTACAAGTGCCTAGGGCCTATATCATGCATCAAAACTACTTTCGACCGTATAAATTTTACATGCAAGCTCAAGAACAGGGTCACTTAAGCAACACAAATTTGCAATGAATAAAGCACTAGAACAAAAACTAATTGGACCAATGGAGGAATCACATACCAAGGAACAATCTCCCCAAGCAGTTTTGTGAGAGGTGCTTTGAGCAAGGAGATCGAAAATGGCAGAAAAACGAGCTTGGACTCGGGTTTGAGTAGGTTTTTCGTGTTCTGGGGAGGAAGATGAAGTGTGTGGCTGGAAGAATAAGTGGAGGAGGGCCACCGTGGGCCCACGAAGCAGGGGGCGCGCCCTAGGGGGGTGGGCGCGCCCTCCACCCTCGTGGCAAGGTGGTTGGCCCCCCTGGTGTGTTATTTGTTCCATGAATCCTCAAATATTCTATAAAAAAAATCATATTTAATTTTCAGGGCATTTGGAGAACTTCTATTTTCAAGGTATTTTTATATTGCACGGATAATCAGATAATAGACAGAAAATTATTTATTTTTACTTTATTTCAACTAAATAATAGAAAGTATAGAGAGGGTACAGAAGGTTGTTCTTCTAGTTTCATCCATCTCATGCTCGTCAAAAGGAATCCACTAACAAGGTTGATCAAGTCTTGTTAACAAACCCATTCTGATTAACATGAAACCGAAGAAATTTCGAATAACACTAGGTTACCTCAACAGGGATATGCACATCCCCAATAATAAGAATATCATATTTCTTCTTGACAGTACGGAGAGGAAATTCAAAACCTCCAAATATAATCGATGGAATTTTTCCGATAGAATTGATACTATGAACTTGAGGTTGTTTCCTCGGAAAGTGTACCGTATGCTCATTACCATTAACATGAAAAGTGACATTGCCTTTGTTGCAATCAATAACAGCCCTTGGAGTATTAAGAAAAGGTCTTCCAAGAATAATAGACATACTATCGTCCTCGGGAATATCAAGAATAACAAAGTCCGTTAAAATAGTAACATTTGCAACCACAACAGGCACATCCTCACAAATACCGACAGGTATAGCAGTTGATTTATCAGCGATTTGCAAAGATATTTCAGTAGGTGTCAACTTATTCAAATCAAGTCTACGATATAAAGAGAGAGGCATAACACTAACACCGGCTCCAAGATCACATAAAGCAGTTTTAACATAGTTTCTTTTAATGGAGCATGGTATAGTAGGTACTCCTGGATCTCCAAGTTTCTTTGGTATTCCACCCTTAAAAGTATAATTAGCAAGCATGGTGGAAATTTCAGCTTACGGTATCTTTCTTTTATTTGTAATAATATCTTTCATGTACTTAGCATAAGGATTTGTTTTGAGTATATCAGTCAATCGCATACGCAAAAATATAGGTCTAATCATTTCAGCAAAGCGCTCAAAATCCTCATCATCCTTTTTCTGGGATGGTTTGGGAGGAAAAGGCATGGGTTTCTGAACCCAAGATTCTCTTTCTTTACCATGTTTCCTAGCAACAAAGTCTTTCTTATCATAACATTGATTCTTTGATTGTGGGTTATCAAGATCAACAGCAGGTTCAATTTCTACATCATTATCGTTACTAGGTTGAGCATTAATATGAACATCATCATTAACATTTTCATTAGGTTCATGTTCATTACCAGATTGTGTTTCATCATCAAACATAGAGATATTATTTGGATTATCAGGTGATTCAGCAATAGGTTCACTAGAAGTTTGCACAGTTCTATCATTTTTCTTTTTCTTCTTTTTAGAAGAACTAGGTGCATCAATTTTATTTCTCTGAGAATCTTGCTCAATTCTCTTAGGGTGGTCTTCAGGATACAAAGGTTCCTGAGTCATTCTACCAGTTCTAGTAGCCACTTTAACAGCTTAATCATTTTTCTGACTATTCATCTCATTGAGCAATTCTTTTTGAGCTTTAAGTATTTGTTCTACTTGAGTGGTAACCATAGAAGCATGTTTGCTAACAAGTTTAAGTTCACCTCTAATATTAGCCATATAATCACCCAAGTATTTAATCATATCAGAATCTCGTTTTAATTGTCTACCAAAATAAGCATTGAAGTCTTATTTCTTAAACATAAAATTATCAAACTCATCCAAGCAATGACTAGCAATTTTAGTAGGAGGGATTTCAGCTTTATCATATCTATAGAGAGAATTTACCTTTACTACCTGTGCCGGGTTATTGAGGTCTGGAGGTTCTTCAATAAATAAAGGATTAAGATCATATATTTCTTCATCAGGCGGTAAATTAAGACCATGTATTTCTTCAATAGGAGGCAAATTCTTAACATCTTCAACTTTAATACCTTTTTCTTTCATAGTTTTCTTTGCCTCTTGCATATCATCAGGACTGAGAAATAGAACACCTCTCTTCTTCGGAGTTGGTTTAGGAATAGGATCATTAATTGGAGCAGGAGCTGCCTCAGGAGCTGTCTCAGGAGGTGCCCAATTGTTTTCATTTGTCAACATATTATTCAATAAGATTTCAGCTTCATCCGGTGTTCTTTCCCTGAAAAGAGAACCAACACAACTATCCAGGTAATCTCTGGAAGCATCGGTTAGTCCATTATAAAAGATATCAAGTATTTCATTTTTCTTAACAGGATAATCAGGCAAAGCATTAAGTAACTTGAGAAGCCTCCCCCAAGCTTGTGGGAGAGTCTCTTCTTTAATTTGCACAAAGTTGTATATTTCCTTTAAAGCAGCTTGTTTCTTATGAGCAGGGAAATATTTAGCAGAGAAGTAATAAATCATATCCTAGGGACTACGCACACAACCAGGATCAAGAGAATTAAACCATATCTTAGCATCACCCTTTAATGAGAACAGAAATATTTTAAGGATATAAAAGTAGCGAGATCTCTTATCATTAGTGAACAGGGTGGCTATATCATTTAATTTAGTAAGATGTGCTACAACAGTTTCAGATTCATAACCATCAAAAGGATCAGATTCAACCAAAGTAATTATATCAGGATCAATAGAGAATTCATAATGCTTATCAGCAACACATATAGGTGAAGTAGCAAAAGCAGGGTCAGGTCTCATCCTAGCATTTGGAGATTTCTTATTCCATTTAGCTAATAACCTTTTGAGTTCATATCTATCTTTGCAGGCTAAAATAGCTAAAGAAGCATCTTGATCAAATAAATAACCCTCAGGAATAACAAGTGATTCTTCATCATCACTTTCATCTTCATAATCAGATTCAATATTTTCAATCTCTCTAGCCCTAGCAAGTCGTTCCTCTAGAAAATCACTAAGTGGCATAGTGGTATCAGGCATAGAGGTAGTTTCATCATAAGTATCATGCATAGCAGAAGTAGCATCATCAATAACATGCGACATATCAGAACGAATAGCAGAAGCAGGTGTAGGTGTCACAAGTTTACTCATAACAGAAGGTGAATCAAGTGCAGAGCTACATGGCTATTCCTTACCTCCCCTCATAGTTAAGGGATAGATCTTAGTTTTTGGATCTCTCAAGTTCTTCATAGTGCCCAGCAGATATAAATCCCACGTGACTCAAAGAATAGAGCTATGCTCCCCGGCAACGACGCCAGAAATTAGTCTTGATAACCCGCAAGTATAGGGGATTGCAACAGCTTTCGAGGGTAGAGTATTCAACCCAAATTTATTGATTCGACACAAGGGGAGCCAAAGAATATTCTCAAGTATTAGCAGCTGAGTTGTCAATTCAACCACACCTGGAAACTTAGTATCTGCAGCAAAGTGTTTAGTAGCAAAGTAATATGATAGTGATGGTAACGGTAACAAAAGAGTGATGAAAGCAAAGTAATGTTTTTGGTATTTTGTAGTGATTGTAACAATAGCAACGGGAAAGTAAATAAGCATAAACCAGTATATGGAAAGCTCGTAGGCATTGGATCAATGATGGATAATTATGCTGGATGCGGTTCATCATGTAACAGTCATAACATAGGGTGACACATAACTAGCTCCAATTCGTCAATGTAATGTAGGCATGTATTCTGAATATAGTCATACGTGCTTATGTAAAAGAACTTGCATGACATCTTTTGTCCTACCCTCCCGTGGCAGCGGGGTCCTAATGGAAACTAAGGGATATTAAGGACTCCTTTTAATAGAGAACCGGAACAAAGCATTAGCACATAGTGAATACATGAACTCCTCAAACTACGGTCATCACCGGTAAGTATCCCGATTATTTTCACTTCGGGGTTAACGGATCATAGCACATAATAGGTGACTATAGACTTGCAAGATAGGATCTAGAACTCTCATATATTGATGAAAACATAATAGGTTTAGATCTGAAATCATCGCACTCGGGCCCTAGTGACAAGCATTAAGCATAGCAAAGTCATAGCAACATCAATCTCAAAACATAGTGGATACTAGGGATCAAACCCTAACAAAACTAACTCGATTACATGGTGAATCTCATCCAACTCATCACCGTCCAGCAAGCCTACGATGGAATTACTCATGCACGGCGGTGAGCATCATGAAATTGGTGATGGAGGATGGTTGATAATGACGACGGCGACGAATCCCCCTCTCCGGAGCCCCGAACGGACTCCAGATCAGCCCTTCTGAGAGGTTTTAGGGCTTGGCGGCGGCTCCGTATCGTAAAACGCGATGATTTCTTCTCTCCTATTTTTCCCCGAAAGCAGTTATATAGAGTTGGAGTTGGAGTCGGGGGGCTTCTAGGGGTCCCACGAGGTAGGGGGAGCGCCCTAGGGGGGGCGCCCCCACCCTCGTGAGAAGGGTGTGGGCCCCTTGGTCTTCATCTTTGGCGAGGATTTTTTATTATTTATTGTAATATACCCCATGAAGTTTCAGGTCATTCCGAGAACTTTTGTTTTCTGCACATAAAACAACATCATGGCAATTCTGCTGAAAACAGCGTCAGTCCGGGTTAGTTCCATTCAAATAATACAAGTTAGAGTCCAAAACAAGGGCAAAAGTGTTTGGAAAAGTAGATACGTTGGAGATGTATCAGATTGATACCTTGGTTCTCAAAAACTGAGGGAAATACTTACGCTACTTTGCTGCATCACCCTTTCCTCTTCAAGGGAAAACCAACGAAGTGCTCACGAGGTAGCAACAACGTATATCGTTATGCGGTTTGACAGATAAAGATCTTCATTGAATATGTGGGAGACAATATGAACATCCAGGTTCCACTATTGGTTATTGACCAGAGACATGACTCGGTCATGTGTACATAGTTCTCGAACCCATAGGGTCTGCACGCTTAACGTTTGGTGATGGTCGGTATTATGAGTTTATGAGTTTTGATGAACCGAAGGTTGTTCGGAGTCCCGAATGTGATCACGGGCATGACGAGGAGTCTCTAAATGGTCGAGACATAAAGATTGATATATTGGATGACTGTGTTTGGACATCGGAATGGTTCCAGGTGAGTTTGGGCATTAACCAGAGTACTAGGGGTTACCGGAACCCCCCGGGGAGTATATGGCCCTAATGGGCTTTAGGGGAGAGAGGGAGGGGCTGCCTAGGGTAGGCCGCATGCCCCCAAGGCCTAGTCCGAATTGTACTAGGGGGGAGGGGCGGCGCCCCCTCCTTCCTTCTCTTCTCTCTTCACTTTCCTACTCTCCTACTCCTACAACATGGAAGTGGGGAATCCTACTCCCTGTGGGAGTAGGACTCCCTAGAGCCCGCCATAGTAGAGGGCCGGCCCTCCCCCTCCTCCACTCCTTTATATACGGGGGAGGCGGCACCCCATAGATACACAAGTTAATCATTGATATCTTAGCCGTGTGCGGTGCCCTGATAACCCACAAGTACAAGGGATCGCAACAGTTTTTGATAAGTAAGAGTGTCGAACCCAACGAGGAGCTAAATGTAGAACAAATATTCCATCAAGTTCTATCGACCACCGATACAACTCTACGCACGCTTGACGTTCGCTTTACCTAGAACAAGTATGAAACTAGAAGTACTTTGTAGGTGTTGTTGGATAGATTTGCAAGATAATAAAGAGTACGTAAATAAAAAGTAGGGGCTGTTTAGATAAAGAAACAATAAAGTAAATATAGCGAGTGTGGAAAAGTGGTGGTAGGAGTTGTGGAATTGCCCCTAAGCAATTGACTACTTTACTAGACCGATAGCAAGTATTATGTGGGAGAGGCCACTGCTAGCATGTCATCCCTGACTTGGAATTCTATGCACTTATGACTGGAACTATTAGCAAGCATCCGCAACTACTAATGTTCATTAAGATAAAACCCAACCATAGCATTAAGGTATATTGGCCCCCCTTCAATCCCGTATGCATCAATTTCTATGCTAGGTTGAAGCTTCTGTCACTCTTTCCCTCCAATACATAGTCCTATCAACATACAACTAACCCTAGGGTATGATCCATGCGCGCAATCATATGATGGGCACCAAAGGACAGCAACATAACCACAAGCAAATTAAATCAATCATAGCAGTTCATCAACCACCGATAGGACAACGAAAATCTACTCAGACATCATAGGATGGCAACACATCATTGGATAATAATATGAAGCATAAAGCACCATGTTCAAGTAGAGGGTACATCGGGTTGCGGGAGAGTGGACCACTATAGATAGAGGGGGGAAGGTGATGGAGATGTTGGTGAAGATGGCGGAGGTGTTGGTGTAGATCGCGGTGATGATGATGGCCCCCGGTGGCACTCCGGTGCCACCAGAAGCGAGGGGGGGAGGGCCCCCCTTCTTCTTCTTCTTCTTCCTTGACCTCCTCCCTAGATGGGAGAAGGGTTTCCCCTCTGGTCCTTGGCTCCCATGGCGTGGGAGGGGCGAGAGCCCCTCTGAGATAGGATCTATCTCTCTGTCTCTCTTTGGTTCTGCGTTCTCAGATTCTTCCCTTTCACCGTTTCCTATATTCCCGGAGATCCGAAACTCCGATTGGGCTGATATTTTAACACGATCTCTATACGGATATTAGCTTTCTTGCGGCGAAAGAAGGGCACCAACCGCCTTACGGGGTGGCCACGAGGGTCAGGGGCGCCCCCCCTACCTCGTGGGCCCCTCGAGCATCGTCTCGCGTGGATTCGTCTTCCCAAAAATCATATATATTCCAAAAAAATCTCTGTCAATTTTTATTCCGTTTGGACTCCGTTTGATATTGATATTCTGCGAAACAAAAAACATGCAACAAACAGGAACTGGCACTGGGCACTGGATCAATATGTTAGTCCCAAAAATAGTATAAAAAGTTGCCAAAAGTATATGAAAGTTGTAGAATATTGGCATGGAACAATAAAAAATTATAGATACGACGGAGACGTATCAGCATCCGCAAGCTTAATTCCTGCTCGTCCTCGAGTAGGTAAATGATAAAAAAGATAATTTTTGATGTGGAATGCTACCTAGCATAATCTTGATCATATGTCTAATCATGGCATGAATATTAAGACACGAGTGATTCAAAGCAATAGTCTATCCTTTGACATAAAAATAATAATACTTCAAGCATACCAACCAAGCAATTATGTCTTATTGAAATAACATAGCCAAAGAAAGCTCATCCCTACAAAATCATATAGTCTGGCTATGCTCCATCTTCACCACACAAAATATTTAGATCATGCACAACCCCGATGACAAGCCAAGCAATTGTTTCATACTTTTGACGTTCTCAAACCTTTTCAACTTTCACGCAACACATGAGTGTGAGCCATGGACATAGCACTATAGGTGGAATAGAATATGACGATGGGGGTTATGTGGAGAAGACAAACAGGGAGAAAGTCTCACGTCGACTAGGTGTATTAACGGGCTATGGAGATGCCCATCAATAGATATCAATGTGAGGAGTAGGGATTGCCATGCAACGGATGCACTAGAGCTATAAGTATATGAAAGCTCAAACTGAAACTAAGTGGTTGTGCATCCAACTTGCTTGCTCATGAAGACCTAGGGCATTTGAGGAAGCCCATCATTGGAATATACAAGCCAAGTTCTATAATGAAAATTCCCAATAGTATATGAAAGTGATAGCTCAAGAGACTCTCTATATGAAGAACATGGTGCTACTTTGAAGCACAAGTGTGGTAAAAGGATAGTAACATTGCCCCTTCTCTCTTTTTCTCTCATTTTTTGTTTTCTTTTGTTTTCTTTTTTTGGGCCTTCTTTTTGGCCTTTCTCACTTTTTTTCGTCCGGAGTCTCATCCCGACTTGTGGGGGAATCATAGTCTCCATCATCCTTTCCTCACTGGGGCAATGCTGTAATAATCATGATCATCACACTTTTATTTACTTACAGCTCGATATCTAGAACAAAGATATGACTCTATATGAATGCCTCCGGCGGTGTACCGGGATGTGCAATGATCTAGCGTAGCAATGACATCAAAAAAAGGACAAGCCATGAAAACATCATGCTAGCTATCTTACAATCATGCAAAGCAATATGACAATGAATGCTTAAGTCATGTATATGATGATGATGGAAGTTGCATGGCAATATATCTCGGAATGGCTATGGAAATGCCATGATAGGTAGGTATGGTGGCTGTTTTGAGGAAGATATAATGACGCTTATGTGTGACAGAGCGTATCGTATCACGGGGTTTGGATGCACCGGCGAAGTTTGCACCAATTCTCGAGGTGAGAAAGGGCAATGCACGGTACCGAAGAGGCTAGCAATGATCGAAGGGTGAGAGTGCGTATAATCCATGGACTCAACACTAGTCATAAAGAACTCACATACTTATTGCAAAAATCTATTAGTCATCGAAACAAAGTACTACGCGCATGCTCCTAGGGGGATATATTGGTAGGAAAAGACCATCGCTCGTCCCCGACCGCCACTCATAAGGAAGACAATCAATAAACACCTCATGCTCCGACTTCGTTACATAACAGTTCACCATACGTGCATGCTACGGGACTTGCAAACCTCAACACAAGTATTTCTCAATTTCACTATTACCCGACTAGCATGACTCTAATATCACCACCTTTATATCGCAAAACTATTGCAAGGAATCAAACATATCATATTCAGCGATCTACAACTTTATGTAGGATTTTATGACTAACCATGTGAATGACCAGTTCCTGTCATCTCTCTAAATAGATATAAGTGAAGCATGAGAGTTTAATTCTTTCTACAAAACATATGCCCGTGCTCTAACACATATAAGTGAAGCAAAAGAGCATTCTTCAAATGGCGGTTGTCCAAGTGAAGAGAAACAAGCAATCCAAACTTCAAATGATATAAGTGAAGCACATGAAGCATTCTATAAAGCCATACTCAAAAGATATAAGTGAAGTGCAATGAGCATTCTATAAATCAACAAAGGACTATCTCATACCAGCATGGTGCATAAAAATAAAAATAAAAACCTAAATGCAAAAGACGCTCCAAGACTTGCACATATCGCATGAACGAAACGAATCCGAAAACATACCGATATTTGTTGAAGAAAGAGGGGATGCCTCCCCAGCATCCCCAATCTTAGACGCTTGAGTCTCCTTGAATATTTACTTGGGGTGCCTCAGGCATCCCCAAGCTTGAGCTCTTACCTCTCTTCCTTCTTCTCACATCGAAACCTTCTCGATCATCGAACACTTCATCCACACAAAACTTCAACAGAAAACTCAGTAAGATCCGTTAGTATAATAGAGCAAATCACTACTCTAGGTACTGTTGCAAACCAATTAATATTTTGTTTTTGCATTGTGTCTACTGTAATATAACTTTTTCATGGCTTAATCCACTGATATAAATTGATAGTTTCATCAAAACAAGCAAACTATGCATCAAAAACAGAATCTGTCTAAAACAGAACTGTCTGCAATAATCTGAACATTCACCATACTTATGATACTTTAAAAATTCTTCAAAAATTAGGAAAAATAATAAATTTGTATAGGAATATAGTGCAAAAAGAATCAGAACCATTTGACGTTCCAGCTAAAAACATAAAATTGCGCACTACAGCCAAAGTTTCTGTCCTGCACCGTACAAACCATCAAGCAAATGTAAACATCCTAAAGGCAAACCTTGGCACCTTATTTTTATTTCTAAACTTTATAAAATCACACAACAGAAATAAATGACTCACCAAAACTTCCGGGTTGTCTCCCTGGCAGCGCTTTCTTTAAAGCCATTAAGCTAGGCATATAGTGCTCAAGTAATGAATCCACCCGGATCCCAAGGTATATCAAAGCCAATTTTAATTAACAATGATTTAGCATTTAGTAGTGAGCACAAAGTAACATATATCATGTAACAACAAAGTCTAACTCTCTTCCTATGCATCGGCATGTCATAAAAGAACAATTCATGCACACATAGTAAAGGCCAATGCATAGTATAAATAGTTTCTTGCAATTTTATCATATTAGAAACATAGAGAGGTGGAGATATAGTTCCCCTCTCATAATAATTGCAAGTAGGAGCAGCGAGCACATGCATATTATACTCATCAAAATCATCATGTGTAGTAGTAAAAGGCAACCTATCAATATAATCCTTAATAAGGGCAAACTTCTCCGATATAGTGTAGTTGGGAGAATTCAAAAAGATAATAGGACTATCATGTGTGGGTGCAATAGCAACAATTTCATGTTTAACATAAGGAACTATAGCAAGTTCATATCCATAAGCATAATTCATATTGGCATCTTGGCCACAAGCATAGCAAGCATCATCAAAAAGGGATATTTCAAAAGAATCAACGAGATCATAACAATCATCATAGCAATCATCCTCTGGTAAGAACGAAGGGAAATTAAACAATGTATGAGTTGAAGAGTTACTCTCATTAGAAGGTGGGCATGGGTAGCTAATCCGTTCTTCCTTCTTTTGTTCTTCGCTCTCCTCATCATCTTTTTCATCCAATGAGCTCAGAGTTTCATCAATTTCTTCTTCCATAGACTCCTGCAAAATATTAGTTTCTTCTTGGACAGCGGAGTAGTACTCAATATATGGTTCAACATAGGCATTAGAAGCATAATTATCATAGCAAAATTTAAATATGGCAAAATTTTCAGATTTGTAAAGAGTAGCATCATACTTTTCAATCAAAGAATCAATTTCAAAAGCACCCTTAAAAGCAACAAATTCTTCAATTTGTTGAACATCATAGTAATTATAAACACCCTTAGCATATGAAGATAAGATTCCATTATCAATAAACTCACATTGGTAAGGAAGGTGTTTCTTAGGGTTTTCAGAGCAACAAGTAAAATCATATATTTCACATAAATTCCAAGCATAGCATTGCAGACGTTGAATTTGACCCAATAATAGTTTCCCTTTTTCAGATATACGGTGTCGCACATAACAAGCATGCTCATCTAAAGATTCGCCTAACTAAGCTAGTTGGGGTTTCAGCACGAGCACATAGGGATCAAAGATGATCCAAGTAATAAGCTTCAGCAGTGTGATAGATTTTGATTGGTTCTTCAACCATTGGTTCAGTAGGTACAACTATTTTTTTTGGTATTTTGCGTTTCCTACCCATAACTAAAGATAGGAAACAACTAAGAACAACAAATAAAAATTACTTAGTGATAAAGAAAACAAGCACACACGAGAATAGTCACCCCACGCTATTGCTCCCCGGCAACGGCGCCAGAAAAAGGTCTTGATAACCCACAAGTATAGGGGATCGCAACAGTTTTCGATAAGTAAGAGTGTCAAACCCAACGAGGAGCTAAAGGTAGAACAAATATTCCCTCAAGTTCTATCGACCACCGATACAACTCTACGCACGCTTGACGTTCGCTTTACCTAGAACAAGTATGAAACTAGAAGTACATTGTAGGTGTTGTTGGATAGATTTGCAAGATAATAAAGAGTACGTAAATAAAAAGTAGGAGCTGTTTAGATAAAGAAACAATAAAGTAAATATAGTGAGTGTGGAAAAGTGGTGGTAGGAGTTGTGGAATTGCCCCTAAGAAATTGACTACTTTACTAGACCGATAGCAAGTATTATGTGGGAGAGGCCACTGCTAGCATGTCATCCCTGACTTGGAATTCTATGCACTTATGATTGGAACTATTAGCAAGAATCCGCAACTACTAATGTTCATTAAGGTAAAACCCAACCATAGCATTAAGGTATATTGGTCCCCCTTCAATCCTGTATGCATCAATTTCTATGCTAGGTTGAAGCTTCTATCACTCTTGCCCTCCAATACATAGTCCTATCAACATACAACTAACACTAGGGTGTGATCCACGCACGCAATCATATGATGGGCACAAAAGGATAGCAACATAACCACAAGCAAATTAAATCAATCATAGCAATTCATCAACCACCAATAGGACAACGAAAATCTACTCAGACATCATAGGATGGCAACACATCATTGGATAATAATATGAAGCATAAAGCACCATGTTCAAGTAGAGGGTACCGCGGGTTGCGGGAGAGTGGATCTCTGTAGATAGAGGGGGGAAGGTGATGAAGATGTTGGTGAAGATGGCAGAGGTGTTGGTGTAGATCACGGTGATGATGATGGCCCCCGGTGGCACTCCAGTGCCACCGGAAGCGAGGGGGAGAGGGCCCCCTTCTTCTTCTTGTTCTTCCTTGACCAACTCCCTAGATGGGAGAAGGGTTTCCCCTCTGGTCCTTGGCTCCCATGGCGTGGGAGGGGCGAGAGCCCCTCCGAGACTGGATCTATCTCTCTGTCCCTCTCTGGTTCTGCGTTCTCAGATTCTTCCCTTTCACCGTTTCTTATATTCCCGGAGATCCGTAACTCCGATTGGGCTGAAATTTTAACATGATCTCTATCCGGATATTAGCTTTATTGCGGCGAAAGAAGGGCACCAACCGCCTTACGGGGTGGCCACGAGGGTCAGGGGCGTGCCTGACACCCTGGGGCGCACCCCCCTACCTCATGGGCCCCTCGAGCATCTTCTCGCGTGGATTCTTCTTCCCAAAAGTCATATATATTCAAAAAAATCTCTGTCAGTTTTTATTCCGTTTGGACTCCGTTTGATATGGATATTCTGTGAAACAAAAAACATGCAACAAATAGGAACTGGCACTGGGCACTGGATCAATATGTTAGTCCCAAAAATAGTATAAAAAGATGCCAAAAGTATATGAAAGTTGTAGAATATTGGCATGGAACAATCAAAAATTATAGATACGACAGAGACGTATCATGCCCCCTCCACCATAATCCACCTCGGTCATACCCATGTTCTGGTAGCATCATCATCACCGTCGTGCTGACGAAGCTCTCTCTCGACACTCTGCTGGATCGTGTGTTCGTGGGACATTACCAAGCCGAACATGTGCAGATCGCGGAGGTGCCATACTTTCGGTACTAGGATCGGCCGATCGTGAAGACGTACGACTACATCAACCGTGTTGTCATAAAGCTTCCGCTACCATCCTACAAGGGTATGTAGACAACACTCTCCCCTCTCATTGCTATGCATCACCATGATCTTGCGTGTGCATAGGATTTTTTTTGAAATTACTGTGTTCCCCAAAAGTGGCATCCGAGCCAGGTTTATGCGTAGATGTTATATGCACGAGTAGAACACAAAGGAGTTGTGGGCGTGGTAATATACATATTGCTTGCCGTCACTAGTTGATTCTTGATCCAGTGGCATTGTTGGATGAAGCGGCCCAGACCGACATTACGCGTACGCTTACGCGAGACTGGTTCTACCGACGTGCTTCGCACACAGGTGGCTGGTGGGTGTCAGGTTCTCCAACTTTAGTTGAATTGGATTCAATGAATAGGGTTCTTTCTGAAGATCAAAAAGCAATCACTATACGGCTTGTGGTTTTTGATGCGTAGGTAAGAACGGTTCTTGCTCAGCCCGTAGCAGCCACGTAAAACTTGCAACAACAAAGTAGAGGACGTCTAACTTGTTTTTGTAGGGCATGTTGTGATGTGGTATGGTCAAGACATGATGCTAAATTTAATTGTATGAGATGATCATGTTTTGTAACACAGTTATTGGCAACTGGCAGGAGCCATATGGTTGTTGCTTTATTGTATGAAATGCAATCGCCATGTAATTGCTTTACTTTATCACTAATCGGTAGCGATAGTCGTAGAAGCAATAGTTGGCGAGATGACAACGATGCTTCGATGGAGATCAAGGTGTCAAGCCGGTGATGATGGTGATCATGATGGTGATTTGGAGATGGAGATCAAAGGCACAAGATGATGATGGCCATATCATATCACTTATACAGATTGCATGTAATGTTTATCCTTTATGCATCTTATTTTGCTTAGTTCGGCGGTAGCATTATAAGATGATCTCTCACAAATTTTCAAGGTATAAGTGTTCTCCCTGAGTATGCACTGTTGCTATAGTTCGTCGTGCCGAGACACCACGTGATGATCGGGTGTGATAAGCTCCACATTCACATACAATGGGTGCAAGCCAGTTTTGCACACGCAGAATACTCGGGTTAAACTTGAAGAGCCTAGCAAATGCAGATATGGCCTCGGAACACTGAGACCGAAAGGTCGAGTGTGAATCATATAGTAGATATGATCAACATAGTGATGTTCACATTCAAATCTACTCCATCTCACGTGATGATTGGACATGGTTTAGTTGATATGGATCACGTGATCACTTAGATGATTAGAGAGATATCTATCTAAGTGGGAGTTCTTAAGTAATTTGATTAATTGAACTTTAATTTATCATGAACTTAGCACCTGATAGTATTTTGCATGTCTATGTTATTGTAGATAGATGGCCCGTGCTATTGTTCCGTTGAATTTTAACGCGTTCCTAGAGAAAGCTAAGTTGAAAGATGATGGTAGCAACTACACGAACTGGGTCCGTAACTTGAGAATTATCCTCATTGCTGCATAGAAGAATTACATCCTGGAAGCACCGCTAGGTGACAAACCCGCTGCAGGACCAACGCCAGATGTTGTGAACACCTGGCAGAGCAAAGCTGATGACTACTCAATAGTTTAGTGTGCCATGCTTTACGGCTTAGAACCGAGACTTCAACGATGTTTTGAACGTCATGGAGCATATGAGATGTTCCAGGAGTTGGAGTTAATATTTCAAGCAAATGCCCGGATTAAGAGATATGGAGTCTCCAATAAGTTCTATAGCTGGAAAATGGAGGACAATAGTTCTATCAGTGAACATATACTCAGAATGTCTGGGTACCACAACCACTTGACTCAGCTAGGAGTTAATCTTCCTGATGATAGTGTCATTGACAAAGTTCTTAAATCACTACCACCAAGCTACAAGAGCTTTGTGATGAACTATAATTTTCAAGGGATGGATAAGACGATTCCTGAGCTCTTCGCAATGCTAAAGGCTGTGGAGGTAGAAATCAAGAAGGAGCATCAACTGTTGATGGTCAACAATACCACCAGGTTCAAGAAAAAGGGTAAAGGGAAGAAGAGGAACTTCAAGAAGAATAGCAAGCCAGTTGCTGCTCAAGTGAAGAAACCCAAGTTTGGACCTAAACCTGAGAGTGAGTGCTTCTACTTCAAAGGTACTGGTCACTGGAAGTGGAACTGCCCCAAGTATTTGGGGGATACAAAGTGAAAGGTATATTTGATATACATGTTATTGATGTGTACCTTACTAATGCTCGTAGTAGTGCCTAGGTATTTGATACCGGGTCAGTTTCTAACATTTGCAACTCGAAACAGGGGCTACAGATTAAGCAAGATTGGCTAAGGATGAGGTGACGATCCGTGTGGAAAATGGTTCCAAGGTCGATGTGATCGCCGTCGGCACGCTACCTCTACATCTACCTTCGAGATTAGTTTTAGACCCAAATAATTGTTATTTGGTGCTAGCGTTGATCATGAACATTATATCTGGATCTTGTTTGATGCGAGAAGGTTATTCATTTAAATCAGAGAATAATGGTTATTCTATTTATATGAGTAATACCTTCTATGGTCATGCACCCTTGATGAGTGGTCTATTTTTACTAAATCTTGATAGTAGTGATACACATGTTCGTAGTATTGAAGCCAAAAGATGCAAAGTTGATAATGATAGTGCAACATATTTGTGGCACTTACGTTTAGGTCATATTGATGTAAAGCGCATGAAGAAACTCCATTCTGATGGACTTATGGAATCACTTGATTATGAATCACTTGGTACTTGCGAACCATGCCTCATGGGCAAGATGACTAAAACTCCGTTCTCCGAAACAATGGAGCGAGCAACAGAGTTATTGGAAATCATGCATACTGATGTATGTGGTCCAATGAACATTGAAGCTCGCGACGGATATCGTTATTTTCTCACCTTCACAGATGATTTAAGCGGATATGGGTCTATCTACTTAATGAAACATAAGTCTGAAACATTTGAAAAGTTCAAAGAATTTCAGAGTGAAGTGGAAAATCATCGTAACAAGAAAATCAAGTTTCTGCGATCTGGTCGTGGAGGTGAATATTTGAGTTATGAGTTTGGACTTCATTTGAAACAATGTAGAATAGTTTTGCAACTCACGCCACCCGGAACACCACAACGTAATGGTGTGTCCGAACATCGTAATCGTACTTTACTAGATATGATGCGATCTATGATGTCTCTTACTGATTTACCGCTATTGTTTTGGGGTTATGCTTTAGATACACCTGCATTCACATTGAATAGGGCACCATCTAAATCCATTGAGACGACACCTTATGAACTGTGGTTTGGCAAGAGACCCAAGTTGTCGTTTCTTAAAGTTTGGGGCTGCGATGCTTATGTGAAAAAGCTTCAACCTGATAAGCTCAAACCCAAATCGTAGAAATGTGTCTTCATAGGATACCCAAAGGAGACTGTTGGGTACACCTTCTACCACAGATCCGAAGGCAAGACATTCGTTGCTAAGAATGGATCCTTTCTAGAGAAGGAGTTTCTCTCGAAAGAAGTGAGTGGGAGGAAAGTAGAACTTGATGAGGTAATTGTACCTGCTCCCTTATTGGAAAGTAGTTCATCACTGAAATCAGTTCCAGTGATTCCTAAATAATTGTTATTTTGTGCTAGCGTTGATCATGAACATTATATCTGGATCTTGTTTGATGCGAGACGGTTATTCATTTAAACCAGAGAATAATTGTTGTTCTATTTATATGAGTAATATCTTTTATGGCCATGCACCCTTGAAGAGTGGTCTATTTTTGATGAATCTCGATAGTAGTGATACACATATTCTTAATGTTGAAGCCAAAAGATGCAGAGTTGATAATGATAGTGCAACTTATTTGTGGCACTGCCGTTTAGGTCATATCGGTGTAAAGCGCATGAAGAAACTCCATATGGATGGACTTTTGGAATCACTTGATTATGAATTACTTGGTACTTGCGAACCGTGCCTCATGGGCAAGATGACTAAAACGCCGTTCTCTGGTACTATGGAGAGAACAACAGATTTGTTGGAAATCATACATACAAATGTATGTGGTCCGATGAATGTTGAGGCTCGTGGCGGATATCATTATTTTCTCACTTTCATAGATGATTTAAGCAGATATGGGTATATCTACTTAATGAAGCATAAGTCTGAAACATTTGAAAAGTTCAAAGAATTTCAGAGTGAAGTTGAAAATCATCGTAAAAAGAAAATAAAGTTTCTACGATCTGATCGCGGAGGAGAATATTTGAGTTACGAGTTTGGTCTACATTTAAAACAATGCGGAATAGTTTCACAACTCACGCCACCTGGAACACCACAGCGTAATGGTGTGTCCGAACGTCGTAATCGTACTTTACTAGATATGGTGCGATCTATGATGTCTCTTACTGATTTACCGCTATTGTTTTGGGGTTATGCTTTAGAGACGGCTGCATTCACGTTAAATAGGGCACCATCGAAATCCGTTGAGACAACTCCTTATGAACTGTGGTTTGGCAAGAAACCAAAGTTGTCATTTCTGAAAGTTTGGGGCTGCGATGCTTATGTGAAAGAGCTTCAACCTGATAAGCTCGAACCCAAATCGGAGAAATGTGTCTTCATAGGATACCAAAAGGAGACTGTTGGGTACACCTTCTATCACAGATCCGAAGGCAAGACATTCGTTGCTAAGAATGGATCCTTTCTAGAGAAGGAGTTTCTCTCGAAAGAAGTGAGTGGGAGGAAAGTAGAACTTTATGAGGTAATTGTACCTGCTCCCTTATTGGAAAGTAGTTCATCACTGAAATCAGTTCCAGTGATTCCTACACCAGTAAGTGAGGAAGCTTATGATGATGATCATGAAACTTTTGATCAAGTTACTACCGAACCTCGTAGGTCAACTAGAGTAAGATCCACACCAGAGTGGTACGGTAATCCTGTTCTGGAGATCATGTTACTTGACCATGACGAACCTACGAAGTATGAGGGAGCGATGATGAGCCTAGATTCCGCAAAATGGCTTGAGGCCAAGAAATCTGAGATGGGATCCATGTATGAGAACCAAGTGTGGACTTCGGTTGACTTGCCCGATGATCGACAGACCATAGAGAATAAATGGATCTTCAAGAACAAGACTAACGCTGAGGATAATGTTACTGTCTACAAAGCTCGACTTGTTGCAAAAGGTTTTCGACAAATTCAAGGAGTTGACTACGATGAGACCTTCTCACCCGTAGCAATGCTTAAGTCCGTCTGAATCATATTAGCAATTGCCGCATTTTACGATTATGCAATTTGGCCAATGGATGTCAAAACTGCATTCCTTAATGGATATCTTAAAGAAGAATTGTATATGACACAACCAGAAGGTTTTTTCGATCCAAAAGGTGCTAACAAAGTGTGCAAGCTCCTGCGATCCATTTATGGACTGGTGCAAGCCTCTCGGAATTGGAATATACGCTTTGATAGTGTGATCAAAGCATATGGTTTTATACAGACTTTTGGGGGAGCCTGTATTTACAGGAAAGTGAGTGGGAGCTCGGTAGCATTTCTGATATTATATGTGGATGACATATTGTTGATCGGAAATGATATTGAATTTCTGAATAGCATAAAAGGATACTTGAATAAGAATTTTTCAATGAAAGACCTCGGTAAAGCTGCTTATATATTGGGCATCAAGATCTACAGAGATAGATCAAGACACTTAATTGGACTTTCACAAAGCACATACCTTGATAAAGTTTTGAAGAAGTTCAAAATGGATCACACAAAGAAAGGGTTCTTTCCTGTGTTACAAGGTGTGAAGTTGAGTCAGAATCAATGCCCGTCCACTGCAGAAGATAGAGAGAAAATGAAAGGTGTTACCTATGCTTCAACCATAGGCTCTATCATGTATGAAATGTTGTGTACCAGACCTGATGTGTGCCTTGCTATTAGTCTAGCAGGGTGGTACCAAAGTAATCTAGGAGTGGATCACTGGATAGCGGTCAAGCAGATTCTGAAATACCTGAAAAGGACTAAGGATATGTTTCTCATATATGGAGGTGACAAAGAGCTCATCGTAAATGGTTACGTTGATGCAAGCTTTGACACTGATCCGGACGATTCTAAATCGCAAACCGGATACGTGTTTACATTAAATGGTGGAGCTGTCAGTTGGAGTAGTTCCAAGCAGAGCGTCATGGCGGGATCTACATGTGAAGCGAAATACACAGCTGCTTCGAAAGCAGCAAATGAAGGAGTCTGGATGAAGGAGTTCATATCCGATCTAGGTGTCATACCTAGTGCATCGGGTCCATTGAAAATCTTTTGTGACAATACTGGTGCAATTGCCTTGGCAAAGGAATCCAAATTTCACACGAGAACCAAGCACATCAAGAGACGCTTCAATTCCAGCCATGATCAAGTCAAGGAGGGAGACATAGAGATTTGCAAGATACATGCGGATCTGAATGTTGCAGACCCGTTGACTAAGCCTCTCTCACGAGCAAAGCATGATCAGCACCAAGACTCCATGGTTGTTAGAATCATTACAATGTAATCTAGATTATTGACTCTAGTGCAAATGGGAGACTGAAGGAAATATGCCCTAGAGGCAATAATAAAGTTGTTATTTATATTTCCTTGTATCATGATAAATTTTTACTGTTCATGCTAGAATTGTATTAACCGGAAACTTAGTACATGTGTGAATATATAGACAAACAGAGTGTCACTAGTTTGCCTCTACTTGACTAGTTCGTTGAATCAATGATGGTTATGTTTCCTAACCATAGACATGAGTTGTCATTTGATTAACGGGATCACATCATTAGAGAATGATGTGATTGACTTGACCCATCCATTAGCTTAGCACGATGATCGTTTAGTTTGTTGCTATTGCTTTCTCCATAACTTATACATGTTCCTATGACTATGAGATCATGCAACTCCCGAATACCGGAGGAACACTTTGTGTGCTACCAAACGTCACAACGTAACTGGGTGATTATAAAGGTGCTCTACAGGTGTCTCCGATGGTGTTTGTTGAGTTGGCATAGATCGAGATTAGGATTTGTCACTCCGATTGTCGGAGAGGTATCTCTGGGCCCTCTCGGTAATGCACATCAATATAGGCCTTGCAAGCAATGTAGCTAATGAGTTAGTTACGGGATGTAGAATTACAGAACGAGTAAAGAGATTTGCTGGTAATGAGATTGAACTAGGTATTGAGATACCGATGATCGAATCTCGGGCAAGTAACATACTGATAACAAAGGGAACAACGTATATCGTTATGCGGTTTGATCGATAAAGTTCTTTGTAGAATATGTGGGAGCCAATATGAACATCCAGGTTCCTCTATTGGTTATTGACCGGAGACTTGTCTCGGTCATGTCTACATAGTTCTCGAACCCGTAGGGTCCGCACGCTTAACGTTCGGTGACAATCTATATTATGAGTTTATGTGTTTTTATGAACCGAAGGTTGTTCAGAGTCCCGGATGTGATCACGGGCATGACGAGGAGTCTCGAAATGGTCGAGACATAAAGATCGATATATTGGATGACTATGTTTGGACATTGGAATGGTTCCGGGTGAGTTCGGGCATTAACCGGAGTACCGGGGAGGTTACCCGAACCCCGTGGGGAGTATACGGGCCCTAATGGGCTTTAGGGGAGAGAGGGAGGGGCTGCCTAGGGCAAGTCGCGCGCCCCCCAAGGCCTAGTCTGAATTGGACTAGGGGGAAGGGGCGGCGCCCCCTCCTTCCTTCTCTTCTCTCTTCCCTTTCCTACTCTCCTACTCCTACTACATGGAAGGGGGGAATCCTACTCCCGATGGGAGTAGGACTCCCTAGGGCACGCCATAGTAGAGGACCGGCCCTCCCCCTCCTCCACTCCTTTATATACGGGGGAGGGAGGCTGTAACGCCCCGAGACCGATGTGCCAGGTGTCCTCCAGTTATTCGCTGTTGTTGCCTTGTCTTTGCTCGCGTGTCATGCATTTCATATCATGTCATCATGTGCATTGTATCTTCATGTTTTCAAAACTTGCATCCGTCCCGGTCTCCTCGTTCCGTCTGTTATCCGTTCTGAGCCCAGACACACTTGCACGCGCCCGCAGCATGTCCAGATATTATTTTATAAGTGGCCGCAAAATGTTCTCAGAATGGGATGAAAGTTGACGTGTGGTCTTATTATAGTGTAGATAGAACGCCTGTCAAGTTTCATCGCATTTGGAGTCCATTTGACGCCCCAACGAATAACTATAGCGGCAGTATAGCCGGTCTAATGTCGGACGTTTTCGGTCTCCGGAAACCATGTTGGGCTGCATCTCTCCCCTCTTCTCTCAGGCCAACCCGCTCTTCACAATCCGCCAGACCCAACATAACCTCTCTCATCAGCCCGCGGCCCTCGCGCGCGCGTCCGAAAGTTGTCCCGGACCCGACCTGGGCAGTCGTCACCGTTGGATCCGGATCATCCCCAAACGTCTACAAAATGTCTCCGTTTTGTTAATTGGACTCCCTAGCTATTTTATTCGCGATTGTCCGATTGTGATCGGAGGGACGAGTTAGCCCCTAACCAAAATTCATCTGATATAAATATCAGTCTAAACCCTAGCCCCTACCGGTCCAATACACCCATTCCCATACCGCCGCCGCCAGCCAACGACCTCTTTCATGTCTTACTTGGGATCCCTGCCCACCAACCAGATCTCCGACCACCTCCCTCGTTCCGTGTGCCGCCCAAATCGCTGCAGCCTCGATCCCGAGCTCTTCGATTCGAAGCCACCAGAGAACCCCGCCGCCTCGATCGAGAGCCTCCTCCTCCCTCTTCGATCCAGAGGAGTGGAGCTCCTCTGTGCCCTCACCTGCGCCCCTTCCTCCTTCCCCGTGCTTTCCCCTCTCTCTTCATCGCTCCCTTGTCTCTGTTCATCAACAGGAGACCCATGGGCGCCCAAACCACTCGAAGCTCCAAGCCCCGCCGCTGCTGATTTCGCTTCGCCTGTCTCGCGCCCAATTCCCTCGCGGCTCCGTCGGAAGCCGCTCCATCGCCGCACCTCTGCTTCCATCCCCGTCGCTGCCGGCTGCATCGAGTAGCAGCAACGAGCAGGTCGGCTCGCATTAACCAATCAAGGCATGCGCCAGGCCCAGCCTGCTTCTTTGCCGGCCCAGTGCACCCCTCCTCACCCAGCCAACCTTCTTCCACTGAACCGGGCCAAAGCCCATGGGTGAGGCCTCCCCAGCGCCTCCTTTTTTTATTGCTGTTTGGGCTAGATAGATTCGTCCCGAGACACATTTTTTTTCGCTGAACGTTTTTTTCTATTTAACCAGTGCACTGCATATTTACAAAACTGCCCCTATGTTAAACTGCTAATAACTTTTGAACCATGCATCCAAATAAAACATGTTATATATGTAAAATGCTCGGAATTTTATATACTTTCATAATCTGCCATTTTCATCTATGTTTAAAATGTTCAAACTACTGTTTGCATTAATTTGCTTAAATAACTTGTTAAAATGATTTATTTCATAACTATTTAACCGTAACTCGGAATTTAATAAACTTTATATGTAAATGGGGTAGAATTATGCCTAGTTTAACATGGTGGATTCATTTTGCATGTTTAATAACTCTAAAATTGTGTTTAGGGCAGAACAGTACCAAACCTAATATATGCATATGAGGATTTTTTCTGGACTTGTTGTTTGTTGTTCTGGCCTCATTTAAATTTGCCTAGATAGGTAGTTTTCATTTGTTTCACTCTCCTGCCATGTTTAACAACTTTTAATATTGTTGGGTACATAAACAAGATCGAACTAAATAAGTCACGTGGTGTTTCATCAATATGCAACAGAGTTGCATATTGAGCTCCACTTAATTTGTAGGATTGTTTGTGCACTTTGCCATGCCATGTATATTTAAACCGGACATGCATCATACTTGTTGTGCATCATGCCATGCTTATGTCGTGGTTGTTTACTATGTTGTTTGCTTCTTTCCGGGTTACCTCTCGCGTTAGCTTCGGTTTCATTCCGGAGTTGTGAGGCTCCGTTCATCTATGTCTGTTTGTCTTCTTCATGGACTCGTTCTTCTTCCTTGCGGGATCTCAGGCAAGATGACCATACCCTCGAAATCACTTCTATCTTTGCTTGCTAGATGCTCGCTCTTTTGCTATGCCTATGCTGCGATACCTACCACTTGCTTATCATGCCTCCCATATTGTTGAACCAAGCCTCTAACCCACCTTGTCCTAGCAAACCGTTGTTTGGCTATGTTACTGCTTGGCTCAGCCCCTCTTATAGCGTTATTAGTTGCAGGTGAAGATGAAGTTTGTTCCTTGTTGGAACATGGAGATGTTGTTCCTTGTTGGAACATGTTTACTTGTTGGGATATCACAATATCTCTTATTTAATTAATGCATCTATATACTTGGTAAAGGGTGGAAGGCTCGGCCTTATGCCTGGTGTTTTGTTCCACTCTTGCCGCCCTAGTTTCCGTCATATCGGTGTTATGTTCCCGGATTTTGCGTTCCTTACGCGGTTGGGTAATAATGGGAACCCCTTGACAGTTTGCCTTGAATAAAACTCCTCCAGCAATGCCCAACCTTGGTTTTACCATTTGC